>NC_056742.1:182690390-182750390 GCF_019279795.1 Protopterus annectens | reverse complement strand
GGCCGACTGTTAGGGCAGCAGACAGTGCACGTCCATAGTGGCATCATGACATCTGTAGCACAAACCGGGGTCACAGTAGTAGCCAGTATAACATAGGGTGTCCTAACTCACTGCAGGTTATGGGCTGAACATCATGTCTGTCCTTACAGCCCACACAAGTCTCATACAGCTGGACAGGTGTAGACCACTACAGGGAAATGCTAAACAATCACCTCTGGAGATGCCCAATGGATGACCCCAACCCCCACAAACACACACACACACAGACTACAGCAGGCCAGGCAGTTGGATGCAGGTTGTGAAGGCTAGGACATCTAAAACCACTATGATGGTAATTCAAGCTAGGATCCAACGTACACTGGTATGCCTCCAACCAGCAATTTAGGTGGGTACACACATTGAAATGGAATACCTGGCATATCAGTACAGTAGTCGCAAATGTGTACAACTGTCAGCTGTGCCCCCCTTCCAACATACACATGTGAGAGTCAGGTGCGCCACCTCCAGTGCTGTGTAGGACTGTGGATGCAGTTGAATGTCCCCCCACACTGTGCAGAAATGTAGCAACAGTCAATGCCACATGACTGTTAGCTACCCTGCAGATACAGCATGCCACCTGTCGGTGTACAACGCAGGGGTCGGCACCACAGTACTGACTATATGGACATGTGACACATGCGATCCAGTTGACCATACTGGGCATGCTCAAACACATGACGGTATGATGGTAATGTCAGTTGACAACATGTGTAACAGTCAAATTGGGCATGCTCACACACGGAAACACAGAACGGCCAGGTCTACAAAGACCAGTGGTCCGGACATATCTGCCAGTACCTTGCTATATTGTTGGATTACTGTGCTGTATGGTATGTGTGTGGTACTGTCTATTGTCTGTATATATGCCATGGTGTATTGGCAATTCACATGAGCTGTGTGCGCAGGGTATTGCTACCAACACATGCAAAGGACGGTTCCTTGTTTTCGTCCAGAATGACGCCTTTGGATACGGAGTGGGTAAGGCACATTCCAGCCGGTGGGAGCAGTTGCGTGTGGGTTTGCACATTGTTAAGCACTGCTGACCTCTGGTTACAGCTCCTTATACTTGTTTCGACTTCACATTTCTTTAACAGTGCAATACTTGCATACTGGTAAACAAACACGCGTACACCCACTCGCTCACTCACTTGCATGTGTACCGGCATTGGTGCTTCCATTTGTCACTCACGCTGGGTGGGTGCGATACCTTGTGATGCCTATTACATCAGACTACATGATTACAGTATCGGGTATGGCTAAACATTAGGCGACGGCAGGCATTCGACTGTACGGACTCGGCGGCCTGTCCAATGACGTCATCATATGATATGCATCTTCCTCATACAATCTGCTCCCATCTGGCTGATACATGGGAACTGATACTCTGCAATGCTGACATGTGAATGTGTTTTGGGAAATGCATCTCTCGGCCGGGTCATGCTACCGCATACCTATTGTAGGATTTCCACCTTTTAGATTGCACACATTCTAGGCGTAACACCTTTCCCACTTTGCATGGGACAGTCCCTCATTAGGCATATGTGTCATGTGACAATACTCTAGCCATAGCTAATGTCCCGATTACAGGACAATATTATATTCTATGTGTCTGTAATAGTTGGATGTAACGGTTATTGTATACATGACACGGCTATATGTTATATGAAGTAGCATAAGCAACCTGACTGCTGCTAGACTAGGCTTTGATTTGTGCGACTATTTATATGTATTTACCATGCATGGTTGTAGGTATGTTCTGACCTGGTACAGCTGACATTTCTACAGAGCAGCTCCCACTTTGGCCATTTGGAAAGGTGGCAGCCTTATAGGACCTATATGTACAGCTGTCACATTTGGCAAGGCAACACATACCCACAGCCAGTAGTATACTGACTACTTCACCAGTTTGCATATGTTAAGGTTATTCTTGTAGCATTATAGTTGCTACTACTGTTTCCTATAACATGTACCTGTTTCAGATACAACAATATCATTTTATGACATCACTACACACAATATATGAAGTCTTTTCCCGATATCACAGGCCATGTGCCGTAACATTCATTTTGCAGGACACAACTGCCCAGAGTAGAGTGTCCTTCACAAACATGGACAGGAGGTAACCCCACACTATTATACTATCATCTACCTATGGTGGTCGGCAGAATATGCACTTTCCGTCACTAGCAGACCTCACATACGAATGGGGGAGAATGAACACTTGTATCAGGGACACTGCATAACACCCTGAGGGACACATTTGGATGATTGGTTCTATTAACCTGACAAATTGACAGTCACAGGGCATATGTATT
Source organism: Protopterus annectens (assembly GCF_019279795.1). Lineage (NCBI taxonomy): Eukaryota > Metazoa > Chordata > Ceratodontiformes > Protopteridae > Protopterus > Protopterus annectens. Next base: position 182,748,036 of record NC_056742.1, on the reverse strand, counting down.
CATTCATATTTGTTGAGGTACATGCTGTACATGACTCATACATGTATTCATTAATCATTACGTGTATTCTGCCACCTGTCCACCTAAATGTACTAGTTCTGGAAGTGTTTAGTTAGGACTGTGTTACATTCTGATTCGTAATCATGGATGTCCATGTTAATCGGGTACAAGGCACTGTTATAGTCCCTATGTGTTCCCACAATGGTTTACAGACTATCCAGTAGATGTGCTCTTCAGGTGTGGGAGGTATAGGCGTCTGCTATGCCCACATAGGAATATTAATTACTTCCACGAGGCGTGCCTAATACATCTCTGCCAACCAACACCTGCACACTTATGCCCATTATGGCATACCCATGATTCCCCTACCTGACTCCCCTCTACAGCACTCATGACTCATACTTACTGTGAGCGCAGCTGGGGTATGAACACACCCCTACACACTGCACACACTCCCCATCTCGGGACACATGTCGTACATTCTGTCAAACCATGTCTTATCAGACTTGCACAACCTACTGTTCGGTGTACAGCTACATCCTGCTCGCATTGATTACCACGGGTTCATATGTAAAGTGAATTATTGGTGTCCCGCAAGGGACCCCATTATCCATGTTTAAAGTGTAGACCTTGCAGATCTCTCACACTGGTACTTTCCTGCCGGTGTTTTTGAAAGCAGCGGTGTATTTACCTTTATTGCATGTCTGTATGTCTGACCGGCCTAGTTGGGCAGTGTGGGAGGGCGTTTGTTTCTTGGACCTCCCAGTAGCATATGCCCGGTCTGTATATCTATAGTAACATATATATATATATATATATATATATATATATATATATATATATATATGATATTATATTTATATTTCTGTGTCTGTATATGTATAGATATATATGTATATATATATATATATGTATATATATATATATATATATATATATATATATATATATATATATATATATATATATATATATTTATATATAATATATATATACAGGGAGAGAGAGAGAGATATGTTGTCAGGCATTACGTCTATTCCGCCATCTGTTGACCTAATATCACTAGTTCTGGCGGGGTTTAGTTAGGAATGTGTTGGATTCTGATTTGTAATCACGGACATCCATGATCATTGGGTACAGGGCACTGATATAATCCCTATGTGTTCCCCAAATGGCTTACGGACTATCCAGTAGATATGCTGTTCATGTTTGGGAGTTATGAGCGTCAGCAATGCCCACATAGGCATATTAATTACTTCCGCTGGGCGTGCCTACTACATCTCTGCCAACCGACACCTGCACACTTAGGCCTATTATTGCATACCCATTATTCACCTACCTGACATACCTCTACAGCACTCATGACTCATACTTACTGTGAGCGCAGCTGGGGTATGAACACACCCCTACACACTGCCCACTCTCCCCGTCTTGGGACACATATCGTACGTCTTGTCAACCCATGTGTTATCACACTTGCACAACCTACTGTTCCATGTACAGCTACATCCTGCTCACCTCAATGACTATAGGCTGCTTGTGTAGTGAATTTTTGGTGTCCCGCAAGGGACCCTGTTATCCATGTTTAAAGTGTAGACCTTGCAGATCTCTCCCACTGGTACTTTCCTGCTGGTGGTTTGGAAAGCAGCAGTGTATTTACCTTTATTGCGTGTCTGTATGTCTCACCAGCCTAGCTGAGCAGTGTGGGGGTAAACGTTTGTTTATTGGACCTCCCAGTAACATATGCCCAGTCTGAACATATGTTACCCGTAATTGCTTTCTGTACAGTAAACTAGTTATGTACATGTGTATATCTACAATGACATATATATGTTTAATTTGTGTATATGTGTATATATCAATAAATGTATGTGTATGTATATATATACATATATATATATATATATATATATATATATATATATATATATATGATTTGTATATGTGTGTGTGTGTATGTATGCATGTATGTATATGTGTATATATATATATATATATATATATATATATGTAGATATATATATATATACACATCTGTGTGTCCGTTGACCAATACATTTCCCGTAGAAGCACACTTACACATGCGTATTGGGTTTTATCTTTGCTTCAACAGCATACTATTGTCTTAGTCATTATGACACAATCACTTCACTCCGGTTAACTTGTAATCGGTATATAGCACGTTATACAGTGGACAGATGTCGCACTTTGTTCAAGTATGGAGTGCCGCTGATAAGTGTGTGGTGATACAGTGTCATTTGACCTATTTCTCGTCTACACAGCCTAGTATACCTGCTACTGTATTTGTGTCTGTGCACATTCATATTATTTATGGCAATAAATGGAGTGCATGTGTTACAGAGAATGTACGTCAACATATTGATGTCTGCATATTGTTGTGTCTTTCGGCTTTTCCCGGTTAGGGGTTGCCACTGTGGAACTCCGGTTCGCTACTGATTGGCTGATAGACTTTTACGTGCATAGTTGCCAGCCCTGACACACAACCTTCAATGACGGTACGCCCATTCACGCATGTCTCCAAGCAGAAGACGCTCTAGCTGAGAATCGCTTCTACATACTAGCTGACCTACATGGGCCGCTCTATTGGAACTGGCGCAACCAACCCTGGAACACCTGTATCTATAATGGTATAGCCATAGTTCCTCCAACCCACCCGTGTTGAGTTTCCACGCATAACAGCCATTATCCACATGATATCACAGCCATGACACACCTTTACACATTGCCCTCTCCAGACCGTTAGGGGCCCTACACACATTTTGTACCACCTCGTGTATTTGCACATACGTGCCTTTCCTGGTATTATGGATTACGGCCATTTGCGGGTTACATGTGTAGGTGGTCACAACATGAAATACATTCCGTCTGTGTGTAATGTTGATGTAGCAGTTCAACAATATTATGCCCACTGGTATGACCCTGCCTCTGGTGTGAATAGCGGTGCTCTGCTCACTCTTGGGCAGCTTTATCTGACATACACTGCAAGCACTGTATAATACCTTAGTTGCTCTAGATTCCCTTCACAACCCATGTGTATGCTTTCTCCTTTCAGCATTCATTCTATATATATATATGTATATGTATATTTAATTGTTATTTCTTTTCATGTATTTCTTTATTTTATGTCTGTGGATATATATCTATACACACATCTATATAGCTATATATACATATATAAGTTACATCTGAACAAAACAACATACATTTCTTATGCTGGGAGCTGCTTACACATGCGCAGGTGCACTTGCATATCCTTATTGTGAGTTACATATGTTTACTGCCACATCCTTGTGCTTAGGTGCGCCTTATTCATTATGACAGTTCCACTTTGATTGATGGAATCTGGTTAACGTCCCCATGCGAAACACATGTTCACCTTTATGTGTTTAAATGTTGGCTTTACAGCACAGAGGCATTCATTACACAAGAAAGTGATATGTGCTATAGTCGTACATGAATTGGGAATGCATTTACGTTAGGCGGATACTCTGACCACTACACTATTGGTGTTCTGCTTCATTTATATGTATACCCATGGTTCATAGCTACCCTAACATATGCCTCACCGCTTCACTTACACAGCAGGCATCCATTCTCCTGCTGGGAAAACCATGGTACTACACATACAACATTCCCTATTCCCTACTGCTCTGGACCCGTGCTGCATGTCTACTCACTCCAAGGATATTCAGAACTCAAACACTTATCGTCCTGGCACATACGTGCGTTTGATTGTCAGGGTGTTCATGTGCTGGTCCGGGTTTAGGCTTGTCCGACTGGTGACCAGCACTGCCCTGTACCTACTCAAATTTTAGCATTCTACCTGTGTTTACAGACGCAGGGGTTGGGCACCTCTGACCACATTATTAGGTCGGCACTACATAATATAGGGTGGGGGGTGGTTCCACTACACGATTCAGGGTGGGGGGTGTTTCCACTGGTGTTTCCCTTCACATTTGAATACTTCATTCATTCATATATACGATGAATATTATTCTGGACATCACTTATGAATTCACTACAGGTATGCAATAGTCCTGTCAATAAATGTGACAGCTGCTTGGTGTACATATGTGTACGGACCTCTGTGATATTCGGGGACTAATTTCAACAGTGACAGGGACAAGGCAATGACAAATCAGGGACAATCACAGACACTTCTACAATATTAGTACTATTAACTTGGAACGTGTTGACAGATTCGGAGACATATGTATTACTACTTATTTTCTGCAGTTAAATGCTTCTATTACTCTTAATTCTTGTCATTAGTCATCCTCATTCAACACCTTTCCTCCAAAGGTCCCTGGCTTTGTGAGTGATTCAGAGGCTGGCCAGTTATTGTGCGAATGCTCTGACCATTGGTAGGGTTGCCACATTTTCATATGTACAGGATGGGATATATTCTGGAGACACCAGATTGTTTAGGCCAACACATACCCTCGGTCAGTGCAGGGATTAGAACATTCATTAGTTTCCTAGCTGAGAGCCTATTCCTTTAGCACTTTCATTGCTTAGTCTGTTTCTTGTATGAAATACGTATTTTATATCCAGACATGACTGCTTTAGGCAACTGTTACATGCAGTATGGTACATAGTTATTTCCTACACTCACAGGACATTTGCCATTGTATCATTGATGGTCAGGACACACCTACCCAAACAGTGACTGTCCCTCACACAGTGGGTCAGGAGGTACCCTGTTTACGTCAGTGCCTTAATCACCCTATTTCCAAGTGCCACTATGCGAATGTGTACAATATATTCTGTCGATTATTCATGTGGGGAAACGTGTGTCACGGGCAGGTGTTTGATCCTGGGTAGTAAGTTCTGCATGACTGTCTAGGGCTGGACAGTCTCGTGCACCACTACTGCACATTCAACTTGTGTCTGGATGTCTACAGGACTGGACATCATGTCCTGATACCCAGTCTGATGTTTACACAGGTTACTTATCCCATGAGGGATATCCAAAAATTGAACAAGACCAATACCGTCTATTCTTTTGGCTTTAAGAAAATGTGATGGGGTTTTACATGCAAGGGATACATAGTTTGAAATCCTGAAACTGCCTAGGGTGACACTGCCTACTACATATGAGTAGTGGTCATTATGTGTAGATATGGCTGCGCCAAGCTAGTAGGCTGAGTATGGCTGGATTTGGTGGACGTTCAGGTATGGGGGTGGGTTGTGTGCTGTGGAGGGGATGATGGGTATTCAATTATGCATCCAGGTGTGTTGCATTTGAATGGGCCGGTTCCATCCAGACCATTCTGTGGGTATGTGCCAGTGACGTTTCTGTACATTTGTATCGCACATTTTAATATTCATATGTTTGTGTGATTGTGTTCTACAGTATGGCCTGTCAGGTTGTATTGCAGATGTGTATACTTGTTCTTTGTGTTTCTTTCTGATTCACCCGCTGCTCCCTCATACACCTCCAGTTCACCTATTCTGCATACAACACAGTCTCGCCTTTGTGGATTATATCATTACCCATCCCCCACACACACATATTCCTGACACTCCATCCATCATTTCTTTGGTTGATGGCCCATGACACGGTCAAGGGAACACATTGCATACACTACATATGTCAGGTATCTGTATGGTTGTGTGGACTACCCTGGCATGTTTCACCTTCCACATGCTGTACATCACGCACATAGGTACACGCCCATACTTAACTTTCATGACATGGTTGGTACACCCGGGTAATACCCGTTCAACTGTGACACATCCCGACAAGTACGGCTTGGACCGCATATGGGCGGATTTTGGCCGACTTCTCTTACCATTGGTAGGGTGCCACATTTTCATATGTCCAGGATGGGATATATTCCGGACACATATCTGATTTTACAGGACAACACATACCCACGGTCAGCACTATGGATAATACTTTTCCTTTCTGCCTACATGTTGGCTTATTGTTGTAGCAGTTTATATGCTCCTTCTGTTTCGTTTTCTTGCTTATTCTATTTCTTGTCACATGTGGTATGTTACATATGGACATACCTATTGTATGTGACTTTTACATGCGTTGTGGGATATAATTCTGTCATACGGTCGCTAGATATTTACATTTATCATGGTTTTGGTATGGACACATCTGCCCAGCTGTTTACTATCCCTCACAATGTGGGACAACTGGTAACCCTGACCATTGGGCTAGACATGGCTATTGGCGGCACGCTAATATGTTGCATTTCACTTCCACTTGGTATAACTATCTACACTGCATTAGAATATGGGCACACGGTTTTCAATGTCATTTGTTCGAGGGATGGAGACTTGATATTCCCTACTGTGCATTTGTGTTTGCTTCTTAATTTTGTGTTCGCAAGGACTGTCTTGCATGCTTTGCATACGTTTCCATATCCATGGACACTGACAGGTGTGATTACTATTGCAGACAAATTGTTATATGCAAGAATTTTAGGTTGCACATCGACAGCTGACATTTCCATGCCTCCGTGCGGCACTTCGACACGCCCTATGCACTCGCGCTCATTTCCTATGCATGTGGCTGTGGTGACAGTGCACCTTCATTAATATGCATTTGGCACTACTGCACCATCTACACACCACACGGTCGGTGCAAGCCTAACACCAGCCTTGCACCAAGCTTCATGAATCCCGGGGCTAATCTATTCCTGCAGCCTTATTTATTCATTGTACAAATCTCATCTGCAGGAGTGGAACCATTTACTACTTCCTTCTGATTCTATTTTGTAGAATTGAGCATGGGTACTAGATTCCACATTCCTCAGTGTGTTCAGTCGTCCTCCAAAAACTGTATCCTGTCAAAATAAGTAATTCTTGTTTTGAATAGTGGCATGGATACTAAGGGGCCAGGCAAGGAGAGTGACGAGGAATGGCCAGTATCAGCTTTACTATCCTCTGGGAAGGGAGGCAGCTAGAAATGACACATTATCAAAATCTTTTGGTGGGTGATCAGTCATGGAATATGCTGGGTAGAATCGTACTGTTGCAGAACTGTCAATACAGCTGAGTCAGGGCGATGGGCATTTGTGAAAATCAACATGCCTCTCTCCTACAGGTAAAAACAGAGTCTAAAAATACCAAACTGGAATAAGTTAGAACAGGGAGTGGTGCACTAAGACTTCAACATGTTACATGATCAAAAAAGCCTTACTTTCACCATCCAGGGAAACAAATGAGCTGATAATGGTCCCCAGACAGGAATGAAATGACAGTAAGTCTCATAACCTGTCTGAAGATGTCAGGCTTTCACATATGGAGGGGTCCACTGAAGTACAGATGGGAATGCCAGTGTTAGTCCTGCAGCATGGAATAAAATGGTATATATATTTTTGCTAGATAAGAACAGACTGAGAAGTCTCCCACTTCCCTTCTCTCATCACAAGAAGGTTTTCTCAATTGTTTTAATATTGTCATTACCAGTTCCTAACTATATTAATTTTCATAGGATTTAACCATTAATCCTTTGGCACAACTTCATTTTTCCTTAGTCAAGATTTTTGATCAAATCATTATTGGATCACAAGTTTGGAAAAAATATGTCAAATGCACCCCAGAGTATCTCGGATCTCATGTCTTTTGTTGGCTGATGGATCTCAGACCCCCAACATAATATAGTTAATTTAATAATTAACTTTTTATCAGTTATATTGTGTTGAAAAATGTAAAATAGGAAAACACAATCCAGATGTTGTGGGGAGCATGTGTGTGTGTGTGTGTGTGTGTGTGTGTGTGTGTGTGTGTGTGTGTGTGTGTGTGTGTGTGTGTGTGTATGGGTGTGTGTGTGTGTGTGTGTTTGTGTGTGTCTGTGTGGTGGGGAGCAAAACAATCAAGAATTATTAGCTTTAGCTAAACTTAATACCTAATATTAGGGCGGCCACGGTGGTGCAGCAGTTAGTATTGCCACCTCAAAGCAAGAGGTTCTCCGGTTCGATCCTTGGCTAGGGTGCCTTCTGTGCAGAGTCTGCATGTCCTCCCTGTGGTCGCGTGGGTTTCCTCCAGGTGCTCCGGTTTCATCCCAAAGACATACTGTAGGTGGATTGGACACACTAAATTGTCCCTAGGTGTGAGTGTGTGCCTTCTGTGGAAGGTTGGGCACTGGGCTGGCAACTCGACACTGTAAAACTCCACTGCCAATCATGAGCAGACAGTGATCCGCTGTGGCATCCCCTAACCGGGAAAAGCCAAAAAAAGAAACTTAATACCTAATATTATGGATTTTAAATTATGACTTTTCTGTCTGCATGAGATGCACTTATTTTCCAATATGCAGGGTTCATGGCTTTATACGTGCATTTAAAAATATGCACTGCATCAAAAGAAAATGAGGGCTTAGTGTACCAAGAGTTGTTGCTGTCAAGTTCAGACATTTTTGTTTGCTCAATAGTAGCACCTCTGTCCACACCAGTTGTGCATCCATCTCTGACAGCTGCACAACATACTGCTGATGGCTTTTAAAATCCCCATGAGCTCCTCAAGTCTATCCCAGGAGTCAAATGTGGAATAAAATGCAGACAACTAATGCCCAGAAAGCCTTAATCCAGAGCCAGTGCTGTGAGTAGAGGCAAAACAAGTAGGTCTAGATGGTAATTTGAAAAGTTCCTTTACAGGCTTCAGCTTTCTTTCCCCATCATTTAGGTAACAGTCTGCATGCCAACAGGCAGTTTATATTGTCAGTTTGTAGTCTGTTTTAAAGTGAACTGTTCCTTACCTGTCTTGCACCTGGTGTCATACCAAGCTCACGTCTTAGACTTGTGGGTGGTGAACTCATATGGCAGCTCCAAACAACCTTATTTTTAGTCCAAGCACAGCAAATTTACATAAGTCAATTAACCACATGGTGGGCAATAGTGAGCAATCCCCCAAGGCCTGTTTCCAGAGGTAAGTGATAATATTCCCATTTCAGCAGAGTTTTTTTAATTCTTTAACTGAATCAACATGGTGTCATATTTTGGATTGTTGTCTGGCCACTACTTTTAAACCAGTTTGGCATTGACAACCCTACCAGGAGCAAAATAAACAGCAAAATTCCTCTATTATAAAAAAGATCATGATCCCATGAGCTATGCATGCATGTTTGTGAGTGTGTTTAGATCTGTACACATATAAATAGAGCTAGTTTTAAATCCTTCAGGTTACCACATGTGTACTGTTTTGCTAAACGTAGCTTTGTATGTATGCCATATTGCATGTTTTTGAATGGCACCAGATTTTATCATTTACATCCTTGCCGTTGTATATCTGCTAATATAATCTTGACAGTTTGTGTGTCATTGTGAAGTAAATATTTGTCAGAGTCTAGTATTGTTGAGCTTTTAATTAGGAATGTTCATTAGGGATCCATCAGAACTTTGGACTGTTCATCTTGATTTGTTTTTAAAATAATTTATTTTAGTTGATCTGTGTTTCTGCTTTCTTTGACCTTTATAAATTTCTTTTATTTTTAGTCTTCCATGTTATTTATTTTTTATTTTACTTTGTATTCCACTTTTTCTGTTAGCACAAATATTTGCATTCTTATTGAATAACTGGGAAGTTGTTGACAGTGTTACAGACAGGTTTCAATATTTTGTATTGAAGGGACCTACTTTTAGCCCATTGTCTTTAAGTTTGTTTAGACTAATAGGTAATATAAAGTGTACATATGTAAAAGGACATCTTTTAAAGGGGTAGATTACTATTGTCGGAGTGTGGCCTGTTCTGGCCCTTATCCATAGCCACTGTGGAATGTAATTTCACACAGATTTATTTCTGTCTTGCTGGAATTACCCATGGATACCTTACACACTCTGTGACTAATAAGTTGGGCCTGATTAACTCTGGCACTGGTATGGATGCTACATTTTTATACTAGGTCCTCTTGCGACAAGACAGGTATTTTATCTGACTTCCTGCACTGTTAAGAAATATTTTTTTTTATCACAGAAATATGTGGATAATAACTTCAGTACCTTTTTTTGTGGTTTTCTTACTTGGGGTAGTCTGGCATTTGCTTATCATTCAAAGGCTGAGATGAAGAAGATAGAAAAATGGAATACTAACTCTGTTGAGTTTGCAATGGATGCAAGAGGAAACTCAGGGTATCACCTCATCTGTTACTCACCCAATGTTTTCAGGATATCACTTAGGTATTTGGTGAATGCCTTGTCTCACTGATGATGTCATCTCCCAGGTGACTGCTACTGGGAGACGTCAACATCAGGGGTGAGGAGGAATCTGAAATATAAAAACTTTTTGAAGAATGCAACTTAGCTGCTTGTTGTTTTTCTTCCAGGTTTAGCCTAATCATGTCTGGGAGTTCAAAAGGTGTGCATTTGGCAGTGATCAGGATCTCTGAAATGTGTTACTGTCCTGCTGTTGATGTGAGTTTTGAATACCTAATTACAACAATTAAATTGCTTGACTCATTTATGCACACTGCAATTATTAGACTTGATCCTAGTTTCAAAAGGATGTTTCCTGCTTGGCAGAATGTATTAAGCACAGTCCTTTAACATACTGCCATTTTCCTACTTGATGATGGAGTTGTGCATCTAAAGACAAAAAGTCCTTCACTACTCCTGTGTTGAAAAAAGCACTTTCAAACTCCAACAATCAACCAATATCAAACCTTCTGTTTGTATATATACTCCATGAGTAGGTGGTTTATGCACAGCTTGATTTTAGCCAAAACAATAACACCAGTCTTTCAATTCCTGTCCAGTTTTTAAGCTGGATACATTAACTGTGACTGCCCTTCTCAGTGTCTTTAATGTTTTCTTTATTGTCAAGGTGACAGTCATTGTACAGTTCTGTGTCTCTCATCAGCATTTGACACTGAGGAATACATCAGCTTATTGGGTTGGATATGACTTAACTGTGACATCACTGGTGCAACATTGATGTGGTTTACTTTCTACCTCTTTGGGTTAACACAGAGGGTGATTTCAGGGGTTAACGGTACTGCTCCTTATTGTTTAGACTTCTGTATCTCTGAGCATTCTATATATCTGCAGTTGTTTATCATGCACATACTTTGCATGGGAGGTGCTGTCTGAAGGAAAGGTTTTGTACAACATACATAATAGCATTTAGTTGTTCCCCTCCTCCCCTCGGGAATCTATGCCATTAACGATCGTGTAAGTGGCTTAGAATAAATCCATTCCTAGATGGCCAATCTTCATCTGAAACTAAACACATCTTGGCTAGTTTCCACAGTCATTCCTGTTACTCAGAAGGAGTCACTGGCATTTGTAATGTTGGAAAGATAAACTGTAACTCATGACATATTTTTTTAATCTGAAGATATGTGTCTCTATATACCACATGATACCCACTGTTTGTGTGATGCATACTTGCCAAACAATTCTGGGTTTGCCAATACTCTGCATACAACAGCTTATAAGAAGGAGTCATCACACCTGTAAGGTACAGCAATTACTGTCAAACACACATAGTCTGGGAGTGGTTACTGATAACAAACTGACATCAAATGACTAGTTTTTAGCTATTATTAAATCCTCGGATTTCCATCTAAGGAATATTACTCTCATTAAGAAATGTATTCCTCCTACAGGTTTCCATGCTATGTTTATGCCCTTGTGTCAACCTTTTTGAATTACAGCAATACTCTATACACAGGGCTCATGGGTTGAGAACTTCATCACCTACTAACATGCACATAAATCCACAGCCCATCAATTTTCTGAGGTGTCTAGATAACAGCCAATAATACCAGTTCTGGGTGGACTGAGCTACCAGGGAGTGTATAATCTAAAAAAGTTTTGATCCTGGTTTAATTAATTCTACATTGTCTGGGACCCCCCTTTCTTCAGGATTGCTAGCCTGATACTGACCATCCAATTCCCTGTACAATGGTATACTTAGTGCCTCTCTGAATGCTTGATGGAGTATTTGGATATTCAGGCATTTTGGCCAGTGCCCGAGAGGCAAAAAGCCAGACATGCACTGACCTCGGCACTCTCTGTTTGTTCATTTTAAGCCTTCCCTCAAAACCTAATTATTTGAGCATGGCTATCCATAATTTTTATTTAAGTTAATAGTATAAAACTGTTGTCAAAAATATGCATAACCTTTCTTTTTTTCATATTTTTTTATCAGACTAATATGAATAACTTTAAAACAAACCATGGGAACAAGGTTTTGTAAGTGCAAGAGTTGTCCAGCATTCGGCTATCAACAAGATGTGTGTTTTTATAATTAAAAGCTGCATTTTGATAAAAAACATTATTTACACAAAATAAGGAAAATAACACAGTTCTACTCATAAAATGAAAATACAGTTAAATGAAATGTGTGGGGGTCTAATGTTAAAAAATAATTATTTGCATTGGTCAGTGACTGTGCCTAGTATCTCTAATACCCTTTGCTTTGCCATATGTGAGGTAACCTGTAGAACCTCCTACCCTGTAATAGAAATAAAAATGACATCCTCTATCTGTAGTCTCCATATTCATGAAAAAAACACTTGATAATCTTGCAAAAGAAGATATTTAACTTACCAAACAGGAAACCGCTTATATTCTCATTATCCAGTGTCTTTCTTTATTTTAAGATGTTTTAATGTTTTAGATTAATTTCAACAGAATTTGGAAATGTACTGCTTTGTGTTGTAGAGCTGGGCATTTACATAGAAAAAAGGATGCTAGGTTGTTAGTATTAAGGTAATTTTTTGTTTTATTTTCAAGACGTTTTATTTTTCCTTCCTTTTGGATTTTGCTGGAGGTTTTGGGTTTAGGTTGGGTTAGCTGGAAGTTCATTTGGGTTAAGGCTTCAGGTTTTTGTGTCGCTGCTGTTGTCTTGTAGTAGTGTAATGTTTTCAAGGTATTATTGGTGACAATGGATTTATGTACTGCGGTAGCTTTGTTGCCTCACAGTAAGATGTTGTCCTGTTCGATTCTCAGCTAGAGCATCTTCTGTGTGGAGACATGTGGGAATGGGCGTACCTTCATTGAAGGTTGTGCATCAGGGCCGGCAACTCAGCACGTAAAAACCTGCTGCCAATCATTAGCAGACCGGAGTTCCGCTGTGGTGACCCCTAACTGGGAAAAGCCGAAAGACACAACAATTGGTGACAATGGATTTGGAATATGCTCTGGTGATTTTATTTATGGTTTTATTAAATGTTTTTAATACTTTGAGCTTTGTATGGGTAATCTATTTATTTATTGCATATGTAGATATTGCCTGCTTTGCATGGTGTGTGTGTGTGTGTGTGTGTGTGTGTGTGTGTGTGTGTGTGTGTGTGTTTAATTTGCAGCTCTATTACTTGTTTTCTCGGGACTATGTTAAATCAGTGAGCTCTTAAAATGGCGAATGCTGATTTATCGACCCTTTAACAGCAAAAGCTGTTGAAATAAGTAAAATAAATCATATCCTTCCAAAGGACTCTAATGTTGAAATTATTATTTCCAAACTTTCCCTCAACCCTCACAAAACTATAAATATTATCTGTACCTATCTTCCCCCAGGCAACAATCCTCCCATATTAGAAGACCTACTTAACTGGTTCTCACTTAATCTCCTGCAGGAAACTATACTTTTAGGCGACTTTAACATAGATTGGAACTTATGCAAACAAACTAATCCATCCACCCTGATTAATCTGCATGGATTCCATCAAACCATTAACTCCTCAACTAGAACAAACAAAAACAATAATAAAGAAACTATACTTGACTGGATCTTAACAAATAGTCCCCAACAAAAGTATACCACAGGAACCCTCCCAGATGACCTTAGTGACCACTCTCTAACATATATTATTAGGCACAAAACACATCTAACTACACCTCCCCTAACTCATATAGCACGTAGCAAAAAACATTTCGACCCCTATCGATTCCAAAATGAACTAAGCCTAGTTAACTGGTCACCTTTAAAAACTCTCCCAATAGAAGATGCTGTTAACCACTTTAATAACACATTTCTTACTATTCTTGACCACCATGCCCCCTTGCATTCAATACGCATGAAACATAAGACAGCTCAATGGCTCACAAGCAATACTAGACAACTTATACTTAGTAGGAATAAAACCTGGACTAAATGGCGAACCACTAAAAACTCTATTGATCACCTTACCTTCAAACAAGAAAGAAACAAGACAAAACTAGCCATCTTAAAAGATAAAAAGAACTTTTATACCCATCTACAACAATCCTCCCAAAACCAACCTCATAAATTTTGGAAATCTATTAATACATTACTATCCCCTGGCAAAGTTGAAACACCCAATCCACTAGGCTCCAGCCCTGACTCTCCCTTACAAACAGCGAATGCATTCAATACCTTCTTTACTTCTACTATACTTAAACTAGCCAACCAACAAAGCCCTGACACCTCTTTATTAGATAACCCAAGCTGCACTCCACCAGTATTTCAACTCAAACCCATACCCACCTCCTATATTCTATACCTACTTCAAAAACTCAGACCTTCAACCCCCTCAGCTGACAAATTACCAGCTGAATATCTCCAACTAGGTTCAAAGGCTATAGCCTACCCCATCTCTATACTAATCAACAGAACCTTAAAAGAAAGTACTATACCTTCACTCTGGAAGATCTCTCACATCATCCCTCTTTTCAAAGGGGGTGACTCACTGGAGTATTCTAACTACCGCCCTATAGCACTGTTATCTCCTATTGCAAAAATAATGGAGAAATGCATCCACAAACAGTTACTTAATCATTTCCTATCCAATAATCTCCTTGCTAACTGTCAACATGGCTTTCGTCCGTACCATAGCACCACCACAGCCTTATTATCCTTTATTGACTCCATTAATAATAACCGCAATAACAATATTCTCTCATCAGCATTCTTTGTAGACCTGTCAAAAGCCTTTGACATGGTCAATCACCAACTCCTCCTACATCGTTTAAAATCTCTCTCCCTTGATAATCTTGCCTTAAACTGGTTTACTTCCTATCTTCAAAATCGGAAACAGGCTGTTTTGTGGGACAACCATCTCTCTGAACTCCTTCCTACCACTATAGGAGTTCCTCAGGGCTCCATCTTAGGTCCCTTTCTATTTTCCATCTTTATTAATGACCTGTATCTTGCCACCCCTCTAACTACTTGTATTCAATATGCTGATGACACCACCATTATTTGCTCTGCCACAAATCAAGCTGACCTCCACTCCCTGACCCAAAATACTTTCACCATTGTAGAACAATGGTTCTCTAATCATGGTCTCCTCCTTAACCCTAAGACAACTAAACTTCTCCACTTTTTACCCACACACCTGTCTCCTACTATTAACATCACACTTATTTCTAACAATGGCACCCTTATCTCTCCAGACCAAACAACCAAACTTTTGGGTATTACTATTGATAACCTACTAAAATTTGATGTTCATATTAACTCCATCATTAAAACAACTAATAGAAAATTTGGTTCCCTCTACAGAATCAAATCTTTCTTAACTCCCGAAGCTAGAACTACCATAGCTAGAACCCACTTAATCTCGACACTATTATATGCTTCCCCCATTTATACTAATCTGTCAAAATTTAACCTTAAAAAGCTCACAACAGCATACAACAACATCGCCAGATTTGCCACTGCCTCTCCATATAAAACACATCATTGCCTTAATCTCCTAAACCTCGGTTGGCTGGAGTTACCCCACCTAATTCAATACAATCAACTCACAATTGCCCACAAAGCCCTTTATCACCCTGAGAATATACCTATGCTCTCCACCCTTATAAAACCCTACAACAACCAAAAAAACCTACGCTCTTCTAACAAAATACTGATCCAAACTTCTCTCTCAAAGAACTCCGCAGGTGACTCCATTTTTTCAAACTCAGATGGTAAAATCTGGAATCAACTTCCCCCAGATCTTACAGCCCTATCTTCTATCCCACTATTTAAAACCAAACTGAAACACTTTCTAACCAATCACCGGCTATGCTCGTGCAATAAACCTAGCTGAACTTTCTACCTCCTTTCTTCTCCTGCCTCTTATTCTCTTTCCCTCAAATCTGTCACTTTACACTTTCCATTTTCACTGGGAATTCAACTCTCTCTACTTAAAATATACTCAAATTTCTATTGTTAAACTTTAAACAATGTAATTAATTCTGTTACATATTTTGCTTCCCTGTACTTAAGAAGCTGCAACATATTAGCTTACCTGTACTTAAGTCTCTGCCTGATCACCTTTTTCTTACATCATGTAATTTGCAGTTTACATGCCTTATGTTTTGTAATACATACTTGTATGCTTATAACTGCCATGTAGTAAATAGCGGAGCTTTTCTCCCCGGGCCTCCACTGAAAATGGACATGTATCTAGTTGGACCAGCCTGGTTAACAAATGTAAAATAAATAAAATAAATAAATAAAAGCTGCCAATCTCAAAGACACGGAACAGCGATTTTTTTTCCCAGAGAAAAAAATCGCTGTTCAACAATAAAAAAAATAAAAGTTCAAAACACAAAATAAAGTGGGGGGCTTTGCCCCACATACCCCCCTACTTAAATATACCAACTCCGAGATCACACCACACTGGAGGAAATGGCAACGTTTGCTGATTTAATATAGACCCTTTTTCTCTTTGTCTAATTATTAACAGATTACATCTGAGGATGATCAGATCATTGGACTGAGTAAGAAGAACAGGGCTAAGAATACCAAGAAAGAAAAGTTTAGCTTTTCTGAATTAAATGTCATAAAATTATTTTATTAAGAAGGCAACATTTTTTTCCATAAATGCCCTGTGGCTTGTTTAAATGTACAAAGTAGTGAGTACTACTTTATCTAGCAAGGTGGTAACACTAACCTGTAAGTGGACAATAATGTTGTGATTCTTTCTTCAGCAGTTATTACCATGATATTAAATGGTATGGGTACACCTAGTCCAAATCCTGCATTTTCTTCGAGTTGCGCTAATTGTGTAGGTATATGTAGTACTGAAATAATACATGCATCACACAGTATCAGATTAGCATTTTAACAATCTTGAGAAAGACAAATAAAAAAATAATCCACTCAAGGGGCCATAATGTTTATCCATACTACCACTAATGGTAAAACAAGCATATGATGCAGCCAATGAATTATCTCATATTAGACCAGCAGATGAAATTTAAATTGAAGAGTGACATAACTAACTTAATGGAATGCAAAATAATTGAAAATCAAGCAGAAAAAAATGAAGTGATGAGTGAAAAGAAAATGATATGAAAGTAGCAAAACATATAAAAAGACAAAATAAACTAGACATAAGCAATACATGAAAAACAAAGCAATCAGAAAAGCCATAATACAGTTAAATTATGCAGACAAACTTTTTCAGATGCATATGCCACTTACCTTTTGAATTTAGTAGCAAATTCTTGCACCTTGCATCAAATTCAAATATTATCTTCTTAGAACCACATTTTCTTCATGGCATCCATTCTTTCTTTTATTCAACCAACATTTGTCTTCATGGCTACGTGTCAAAAAAATGCAAACAGTAGTTGCAAAGATTTGAATCTTTCGATATTTCATTTATCATTTTGTGAAAAAGGAGTAGCAGTGCAAGTTAGAATGATTCATCACCAAGCTGCAGATGGTGCCATAACGATATTTAAGTTGTCTCTTATGAAAGATGTATTTAAAGATGGTGAACCTAAGGAGAAAATGCTATATATATTTTTATTAAGATTTCACTGGAAATAAAGAGGAAAACGAGACTATTGATAGTCACGTGACTGAACTGAGACAGCTAAAGACTGTGAGTTTATAGAATGGCATGATTCACTGAGAAAGAAAAAGAGAATGTCTGTGGTATAAGGAATAATACAACAGCTTGGCAAGAGTCTGAGTTAACTTTTGAGAAGACTGAATGTGTATAGAGTAAAAGAACTAAAATATTTAGATGAATAGTATTAGTCAGTGTATGGGTGTCTAATCAAAAATGAAGCATAAATCGGTTAAAAGTAAGCAGCAATAGCTTTTGTGACAGTGTAATATTATATAGCTATAAGAATCATGAAAGTAAAATACACTAATAAAATGTTTTGGCATTATATCACATTTGACAATTGAGTCATTCTGTTGAGTAGGTGCAATTTAATTCAATTTTTATTGTTATTTGCATGATAAGAAGCTTTATCCAAAAATAAACATTAAATGCAACATTTCTGTAGAATGTGCAAAAGCAAATGGAGTAAAAAAAAGGCAGACAACAGTTTTGTGAGGAAATTATTCAAATAAATATATTGTGTGTGGGTCGATATTGCAGTATACTGAACTGTCATAATATCAAATAGCAGAATATCACTGCACAAAACATTGAACCTGTTTTTAATTGAAAGCCGATAACACAAAACATTTTTGTATGAAGGGAAGTAACCCCTGCAACTCTCATACCCCATGCACATTATTAACTCTATACTTGCTGAATATTGTGGAAAGGGCAAACAACTGTTCCCAAGAAATCAAATAAAAGCTAATCCATTTTTTTGATTAGTGATATTCAAGATTATGGCAGTTCAGTATTACACCAGAGCACCATTGACTGACTCAAATAAATTTCAGCCAGATAAAGCAATGTTAGCATATGTAGTTGGTGTATACAAAGCTACTATCAAAGTAATTGGAAGAAAGCATTGCTACCAAAAGAATTATTATTCTGAGACTGTATTAAAATGAAAACATTATTTTTAAGCTAAATTCTGGTGCAGAATGTTACATCCTAACTGGAAACGCGCTTTGGAAAAACTTGAGCTTGAAAGGCACTGAAAATGGTTCAGAAGCTATATAAATAACTAAAGTCGATCCTAAATTGTTACCACTGAGTCAGATGGAGCTGTGCTAAATTCATAAAACTAAAACATACTAATTGTAAAAATGCAATAATCATGTGTTTTGGAGAGCATGGTTTCTAAGAAGTTAGCCATGATTAAATAAATACATAGTGTGCAGTTATAGTTTCACTGCAGCAGAGGCAAACACTTGCTCATTCTTGCAAAAAAAAGATTCACAGAAATACGCAGAAATAGTCTCTTGTATGTTTGGGAAGCAGGTAACTCGTACATTCATAGATGAAGTAATTTTCACTTTCAAAAAGAAAGTGACTCACACATATAGTTTGCACATTTATACAGTGTGTTCACTGTGACATTTTATCAAAGGCTGTGCAGTATGCATTAAAAAGGCCAAATACAAAGTTATGTAGTCTAATGTCATGTGATATATTTGAACAGTGTGATTATTTATTTATAAACTATGTCTATATTCTAGATCAGTGCAGTAAGCAAATAAATCCAGAAGATTTGACAGTTATTTATGCATTAGCAGAGGTTTATGTTGCTGTGAAACAGAAATTTTAAAAGTAATAAAAGACTGGAGCATATAGGTGTAGTTGCCAAGTGTACAAACTCAATATGGTATCAGAAGCTATACCAGAGAAGAACAGAGTGTGCATTTATATAAAAGACTCAAATAAAGCAATTCAGAATGAATCACCACCCAATTAAATATCTCAACCCTGCTCCAGTTATACACACAGGCACAGTCTCCTCCTCTATTAACTACTCTCCACAAACCTAATATCTTATACTCTAATGTCCTGAACCTGACTAAATACATATCTCAAATCCTTCTAATCCCATATCTCCTTAGTCCTTGTTTCCCTATGTAGATGTTCCCTCTTTTTTTTTTGTATTTTTTTAACTTCTTTTTTTTGACTTTAACCATTATGTATTGGATAATGCTACCTATAATTCTTTCTCTTCCTCTGCTGTCTACCTGGCTATACTTTCTATAGCACATCTATTATCTCTGCGCTAAATGCAGCTACTACCCTAAATACATACATGATGCTACTTAATTGTTTTTATAATACAACTGTAAGTACTGTTACTGCTACCCTAAATACATGCATGATGCTTCCAAACTGTAATTGTTTTATATACTGTTACATACTGTTTCAGCTGGCACCAATACTCATCTAAAACTAAATTAGAAATTAATATAACTTTGCAATACAAATGCCTTATTATAAATATGAAAGATGAGTCTGTAACTTTACAATGTAAATATCCCACTGTGAACTTATTTTGTCATTGAGATTTTCTCCGCAGACCTCTGCTGAAATGTTTTTGCTGTTGTTTTTGCTTTTGGAAAGACGCAGTTGAACTCTCACAGTAACCAAAAAATAAATAAATAAAATTAAAAAATAAATATATAAAAGGAGAATATAAAACTGTTGGCAACATTCCCATTTGCTCCCTCTTTATTATCAGCAGTCATACTGTTTTAATGACAAACCTTTAAACTTTTTAAGGAACATCTTGTCTACTAAGAAGCGATCTCTGCTTGACTTATAAAGCCATGTCTGACCCAGCTCTGTTAGAAATGCTACATCTAAAGAAATCCCAATCCCTCCATACCACATGCTCCAGAGACCTCAACCTCATTATCAGTATCAACAGAACATGCTGTAGTGACAGGTTCATAACCAAGAGACTGCCCATGCTCTGGAATAGACTTCCCATACATGTCAAGCAGAGCACCTCACTGGCCCTCTTCAAGATAAATCTTCCCTCAAAAATGTTTTATTTTTCAAATATAGTTGAATAAATGCCATAGTATTTGTATATAACATCTTAATAGCTATGTACACTATTTACATCAGCCTGACACTATAACAGAGCTCAATATATACAATTACTTTATAGATATAACAATCTAGCTATCAGAATGTATCTGTTCAGTTATTGTAAAGTGTCAATAAATTATAAGATTTTTTTCCATGGACTGTTAATCAATGGCTTAGGATGAATCCTTAATTCCTTAATTTTAATTTCCAACAACGCTGTGGTCTTCAGTAGGCTGTAGAAGTCTTCCAAAGTCAGTATTGTGTTTGCATTCCATCTTCTTGTTACACACTTCCTTGAGATTGCAAGTATTGTCCATACTAGATACATATTTGACTCATTCAAATGAGGACCTTCGTACACATTTAATAATCCTAGAACTTTAGATAAGTTAAATGATTCATTAAATAAAGATTATAAAAAGTTTTTAATACCATTCCAAAATGGCTTAATTTTAACACAGTCAAAAAAATGTGATTCCAGTCTGCATTGTGTATTTGCACATACCTCCAACATATTCCCTTTGTGGAAGAATTAATTTTAGTAATTCTATCTGGAGTTAAGACTGCTCTGTGAAAGCATTTCCAATTAAAATCTTTCCAGTATTGTGTAAAGGAGGTATGTTTTATTGATAATAAAATATTTGATTTAATGTCTTCAGTTAGCTGTAATGAGTGTCCTTTTGTTATATAATTTCAATATAAGGATTTGGGTGTTTTATAATTTATCAATATCTTGTAAAATTTCAAAATAATATTTCCCATGCCATAATCATTATATACGATTTCATATAGGTATTTCATAAGTTTAGGTATTTCTTTAAATGAAGACTTACTAATTATTCTGCATAAGTCTTACGAATACGTCAGAATGCTTTGCATAGTTAGCCAATCTTTTTGTGGAATTTTATATGTTCTTTCTATTGTTTGCATATCCAGAACTTTTAGTTCTTTGATACAGTGAAACCAACAAACAAATCCTTTATGTTCCCAGGAATTAATTATTTATCTGTATATTTAATGTGGATAACTATCTGTAACTATGAATGGTGTTAAAAGATCAAACCAGATTTTTAAATCTATATTTGCATTAATAATTTTCCTAAATGAGTCAATGTAATAATTAATCATATGAGTTTTAATGGGCTTAGTTATGTTATATTGCATACTAATACATATGTGCCATGGCAAATTGTTTTTATTTATTTGAATTTTTTTGTAAATCAAATTCATTTATTGATATTACAGTTAGTAATTCTTTCCAATTTGCAGAAAAATTTGGACTTATCCAATCAGAGATTGTTTTAGATATTGATGCTTTTATATATGTTTCTATATCAGGAAAGTTTAATCCTCCCTGTTTCCATGATCTGATATGATGTATTAAAGCCATTATGTTTCTTTTGGGAAACCATAACAATTTTATTAGGCATGAGTTTATTTCTTTAAGTATATTCCTTTCTGGTAACAGTTGTATTGCCAAAGCTATATATAGAATCTTGGGTAGTAAAACCATTTTTATTAACTGTAGTCTAGTTTCAGATGTTAATATTATTTTGTTCCACTTTTCCACAGAGATTTTAATTGTATTGATGATATTGTAGTTCTTTGAGACTAATTCATTATTATCCTTGCATAACTCAAACCCTAGATATTTTAAGGTAGATTTGTGTTTCCCCTATAATGTGATTCACCTTCGTCTGCAATTCTTTTTTTATTTAAAAATAAAAATTTTCATTTTGATTTATTGAAATGGAGTCCTGAAGTCCTGTAAAATGTCAATTAAAATATGTAATTTTTCTAATGTCTGTTTTGTATTGGATAATGTTAATAATATGTCATTAGCAAAGAGCATTACTTTAGAATTGCATTGTTCATAAACATCTATTCCTTTAATTTTTGTATTGTTACATATTGAATCTGCCAATATTTCAATAGCCAAAGCAAATAGAATTGGTGACATGGGACATCCTTGTTTAGTACCCTTTGTTATATGTATAGATTCGGAGGTGAAAGGACCTAGCTTAAAATACGCTAAATTATTTGTATATATATATATATATATATATATATATATATATATATATATATATATATATATATATATATATATTCTTCAGTAGATAAACAAAGGAAGCAGGAAATTCAAATAACACCAAAATGTTGAATAAATAGTCCCAATTTAGGGAATCAAAGGCTTTCTAATATCTAAACCAATTATGAGTGTTTCTTTATTAACATAATCTATAAGAGAAATTATCATTTTAATATTGTCATGTGTGTGTCTATGATATATAAATCCAGTTTGATCTTTATTTATTGTTTTGGATAGTGATATTTTCATTCTGTTAGTTAATATTGTCATAAATATCTTACAGTCATTATTTAATAATGATATAGGTCTACATGAGGTACAGAGGTTTGGGTATTTGTTTTCCTTTAGGTTTGGTGTGATTAAGGAATATCTCCAAGAGGGTGGTATTAAAGCTTGTGACTGTATTCCTAATAGAGTTTTATGGAAGAGGGATAGTATAAAAAGTTTATATATTTCCATAATTATGCCATCTATACCAGGAGCTTTATTATTTTTACCATCTTTTATTGTATCTGTAGTTTCTTTGTAGGATATGGGTGTTTGCAGATCTAGTTTTATTTTTTCTGGTATTTTTTATATTAGAACATTTTTCATCTAGAATTATTTGATCAATATATATATTTTCTTTTTGGAAATGCTCCATATAGTGATTTCTATAGGCATCAAGAATGTCACCTATATCCAAGACATTTTTCCCTTTCTTTTCTTGGAAAATACTTTTAATATTATTAGCTTTTGATTGTATTTTGATTCTTGTGAATAAATTATGTAGCTATTTGGGAGATGTGGCCAAGGTATTAATTTTTAGTTTTTCTAAAGCTAAACTAGTTTTATGTATTAGAATTTCATTGTATTTATTATTTAATACTTCTACTTTCTTTTTCATCTTCAAATGATTTTGATTTTTTCAGCTTTTACTGACAAAAGTTTGGATTGTAGATCTAATAATTCAGAATTCCATTCTCTGATTTTTTTTAATACCAAGTTAGTGTTTTACCATATATGTAAGCTTTTAATGAGTACCATATCATTATTTTATCTCTGTGGTGTAATTAATATCTAAGAAGAACTGTAATTCAGATAATAACCAGGGTTTGAACTCTTTAATTTTAGTTATATATGCTGGAATTCTGGAGTTAAAGATTAATGGTTTGTACCTATTTTGAAGTTTTGGCAACAATGAATTATGATCTGAAAATGGACAGGGAGTAATTGAGAATTAATGATTTTAGACTGTAAGTCATGGGCAGCAAATATTTTTTCTGTTCTAGTTTGGGTACCAAATCTGTTATCTTGATGGGAAAACAACAAAGATTTATCTTCTTTAAATTTGAAAGTATCTACAAGATGAAATAACTCTACCCACTTGTTTAAAATTGTTGATACAGCAGTTGTATGCAGCGGTCTATTAATTGTAGTTTCAGAAATATCACATATATAGTTAAAATCTCCTCTTAATATTAAGTTGCCTTAATAATTATTGTAAATTAAATCCAAGTGTTTTTTAACAGTTCCTGATCCAATGCCTGGGAACCAGTTCTATATTATAACATCGAACTGTCATAACTTCGAATGTTATAATATCGAGCCCAAAACCACGAACACTGAAAACCTGAAAACTGAGAACAGTGATTTTTTTCCCCGAGAAAAAAAATGCTGTTCCAGTAAAAAACACGAAACACACAAACACTACAAACTATTTCTAATGTGGGGGGTTCCCCCTCCACATCCCCCAACATGGAGGGCTGTGCCCCCACACCCACCTACTTAAATATACCAACTCCAAGATCACACCACAGTGGAGGAAATAGCAAAGCCGCGGAAATGGCCCACCAAATTCTTTCCCTGGCAAAGAATTCGATGTTCTGTGGCTTTGATATTGTTGGTCTTGGAGGTTTCTGGTTTCATGTTATAACATTCAAAGTTTTGACACTCCGATGTTATGACATAGACCCTGGGAACCAGCATAGATTGGCTAGGGTCCATATTCTGTTATTATATTTAACTATTACTAATGTCATAAGGCCTTCTTTATCTTCATACTTATAAATGATTTCTGGGTTAATAACATTTGTTTTCCATAAAATTGTTATGTCTTTTATCTTTGTCTTATAAGTGGATTTCACCAATATTGTATATTCCTTAGAATTCCATTTGTAATTGTCATTTGTTTTGAAATGAGTTTCTTGAAGGAAGACAATTTGTGCTCTGTTCAATTTTAAATATTTCAGTACATTTGATCACTTTCTAGGATTGTTTAAGCCATTGGTATTTAAAGATGAAGTTAAATCCATCTTAGGTTATTTAGACTATGCATTTTTTTTTGTTCTATTGTGACTATTAAACATTTTCCTCTGATAACCATAAAGTATACATTTGAGCTTTTAAAGGAAATTATCAGTTTTATACATTGAGTGTTTACCAATAAAGTAATGTTTTGGTCAGATTTACTAAAATGTTTTGTGAAATAATAAATTTAAACTAATAAATGTTAGCAAAACTAAGATCCAGATCCGTACTACCCATGGAATGAAATAATTCTTAATCTGATGGATAAATCTAAGTCCATCAAACTATCACTCATACCTTGACAATCCAGAACATCTGAGCTCCATAAATTGAATTATCATATGGAGAATATTTGTAATATAAATAAACAATAGTTATATTATTTTGAACAGATATAGTACTATTGTAGATTAGACAGAATTCTAATACAATATAAATGTCTACTTATTGTATAAGCAATTAATATTTACATGAAAGATAGATGACAATCAATTCAATCATAGTAAAGTAGAACGTATCACATATAAAACCTCAGTAAAAGATTATAGCACACAGTTATTTAACATGTTCATCCTTATTGATGATGTCTTTCAAAACTTATTACTTAATATAAATAGATGGTAATAATATTTATACCTAATGTGTATAATACAATGTATTTTACTAAATATATCATATTTCATTGTTTGCCAGCATTTAAGTAATTACTTTATTTGTTGCTAACTTACTTAAAGCATCAAGTTTGTTTTATGTAAACATTGATGAAAGTTAGTGCATTTCAATTATCAGTGCATCCCTCTTACTCCCATTTTCTACAAATAAGGATTTTCATATCTGTCATTTCTTGTTATAAAATGAGTGAAATTATAGGTTAAAAAGAACAAATTCATTTATTGTGATTAATGATTACAAGTTCCCTTTCCATATTCATAAATTGCCATTTTATGGCATATACTGAAAGTTTTTTTTAGATTTAAATGGCAACTTTCAATTTTGTATAATCAGCAAAGGTTAAACTGAGTGATTATTGTCAATTTAATACTATTTGTTCAGAATGTGATTGTTATATTCTATGACATTCCTAGTTCAGGCTTCTATTGTTTCCCTTGAACAACATTGTCAGTTTGATGTCATCTGTAAAACATTAGTTACCTTGGTAACAGCTTAAGTATTATGTATGGTCAAGATGTATTACAAAACCACAATTCAAGTTAAAGCAATTATATGACTTGTTATGCACATTTACTTACATGAGAAAATCATCATGCTTTCCCTTGATGTTCAATATAGTGTATATCATTTAAGACAAGTTAAAACAGTAGTGTTATTATACACAAGCCCATGTTATTAAACTAAGTGTCTATTGTCAATTTAATGCTATTTGTTCAGAATATGATTGTTACATTCTGTGACATTTCAAGTACAGGCTTCTATTGTTTCTCTTGAACAACTTTGTCAGTTTGATGTCATGTATAAAACATTAGTTACCTTGGTAACAACAAGTATTATATATGGTCAAGATAGGTTACAAAAAACTAAAATTCAGGTTAAAGCAATTACATGACTTGTTATGCATATTTAGTTATATAAGAAAATCATCATGCTTCCCCTTGATGTTCAATGTAGTGTATGTCATTTATGATGTTAAGACAGTGGTGTTATTATACATAAGCCGAGTTTATTAAATCCTATCTTTAATATCTAAATTCAGCAGACTGTTTCATCTTATAAGACGATTGTATATTTTATGTCTAGATTTACTAAAATCATACATACATAACTATAGTGTGTGTGTTTTTTTTCCTTTTTCTTTTGCTGTTGTGTAGTTATTTGAGAGACCACAAGCTGTAATGTTTATTATTGTTAGTAGCTCCTTCCAAGCAAGCTAATACAGTCCATAGACTTTAAATTATGAGACCCTTCCAGTTTCTTATTTGTTATAAGTATATTTCCAACAATACCCATCCAATTTTGCCAGAATACCATTCACTAGTTAATGTGGTGTGTTTCCAAGCTGTTCTTAAAATATCCAAACCAATATTTGTCCTGTTCCATTTTACCAGCCTTTTCCATGCAGTGACCACTTTGCCAGTGAACCACTCAACACACTTTCCATTCTCACAGATATTTCCACAAAGGAAATTTGATGACTCTCTAGCACTTCTGGCAATTCCAAACACCCCTAGAATCAGCTATCCCCATATGCCCAACATGTCCGAGAAAGCTCTCCTCCCAGATGACTGCAAAGGGTACTGCACAAGACCAAATGATCTTAGTCTTTGCCAATAGCTCAGACTTCCACTCTTATGTAAGTCCTTAATGTGTTTGGACCAAAATACATTTTAAATATAAAATTGCACTTATTTTTTTTATTTTTATCAAG
This sequence comes from Protopterus annectens, assembly GCF_019279795.1. Lineage (NCBI taxonomy): Eukaryota > Metazoa > Chordata > Ceratodontiformes > Protopteridae > Protopterus > Protopterus annectens. The sequence goes on along the minus strand of NC_056742.1, from coordinate 182,720,637 downwards.
ACTCAACTTAATGAGCTAAACGAAGTGTTGGGAGACCATCAATGTGTGTACATTTAGTTTAAAACAGCCCTTATATATATATATATATATATATATATATATATATATATATATATATATATATATATATATTTTTTTTTTTAAACCAAAAATGTCATTGCCAAGAATAATTTTGGAGGCTCCTCAGAGTCATTAAGCATTATCGTCACTCTGTCTCCATTACCATAGCAACCTGGGATCATCTGTTTCCTTTAGTGTGCCTGTGTACTGCATACTAGAGGCTCGTGATGCACCTGAAGCAAAGCGTCACTTCACTGCAACTTCAAGCCTAAATTCCCTCCCTTTTAGCGAGGCAGCAGCCAGGAAAAGAACAGAGAAAAAACAGAGAAAAAAAAAAACTTTCCAACAAGCCGCCACAAAAAGAGGCAACACACTCGTCCAACCATCCCACCTCTCACTCAGCAGATGTACAAACAAACCATTCTCTGACAAAATATCCCAAATCACAGTTCTATCTACCCCCTTCCCCTGGATCCAGGCTAAAACACCAAATGTCTCTACCTAATACACAAGCATCAGTAAACTTTGATCACAAGCAGCAACCCACAGCTTCCCGGAGATGAAAATGGCAACATATAACAGCTGCCAGACACAGATGCATCCACATACACCATGCCAGGCTTAACCAAACAGCACTTGAAGCTATGATACCTTTCATAATTGATATTAATTATGTCTAGACAGAATAATAATGACATTTATACTAGTTGCCAGACACAGCTGCATCCACGCACACCATATCAGGATTGATCAAACAGCACTCATAGCTGTGATACCTGCCATAATTGATATTGACTATATTTAGACAGAATAATGATGACATTTGTACTAAGAGCTTGCTACTATTATTTAAGCAGGATATACATGGCATTTCTAAATCATACTTTAACTGAAAAAGGCATTAGTCTCCATGACAGCATTTTTTTCAAAACACTCTACTGTTACTGCTATTAAATATGATGTTAATTTGTTACATTTGAGTCTGAACTCTGATGAATGGTACCTTGTTGAATTAATTTATTACTTAAATTATAAATTATTATAAGTAAAATCAATGAAAAATGAACAAGATAAGTATCCACTGAGTTCAAGTAGTGGAATAGAAACTTCTATGTCTGTATTATATGTTGCTTTGTTTGGCTTATATATAATGTAAATAGTAACCCATCTTGAGCTATCTTTGTTTGTGAAGAATTATTGGACTCTTTGAACATTCTGAATAAATCATTACTGTTTCTCAGTTGTTTAAGAATACCTCCTTTTTTAATAAAAACAGATGACAAGTGATGTACCATATCAGTTGATACTTTGAGAGATGTACTTGTAAGAGTTATTTTTTGTGACAGCTATCTTGGAATCAGTTTTTTTTTTGTTTCTTCTTTCTAACATCAGTCCAAGGATTTACTTCTTTTATTCTTTTAAGAGTATGGGGCTCATCCATTCCATTTCATCTGGGATAGACACTATGTTGTTTTTGATGAATATAGTAGCTTCATCTAAGTCATTAAAGGTTCTCATCTCATTGGCAAAAATTATTTTTATCCTGGCTGGAAAGGCCAGATGTACTTTATTGTTGTTTTGTTGAAACAGTTTTATTATTGGCCAGAATTTTTCCCTTAGTTCTACTATTCTGGAAGAATAATCATTGTCAAATCTTATCAGGCTTTTATTGTATTTTAGGGGTGATTTTCTCCAAGCAGATTTTAATATTACATATTTTAATATTAGTTCCTTGTCCAGAAATGAAAGAAATATTATACCTATGGTTCTAGGTGGAGTATTTGCTGAGTTAGAAGCAAGTTTCCTCAGTGCTCTATATGCCCTTTCAAATCCAAATGAAAGTATCTCTTTCAAGTCTAAACATTCAGGAATCCAGGTTAAGAATGAAATAATGTTCTGCTTCAATGTTTTCAGGGAGACCAAAGATCCTTATGTTGTTTTTCCTTTCCCTGCTTCTAAGTCATCTATTTTGTTAAGCAAACATGTATTCTGTTTAAGCAGAAATTCTATTTTTGGAATTCTTCCTCTTTGAGTCTCCATTCAATGTCATTTAGAGAAGTCTGTATATTTGCTATTTTTGTATGGTGGTGTTGTAATAGTTCCTTAAGAGCATCAGTCTGTTTTTGAAAATTTAATTTGAGATTTTCTAAGTCATTTTTAAAGCCATCCATCTTTAACGATAGTTCCTGTAAGGTAGATGCCATCAATTGCAGTTCTTTTTTCAAAGCAGCATCTGGATGAGAATTCCTTGAGTTGTTCATATTCAGTGACTCAATACATCTCCAAGTTACTTGACAGGAACATTTTTGTATATCTCCAACAAAATTTATATTTATGTAGTTTAGTAGTTTATCTATAGATTTCTGATATTTTAAACTTGAAAATAATAACATTTTCCAACATTATTACACTAGTTTATGGAGCTCTCAAAATTCACTGCTCTCTGTTGGTCATCTAGCTTCAAGAGAAATCTTGATGAGTGGATGGGAAAGAGAAAGTTAACCCCATGGATCACTCCAGTGGGTCTACTTGATAGAGGCACTGGGAACTAACGTCAGGCAGCACGATACCAGGTTACTTCTATGAGCTAGGCTTGTAAAGGCACCAGGGCCATTAGCCTAGTACACACCTATGAATCTATGAACAATTTGATGGTTTACAAGCTGTCATAAAGAGATCCTTTTTAGACCACTTAGAAAATACCTATCAATCTGTCCTGTTTAACCACAATTAAAACAGAACAGTTTGACAATTTAAAGGGTGTTTGCAAGAGGTTACAATTGCTTAATGCTAACTTGTAAGTTGTCAAACATGTTTTTTATTACTTTTAAAGGTCTGGTTACAACTTTCAGGGACAGGTGCTCCATTTTCCCAGCCTTCAATGAAACTATTCTGAGAGGACTGTACCCACGAAAGAATATAAAAAAAAGTGTTTCTGTGGTATCTAGAACTAAGTGTCTCTCACTGCTTGTTAGCAATCAGAACTTTTGGTCAATGATCTTCGACCCAGCCTACAAAGTGAGTGCATTCAATACTCCCCTCAGAAGGCATAGATTCTTTAGAATATTATTTGGATATTTACTGGTATCAGAGATTGTTTAGAAGGCTGTGATACAAATCATTCAGAGTCTGCAAAACTTTGCGACATTGGTGATAGTTTAGCCTGAGATGAGTCTAAGGAATACTATTACATGAAACTGAAAGAAAATGTACTTGACTGGCTGAAAGAAAATAACTTTAAATATTTAAACACATTACCAGCTGTCTTTATGCTATATATAAGACATTTTTGTTATTCTGATGAGTCATAGTATCAAACCTGATCCTGAAAATCTGAAAGAATGTCATGTGGTGAGACTGAGATAGACTGGAATTTCTGATGCATTTGGTATTGTGCATTACATATTGGTGATATTGTTTTGTCTAACATACAGGTTGTCTGACTTACAATAGCACAATGGCTTTGTTGCTGAAATCCAATTTTTGCAAAGAGATGAATGTTGCCTTTTCTGCCCTGTTGTGTGAATGTGACATTAGTATATAGTAGTTAGTGAATGAGGAGAGCTGGGTGTAAGAGCTTAAATTCCTAAATCCCTGGTTGGTGGGGGGCTATCAGCAATTTTATTTGTTGTTTTGTCATGTTGAACAAAAAGTGTTTGATAAATATTCATGCATCCTACTTTATCTGAGTCATTATATAATCTGTCAGGTGTATCTGTACCATTGAGGAAGTTACTTGAAAAGGATTGAAACAACATTAGGAGTTAGCTCAGGAGAAATTTTTTCAATGTTGAAGAATATTCTGATACCCCTGTCACAATTATGGGATTAAACAAGCTATTCTGTAGTTTGATCCTAATTAATAAAATACTGGGTCAAGCCTGATGCAACAAGGTTGTCATGTTGTATATGGTTCAAGAATACTGCTGATCAACATCCTATGCTTAGATACAGGAGATCTGGTTCTTACATATAGATGCAATGAGTTTTATGAATATGTTTATGGGTAACAAATTTGTGTGTAAACTGACCACAAAACACTTCAAAATATTGTCTAAGCCTCTACATAAAAGCACATTTATGCTTGCAGAGAATATTATTGTCATTACAGAAATTTTAATTGAAAGTACGTTACAAACATGACAAGGAGTTGTGTATTGTAGATCAATATGGATCTATACATGTATGAAGATTTCGAGGGGCTTGCACAAGTGTATAATTACTGACCAAGTGCGAGCTTGACTGCAATTTTGTAGTAAGCTGTTCAGATGTAAGCATGTATGTCTGTGTAGTTTGTCAATTAATCAGTTTTTTATACTTTGTACTGCAGCTATCCATCATGATGTGTTTCTGTGTAATTAAGCATATAAACAAACTACCCCACCTGTTCATCTTCAATAGTAAACCAAGACGAGAGACATGGTGTCAAAACTGGGATGCAGAAATCCAGTATCAAGACTGAGAGACACTCATTTAATGGTGGAGGAATATAGTGGAATGGATCATACCTACTGTATATATAACTCACAAAAAAAAGGTCAGAAATGTATTTCAGGTATCAAAACTTACTTAAATTATTTCTTATTTGCAAAATATAAATGAAGTACTCAGAGCACTCTAAATAAATTTTTAAGTAAATGAAATGTCAGAAACTGTGACATATTGATAGAAAATATTTGAATAAATATAGAAAATGTTTGAAATAAAGTCTGAATCATATAAAATCTGCAAAATAAGGAAAACTACCATATTTCTTTGCTATGAACTACTTTTTCACATTAATTAAAGCTATTCAAGATATCCAAAGTAGAAATAGAGTTCATAAGTTTGTGTAGTCTTACAGTACAGTTATTTCACAAAATACAGCTATTTCAAAGCATATTTCAAAAAGTACAGTATTTTGAAGAGTTTATTGTACATTTGAATAGTATTACAAGTACTGGCTGTGCATGCATGTTCGTACATAATTGCAAGGGCCCTTTTTTTCAATGTGTTTGGGCATACTTTGTTGAAGGATTTCAAAAACCACCGCCACGTGTCTTTGATTATATTGCAGAGAATTGGTGAGTGTTTGAGCAAGAGTACAATATTTTCAGAAGCCATAGAAAGAGAAGTTCATTTGTGTATGCACCTGCTATATTTGCAGGGGAGGGGGAAAACCATCACATTGTGATGCTGGCTGAATCAAGGGAAGACCCAGAGTGTTGAAACATAAATTTAGAGAAATGTGTAACCCCCCAAATTAGTATTACAATGGAAATGCACTTATTATACACAATGGATAAAAAAGGGATCAAAAGACTGGTGAAATTCTTGCAGGACATATAACTGACTTGAGAAATAAGGCTAAAACATGTCAATTTGGTGACTTAAGGGATGAGTTGATAAAAGACAGACTTGTGTGTGGTATTAAAAATGATGTTGTGAGAAAGATTTTATTTTGTGACAATTGTTTACCTTTGAATAAGGCCATTGAGATTTGTTAGATATATGAGCTCACAGAAAAGTACACAAATATCCTTATAAATGAGAAATCACTGCTACCAGTATATTCTAGAGCTCATTTTGATAGTATGCAGCATGTCATTAAAAGATACAGGCCCAAGCACATGCCAGGTACTGTAAGCCCTGCAACAGTTATTGGGAAACCCTGTACCTTTCCAGCAAATTCCAGAGTGCACACAAGAGTGAGTCACCAAACTCAAAGCATGTACCCTCACATAGCGTCATAGTCAACTGTTGTAATTGTGGTGCAAATCATGAACACAAAAGAGAAAAGTGCTTAGCTTTTGGTCAGCAGTGTCATTCTTGTAGAAAATTGAATCACTTCAAAAGATTTTGTATATCAAATGAGAGGAATTTGTTTATTAAAAGAGAATAGTCAAAGAGACAAGTTGATAAATTAGAAAACTGTGACCCTGCTTTTTATGTTGATGGTGTTTTGCTGTGCTTAATGAAACAATCAATGCAGTAGATTTATGGGCAAACAATTAAGTATTTTGTACTGTTTGGATAAATGGAACATAAATCTCAAAGTTGACACAGATTCAAAGTGCAATGTTATTTCAGCAGAAACATTTGCTAAAGTATGTGTTGATGAGAAGCTTGATATGGCAAATTGTGCAAAGCTTGGTGCTTATTGTGGTGAAGAAATTCATATTGAAGGTTCAGTAGTGTTTTCATGTTACTCTGTTGGGAATAGCTATGACTTGCAATTTTATGTGGTCAAAAGGCATGTACAGTCATTATTAGGCCTCAGAGATAGTTTGAAAATGGGACTACTTTCATTTAATAAGGAAGTGCACAATGTAAGATTGAAAGACTACTGTTCTAATTTTGCACAGTCTATTTTTTTCTACCTATGCTGATCTTTTCAAAGACAAACTAGGCAAACTACTAGTTCTGTACTCCATGAAGTTAGATCCAGAGTTTAATCAAGTTGTCAGACCAGCCCAGAAAGTTCAAGTACCTATGCAGGACAGAGTAAAGGCTGAGCTAGATAAAATGGTGCAGCAAAGTGTAATTTGTCCCGTTAATGAATCAACTGAATGAGTATCTTCTGTGGTTGTTGCTCATAAGAAAAGCTCAGATGATATCAGGATATGGATTGATCCATGAGATTTGAAAAAAGCACTGAAAAGACCTCATCATCCAATGCGTACAGTCAAAGATGTCGCTGTTCTTATGCCAAATGCCACTTTTTTTTGTTGTTGTTGTTGTTTTCGATGCAAAGTGTTCATTTTGGCAAATTTTGCTTGACCAAAAATCCTCATTGCTAACCACTTTCAATGCAGATTTTTGAGAATGCCATTTGGGATAAATTCTTCCAGTGAAGTCTTCCAGTGTGCAATGGACCACATTTTTTTCTGGGTATCCTTATACTATTATAGTAGACAATATACTAGTAGGAGGTAATGGTGAAGCTGAGCATGACAAAAACCTCAAGAAAGTTCTGGAAAGAGCACGGCAAGTGAATATTAAGCTGAAACCTCAGAAGTACAAATTCAGTCTATGAGAAGTTACTTATGTTGGCCATGTATTTACCAGTTCAGGCTTATGACCACATCCTTCAAAGAAAACAGTAGTTTTTGAGATGCCAGCTCCAGACAATGTTCAAGCCCTACAATGTATTCCTGGCATGGTTAAATACCTAGGGAAGTTCATTCTAGACTTGAGCCAACTTTCAGCACCGCTCTGAGAGCTGACACAAAAAGATGTATCTTGGTCATGGTTAGAACAGCACCAAACAGCATTTGATGTCCTGAAACAGAGAATTGACAGACCACCAACTCTCAGAAACTATGATGTTCACAAACCAGTTACTGTTTCCCGTGATGGTTCGAAATTCAGTATTGCTGCAGTTATTCTTCAAGAGCGCAGACCAGTAGAAAGTGAAATGCAGTATGCACAGACAGAGAAAGAACTTTTGGCAATTGTGTTTACATGTTTGAAATTCCATGATTATATTTATGGTAACCCTATCCAGATTGAAACCGATCACCAACCTCTAGTCACTATTTTGAGAAAGAGTATGCATTCAGCTCCAGCCAGATTGCAATGCATGATACTCAAATTACAAAAGTATAATTTCAATCTTGTCTACACCAAAGGCAATCTTCTTTATCTTGCTGATACATTATCCAGATCACCCAGAAGTACCACTGAACAACATTAAAATGAGAAACTTGATTTTGAAGTCATGGAAGTGAGATTTTTTTCTTCAACACATCTTAATGAGCTTAGAAGTTATACAGCCACAGATCCTGTTTTTTTCAGAAGCTCAAACACTTTATCAGTCAAGGATGGCCATCAAAGCAATATTGCTTACAAGTAGACCTGCAAACTTATTTTCCTTACAGAGATTAGATTTTGTTTGACAATGATATCATCATGAAAGGTCCAAAAGTGTTTGTTCCAAAATCCTTACAGCAAGAGTATATTACTGTTTTGCATCATGGCCACCCAGGAACTTATTCTATCAAAAGAAGGGTGAGAGGACTAGTATTTTGACCTTCTATGTCACAGGACATTGAGAGAGTACTTTCATCTTGTTCTGTATGTAATAGTACTAAGCAACATCAACAGAAAGAACCACTTTAGCTAAACCAGATTCCTGAACTACCTTGGTCGACAGTAGCTATAGACATTTTCAAATGGAAGGGTCAGCATTACTTAGTATTAGTAGACTCTTATTCAAATTGATTCAGGATTGACCTACTTTCTAATCTAGCATCCAGTACTGTCATTACTAAGATGAAGCATCATTGTGCATGCCATGGTAGCCCACAAAAAGTTATTTTTGACAATGGTACACAGTTTACAAGCCAGCAGTTCAAAAGATTTGCTGATGAGTGGGACTTTACTCATGTTACGAGTAGCCCTGAGTATCTGCAATCAAATGGTTTGGCAGAACTTGCTGTTCAAAGTTTGAAACAATTACTAGAGAAGTCGAAACAAGAGAATAACAATGTTTTCTTGAATCTCTTGAATCTCAGAAATGTTCCTTGTGCTAAACATCTTGGTTCACCTGCACAGAGACTTCTGTTGAGACAAACCAGAACCACACTAACAATTAGTAGTTTATTATTGGTTCCATATGTTAAGAACAATAGATCAATGAAAGCCCATCTGTTAAAGAGGCTCTTATCCCAGAAGTCCTATTATGATAAGACCAGCAAACTGCTCAATCCATTACGAGAAGAGGAGATAGTGAGGATGCAGATGTTCAAAGGTTTTGATCGGAATGGTGTCATGAAAAGTGTATGTCCAGAGCTGAGATCCTACATTATCGAATCACAAGAAGCAGAATTTAGGTGGAATTGGACACATTCAAGCACTGTATTGAAGCCTGTATTGCAGTGCCATACCTGCGAGAAAGACTCTATATCTCAGAGTGAGTTATCCAGCTTTCCAGTTCCAGAGGATGTTCCAGTAAATATCTCTGTTCCTGAGAAGAGTCCCAAAACTCCTGAAACTGTTTGTTCACCAATGACTGTCCCTGTTGCTAAACCCAGTTCTGTTTGCTATATCACTAGATTGGGTCACATTTCCAGACCATGTTTCAGATACATGTCAACTTGGACATGAATGTTGTGTTTATTTCTTTCCAAATGTCATTATATTGTGGGCAATTCATTAAAGTGGGAGGATATAGATCGATATGTATGTATTCCTTTAAGAAGCACAAGTGCATAAATACTGAGCACATGCGAGCTTGGCTACTATTTTGTAGTAAGCTGTTGATGTAAGAATGTCTGTCTGTGTAGTCTGTCAATTCATCATTTGTTTATATATTGTACTGCTGCTATCCATCCTGATGTGTTTCTGTGTAATAAAGCATATAAGCGAACTATCCCACCTGTTCGTCTTTAGTAGTAAACTAAGACGAGCGACATGTACTACTATTACAGTTAAAACACACCAAAAATAATGCCTAGAGGTGCTACCAAACTATGATTTGGAAGGGTCTATATTAGATTGTTGAAATGGCATTAGAGCGAATGCCGTTTCTCCGACACATAAACAAAGAAATCTGAAAACAGCAAACGCTCAGGTCAGCGATTTTTTCCTAAAAATTGCTTGGCCTAAGCCGTGACATTGCCCTTTACCCCACTGTAGTGCAATCTCGGAGTTGGTATATTTAGTTAGGGGGGGTGGGGGGCATGTAATGTTTTAACTAGTGCGTTGTGTATTGTTGGTCAAATCGGTGAAGTGGGGTTTCACTGTTTTCATATTTCTCTATTTGTGTCATCGAAACGGCATTCCCTGTAATGCCTTTTCGACAATCCAATTTAGACCCAATTTGGAAGTGCTGTCCATTGTACTCTACTGACAGATATCTGAAAAAAAGATATATGTTTGTTCATTCTAATAAACTATATAAGAAAATGCATATATTGAAAAACAAGGCACAGTCAGAATGGCCAGCTGAAAATAAAAAAAGTACAGTTTCTTTCCAGATGTATTAGATATTCCACAATGAAATCATATTTTCCAAAGGCCTGTTGTTTAAAGCCACAAAAGTTAGTACCTAGTTAATGCCATAACAATAATCTATGGAGGATACGTGAGACACACATTGGAATAGTAACATGCTGTGAAAGAGGAGATGAGCTTGAGACATATTTTTGCCTGTTATGTCAACATCTAGCTGAAATGGTAAGAAACCATAAGATCCATAACATGTTTATAAAAGCAATCTCAAAGAGTAAATGTTTATAGCTTATAGCTTATACAAGCCATGGGTCAAAGTAACTACAGATTCCTCCTTAAGAAGAGACTACTCCAACTTCACCTGCCTATGCGGCCTCTTTTCCTTTTATTATCAAAATTATCAACATTCCTACACCATATCTACAGAATTCTGCAAGCTTTGACATGCTTTTTAGTATGGGTCTGTCTTTGTGGTTTTCTTCTCAAGTTGTGCTTTTTTAACATCAGTATTCTGAGCTTTGGGATAGTCTTGTGAATTTCCTGGCATGTTATCACTGTTTTCACTGTATTCAGATGTCTTTTTTAACTAGTCAGTCAGACAATAGGCAGTGGGGTCACTGACTTCTGGGTTTGTCTCTCCATTTGTTTCCCTATACATGTCCCCTTTTTCCTCCAGTAGAATCTATCTGGTCATTGCTATTCATTCCGATGAGGAAGTAATCCACTTCAGCTGAGTTGAATAGAGAAATTACCTGACCTTCGAACAACACCTCAGAGTTTGACATATAAATCAGTAAGGGGTGGATGGCCAAGTCTATTAAATCTAGAATGATGCCTTGTCATTGTCTTCCTTATATGTAAATCTTTTGAGAAGGAGTTCTAAAAACTTCTCTTTTTTTTTCCATTTTGCAGTTTTGCTGCAAATGAGGATTTTTGCTTGAAAGGAAGGCATAAACAAGAAGTCCTGTTCAGTTTCCTTGGGTCACCTTTTTTTCTGCCTTCTTTACAATTTTTTCAGTGTCCTGCTGTAAGTTCCTGAGGATGTGAATTATTCCCACTACAACCCTTGGTGTGAATTCTGTCCCATCCATGTTATGGATACACTCTGGAAAACTGATGGCATTCATATTGAAGCTTTATGAGCAGTTTTTCAGATCATCTGCCTTGTCATCTAAGGATTCTAATCTGTCCTATGCAATACTGTGCTCTTTTTTTTCATATTTTAAGAAATTATTAGATTCATTGATTTAAGTAATTATTATCATCATCATGGCTGATTCTCTCACACATTGTTGTTGACACTCCTGGTGAATCTTGTCCATCTTCTGACTGACCCAACATAAAAAGTAAATGCTGATTGTGAACGTCAGAAATGTTTAAGTTTGGATAAGAAGGGAATTTATTTGTCCAAAGCCATTTTCATGTTACTAAATGAGGGAAATATGAAATTATATTTAGTCTGTAGGGTGCACGAAGTTTAGGTTTCGGACTGCCATCTCTGTTATGACAGGCTGCTCCTTTTTTTCCCAATGCACTTAAGGCAAATACAATAGTTTGTCTTGTTAAGCCTCACATTGGATTTTTAGTTAAGGTTTTATATGCATTAAAATTATAACCATTTAACTGCTGCTTTTCAGAGGTGAACATTGTAGTGACTTGCAGTTGTGCCCAACTGTCTTTTCTATGTGATCATTTGCTGTTTTTTTTTTTTTAATACAGCTATCTGATTCAACCTGCAGGCTGTGCCTTCTTTCTTACTACTGATGGGAATTCAGTAGCTGATTGTTGAATAGGAATCATTTTATGATGATCCACATTAAGGATTTGCAGAACAGGTGGTGTTTGATTTGAACTATGTAGTTTCTCTGGTTTGTAGAACTAAGCAGCTCTGTAGAAGAGCTAATGCATGACTTCTAGCTTTGTAGCTCATATAGGCTTGAAGGAATTAAAAGTACTACATAATGATTTTGTTTTGCATGGTAAGCTGTAATACCAGAAGTTTTCTACTGGGGACAATGGATTTATGGACTTTTAGGTGAAAGTAACACTGCATACTTTTGTTTAAAAATGAAAAATGAAATCATGTTTCCCTTTAAGATGTATTAACCTGCTATCTGCTTGTTGACTGGACCAGTTCAGTTAACAACATTCTCTTGTAAAGCACATGAAGAACTTTCTTTGATTTATTTCTCAGTTTATGAAACCACTTAACTTTTTTACCTTAAAGTCCCACAGTATCATCAGTTGCTGATAACACAGGTGTGACACGATGGGGATACTTGCACAGGAATTCAGGAAATTTCACTTCTGTTTGAATAAATTACGTCAAAATCCATATTAGAGAGCGCATTGAGTGTACCTTCAATGCCAGTGGAAGCTCACGTGAAGCATTAAATAATTTTAATCTGCACAATAATGTCTGTTTCAGAATACCCTCTCCCATACACACACAATAGAATTCTATAAAATAGGTGTTGTAATCATAACTGCTGTTCAAAATAAACACGTCCTTCCATATTTAATTATAGTTTATAGATTTATCATACATCATTTAGGCAGTACCGGTTAGGCTAACTGTTGATTTAGACTGTATAAATCAGGAAGGATGGCTTAAATCTCCAAACAGTAAATCTGTTTGAACTTGTTAGCCAGGTGAATGAGCAGGTATGTGAACTCTCTTCAGCCATGAGCTTGGCCAGTAGAACAGACCAACACCCCCCCCCCCAAATAAGCACAGGAAAAACTTGCAAACTTTATGCAAAAAAAAAGTGTCAGGGTGTCAGAAGTAAACCCCAGTCCCTAGAACTGGGTGGCAATATCTTATCTTTGAGCAACCATACTGCTGTACATGTCCTAACAGCGGGCATGGCTAGTTAGATTTTACCTGAAGAGCCTCTCAGGTGAGGTCAGTATGCACACAGTTTAGATATATAATAACCTGTTGTGTCATCCAACTAGCCTTTTGGCTGCAACTATGAAAATTATATCTAGACTTGTGTTCTCCTATAAATTAAAAAAAAAACAAGAAAATGATAACTAAGATATACAAGAGTGACAGCATATTTTCCCTGGGTTTATAGTCAGCAAGTCCCTATAAAATATATTTTTGTAAGCAAAGTAACTTTTTAGAAGGCACTTATAATAAAGACAGCATTTGAAAGCTAGTCTACCTGTTACCTGTGATATAACTGTGTAATACTTCATAAAGGTGTGATTATATAGAAGCACTGAAAAAATATCATTGCTGTATACATGTATAGTGTCTTAAAGATTCATAAAAGCCCTGTACAGGCATTTAACCCAAAATTATTGCAAATATTTAACATGTATATTTTGCTTATTAGTATGTACTTCATCCAGTGATCTCCCTGGTTTTGGCGACATAACTCTTAAGGTCATATTTAATTATTTTTTTTTACTAATTCTGTTGAGTAATTCATTGTTATATGTAAAATAGTACTGTATATGATTGCCCAATATGGAGAATGTTGCAGTGGTGACACTTTCATTATTTAAACTGCTTTTCAGATAATCTATAACAATGACCATCACATGTAGTTTGCAAGGTGTTAGCATTACTGCTAAATACCCTTTACTTTTCACTGTACCATTGGGCATCTCTTAAACATTAACTTCTGACTTATTCCTAAAGTATTCAGCACATACTCAATGAAAATCTTACAAATATTGTTTCAAATAAATGAGAATTTCTTACATAGAAAAGCTGACCATATCAAGCATATATAGTGTGTGTGTGTGTGTGTGTGTGTGTGTGTGTGTGTGTGTGTGTGTGTGTGTGTTTACCTAGCTGAGTGAGTTTGTCAATGATGCCTGAGTGGGGGATAGTGGCAAAAGCCTTTGCTATGTCTATGTAGGCTGTATGCATAGATTTCCCCACATCCAGTCAATTGGTGACTGTTTCAAAGAAGTCCACCAAGTTTAACAGGAATGATCTCCCTTTGGTAAATCCAAACTTAGTAGGGTCAAGCATTTGGAGATTACCTATATATTTGTTGATAAGGTCCATGATGATTTGCTCCATGGCCTTGGAGTTAAGGCTAGTCAGGCTAATAGGTCTATAGTTTCTGGGGTCAGTGGAAGCACCACAATTGTGCAAGGGAATAATCGTGGCCATTTTCTATTCAGCTAGGATGAAGCCAATACATAGACTATGTTTGAAAAAAGTAACCAATGGTGTTGCTAATTCTTGTTGGAGCTCATGTAGGACACAGCCTGGGATGTTATCAATTCCCATAGATACTGTGTTTTTGGCCTTAGATAGCGTGTTTATGACCTGCTCTTTAGAGATACACGGTAGGGTATAGGTGGTAGAGATGTCATGGAGTACATGCGGCAGGCACAGAGGGGTGAAGTTTTCACAGAACCTGTTGGCCAACAGGTTAGCTATGTCCACAGGCCCAGTATATGTGGTATCATTGACTACCAGTTCAGCACAAATCAGGGCCTTTCCTTTTAGGTTATGGATGTAATTAAAGAATGCCTTCTGTTTGTTCTTAGTTGAGGAAGCTAATTTGGATTACTAGTTTGCTTTGGAGGACTTCACAAGAAATATTATTTGCTTGCTTAAGCTGAGGATGGAGTGTTTCCAGTTTAGGGCTTCCTCCCTCTTACTCTTAGACAACAATTTCTTCCTCTTATTGTAAAGCCTGTTAAAAGCAGTTGTCCACCAGCCAGGTTTTCTCCTCCTTGAGGAGCTTGTTTTGCTCCTATCAGGTACAGCTGAGTCAATGCAGTTATACAGGTGTTTGTATAAAGCATTGGTGTAGAGCTCAGCGTAGTCATCAGTTCCATATGAGAGGGGAGGTGCAGTGAAGCTATTTATACCATCCTGTCCTGTAAGAGGTTATAATCTGCTTTGGAGAAATTTTTTAGTTTAGTTGCTGCTGGGGGGGGGGGGGGGGGCAGGTGTGATAGCTACTTAGAATGAGACTGATTTGTGGTCAGATATCACCAGGGAAAACCTCACAGTGAGGGTGCTACAGTAGTCTCCCATATTGGCAAGCACCAGATCCAGGATGTTGGCACCCCCTTGTGGGGGTGCCAACCAGCTGGTCCAAAGCATTGAAGTTAACAAAGTCGAGGAACCTTTGGCCAATTTAGTTTGAGCATGAGTAATTTACTCACTCAATGAATGGGTAGTTAAAATCACCCAAAACCATAGTGTTTGGATGTATCCTGATAGACTCAAGTAGAACCAAATAGGCAGAGTGGGTGCCCTGATTCATGGAGGATGTCCTGTAGCTGGCATTGACTTGAATAGGTGTCCTACCAACAGTTAATTACACCTAAAGTATCTCCAGGAAGAAATATTCTCCAACCAATCTGGAGCTGTATTTGTCTTTAATAAATGTTGATATACCGCCTCCTTTAGTTTTCACACCTTCAATTTGTGGTCTGAAAGTGTGGAAGGAGGTGCTCTCCATAGCCTTGAACCAGGTCTCTGTGACTGCACAAATGTCTGTGTCTTCCAAGCTGAGGACTGCTTCCATTGAGGGCAGATTTCATGTTAACACTCCTAGTGTTTAGCAGCATAACATTGAGGTTGTTAGATGACGTCAGGAATTTTGTTCTTGAGACATTGCCTAAAAAAGGCACTATGGAGGTGGCAAGAGTCTTAGCCAGTAGCTGAAATCTCAGAGGTAACAGATGAAGACCATCTCTGGCAGAGTATCAAGGTCTATCAATCATTTCATCCCAGGCTGACAGATACTGGATCACCTTAGAATGACACTAGAAACCAAGCCAATTATTGAAGTCAATCATTTTCTGTTAGTATTGTGGCATTATCCTAGGCAAAGGTAAAATGATGCTTAATGCTAGGTACATACCTGCCTGAGACACACAGTCCAAGAGCTCAGTCATGTCTCTCTTCATATAGTCCAGAGAGGTATATCGCAAGGGTCTATATTACGTGATTCAACAGTGAAATGTTCGAACACGTAATTATCGACCAGTAAATATCAAACTGTCAGAATGTCGAATGGTTCAATGGAGATCTCCGTACAGTGTGGACATGGAAGTTTTCCATTGTCACTGTAATGCGATCTCAGAGTTGGTATATTTAAGTAGTGGGGGGTGTGGGGGTGTGTGCAGGGTTGCCCCCCTGCTTAGAGTGTTTTAATGGTTTGTTTGGGTGTTTTTTTTTTTTTTTTGCCATTCAACATTACAGCGTTTCAATATTTTGGGGTTGATTAATATGTGTTCAAACATTTCACTGTTCGATCACGTAATATAAACACTATCTCAAGTCATTCCCACCAACATGGACTGTGATGGAGTCATAACAGTAACTGTTGTTGAGAGACATGAGTGCATGTGTGATATGGTGGATCCTGGCACCTGACAGACAGCTGACTGTGACATTTTCCTTATCCAGCCTGGTGAGAGGGACAGCTGTGTGGCTCATGATGGAATCACCTTTGACTAATATGTTTGGTTTTGTGTTTTACCTTAACTTTATGTAGCTGAGACACTGGTACATGAGCTATTATGTGTATTGTGTTCTGCAGAGGAAGTATTATGTGTAGCGTGCTTGTGTTTGTGTTTGGGAGGTCTCTAGTGTTTAGGTATGCTTCTGGTGAGGATCTCCACATATGTAGGTATGTGTGATGTGGGTTTGGGTGGAGTAAGAGGTGAGGTGTGCATGCTGACAACCTGCTCATTTTCATATGTACTGACTGGTGTGTGACAGAGCATGGATTCAAGGTTCTTAATATAGTTGCATCTCTCACATATTAGGTTTGTGTGGACTAGGAATATAGGGTTGTTGGTAAACATGAGGCAGTTGCTACATTGCATCAAAATGCCCATGTTGACCAAGCTGGCTGGAGAAACTGTGGGGAAATTTTCTGTCTGTAGTGTTAGGTAAATTTATATGGTCAGAAAAAGAGGTCGCACTTAGGAATAACTAGTGGGTGAGAGGTGTGTTGCTACCTCTAAGGCTAGGCTTAGTATTCCATCTGACAATAGAGCAGGTCTGTGAAAAACCTCTGGAGGTCCACAAGCAAAGTGTTTAGGGAAAAGTTAACAAGCAGAACGTTTGTGTCTATAACCACCAATGCTAACCATCGCTACTCGGCAGTGCAGGATGATATGCTACAAGCAAACAAGTGCAAATGCAGGGCTTAAATAAAACAAGAAATAATCCTTTTAACATAAACTAGCCAATAAGGATGCTATCTCTAATGTCTAGCCCAATCACCCACATTAGATTGGACCCAGACAACACTCTCCTCCCACAAGGGTGCAGAAGGGCCTTCACCAACAAAGGCGTCTTGAATTATCCTTAAAAATAGACATTATATATAAGAAGGCAGACTATATACAAATTATATCAGTAATCAGATTGAACTTCTAAAAGATGTGATTCAAAAACTAAATGCTCATAGGAGTATGTCCTTATGACACTGAGGCCATAGATCTCACAGAAAACATTCAGCTATGGAAAGAGTCCTGATCTCCTCCCCGGGTCTATAATTGTTAAAGTCATCTTCCATCTGGACAAAGAACTAATTAGAAGATCCTGGCCAAATCCTCTCAAAACTGATAGATCTGTCATGAGAGCTGTGTAAATTTTCCTGAGAAAATCAGTAGCTCTGTCAGCAGACTTGATAATGTCTATTTGCAGAAAGTAAAGGAGAAAAGGATGGAGGGCTTGCTTACCACTGTTAAAATTCCACGAATGTGGTATTAGGTCCCTCATTTTATTTCTAGCAAGGATGGGAATGTTTCTATTAAAAGGAACTGCCACTTTGGACTTTGTCAAAGTTCTCATGCCTTTCTTAATACTAAAATACGAGTCTTTTAGGGCACGAACTCTATATATCATGCATTACTAGTTCTGACCATAGGCAAGTCATCTTAATTATTTTAACATATATACTCACTTAGCATTTCAGTGGGTTTTATCATGTAGTCATACTATTTAAGAGTATTTTATATTTCATTATTCATTTAAGAGGATATTTAATATGTGAATCTGCCTGTCAATATTCATTTTCCCAGTGTAAGCAATTTTCTGATAATTTGATCTTTTTATAAACAAAGCATGAGCTCCCTTACTTGTTAATACCATAAAAGTTGACTTAAAATGTTTTTGTTAAAAGTTTGATCATTAAAAAAAGTTATGTTGCGGAATCACACTCTGGCCTTGCAGAACACAAGAGAAAGGGTTTCTTATGAATGAGCTTTCTGTTTGGCACCTGAGTGGTAGATCTGAAGAAAACACAAGTTTAGTTTTTTAGATATTCTTTTATTTAAGTAAGTTTATTAAATGTCACAAAATATGCTTCAATGCATTTTTCACTTGCACAGATAAGTTCCTCATTAGAAGTTTAAACAGAGCACACATTGTTTTGGTATCAGAAAGATATAGAATCAAACAACATGTAACTGCATTATCTGAACATTACTGCCAAAGTATTTACCTAGCTTCCACGGTCGCTACACTATCAAGAAAGTTTCATATATTTGGGTAGAAGTGCCTCCACAGATACTTTTACTCACCAAACAGACTGAGGAAAATTTTCTGTAATCTATAATGGGTTTGTTGGAGGTATAGTATGGATGAAGGAGGTGCCTGGTAGCCTATATTTTGAAAATATGAAGCCCTGAGACAATTCAAGGATGCTCTTGTCAATCTAATGGCAAGGATCTGTGGAGGCAAAAGAATATATTCTATGGATTTATTCTTACTTTTATCTGGAAGGATGTTGGAAAACCAGTTAAGGTTACATTTTTATTATTTGTTTTAGTTCTGGTAGCCCAAAAGTTATCACAAAAACAAATGCCAAAGCACTAATAAATTGGATGCAGTTTGTGTGACATAAATGCTGGAAGAAATAAAGTTCTTAGAGAATAAGTGCAAACCAATCAGAGAAGACAAATATTTACAATAGAAATGACTTCTTTGAGAGGCCTCAAAACACCTTAATAGTGAGGACAACACCAAGCTGGCCTTCTGGAATATAGCAAGGGCAACAGGTTTATGCCAACCTTCAGTTTTAGATTGTTGTTCTTTTTTTTTTTGTGTGTGTGTGTGTGTGTGTGTGTGTGTGTGTGTCTGTATATAGTTCACTCATTTTTTTTGAAAACTTTAATTATAAAGGAAAGTTAATAATTCTTTAATATGCATGTTGAAAAGTTAATGTATTGTACTTTTATCTGTAGAAGTTTCAAATACATTTGTTACAAAATGGATGTGAAAATAAAGTTGAAGGCTTTTTAAAGAAAGAAATACAATAACACAAAACGTGTTATGCATGAGAAAAAAAGTGTTGAATCTTTGTTCTGATGAAAAGGGATATATTCATTTGTATAATTGTACCCAAACCTACAGAGTACTCTACTTATTTTACTATTATGATTCAAATAATTGACCAGCTATGCCATGGCTGCCTTACATTGCCCTAAATAGCACACAGATCATACTTTAGAGTTGCTCAATAAGTCTGCATTGACCATTGAGACAGTTGTATATTAGTCTAAGTTACTTAATTTAATCAGGCAGTGTACCCCATCAGATAAATCTAATTGACTTCATTTTGTTACTCTGTGTAAACCCTCCATAAGAAAACAGGCATTGTTACATTCCACCTCAGTGTAGATTAACACGTATCTTATAAAATGGTGTATACTACTAATAATATCTTCAAAAATCTGGACTAAAATGGAATGTTATCCTGATTGTTTTACATCTGTTGTCAAGTTTCAAAGCCCTTGGTATCCTTAGGTAAAGTAGAAACTGTCTATGCTCACAGATAATGGCATTTTATTCAACATGAGAAATTCTGTTTGTGAGATGTGTTAACATTTAACAAATATGAATGTCTCACTCTCATGAAAAAAACATGGACTTTGAGCAACATACACATCCATAACACTCTGTAACAACCCACGTTAAAATGTCATGTGCTAAGGTTTTAAAAAAACCTTGCCAAAGCCTACTAGTCCCTTTGAAGATAAGGTTATGATGAAAATCTAATACACCATCACCTTTAGACACACTTTTAACAAAGAGTTACCAAAAGTTAATCTGTCTGTGTCTGTGTCTTTCGGCTTTTCCAGGTTAGGGGTCGCCACAGCGGAACTCCGGTCCGCTAATGATTGGCAGTAGAGTTTTACGTGCTGGCTTGCCGGGCCTAACGCACAACCTTCAATGAAGGAACACCCATTCACACACGTCGCCACACAGAAGACGCTCTAACTTAGAATTGAATGGTCAACGTCTAACTGTGAGGCGACAACGCTATCGCAGCACCACCACCGCTAGTTACCAAAAGTTAATAAATGTTCTTAAATCTAGAACACCAGACTACTGTGCATGTGAAAATGGTTTTGCTGATCAGTGACTCTATAGTCAGGCTCACTGAATCTCCACTCACTAAGCCAGACAAAAACAGGAAGATAGTAAGTTTTCTTTCAGGTATAAGGATCCGTGATATCTAATAGCTACTTGAGATGCATGCACCTAAAAATATGACTATGGCATAAAAGATAATTGTATTCCACATAGTGGATCACCTTGAAAGAGCACCAACTATTCATCAGCTTGGGTTGAGATGCTTGACAGTACTACCTGCTTTGGAAATAACAGCTTGTACCTCTTGTTCCAAGGTTTATGCATAATGGCTAAGCCTTTGCTGGCCAAGCATTACCTTTTTAAAAATCAGAGTGCACTTAAGAGACATCCCAGTCAGAAGAGTAGCTAGCTCAACCAGCAACTTATCCCCTAAAATCTTTAAGTGATGAGCAAAATAAGCCAGTTGCTTTAACAGATCCATTGATCATACCCCCTCAAATCTTTGTGCTTGGGGCAGTTTCCCTTCATGCCTCACTCTAACTACCCTATAAGTTCATCTCCAGCATAGTAATGCATATCTCCTCCAACATAGTAACACAGATCTCCTCATTTTAAATATGAACCTAAGAAGCATACTCAACAAAATCTCTGAATTCCATGCAACTCTCACCCAATATTCTCTAGACATTGTTATAATGGCAGAAACCTGACTAAAAACACACATGTAAGATACTGAGATACCATCCCCTGGGTATAACATCCACAGGCTTGAAAGGACTCAAACAGGGTGGTGGCATAGCCGTAATATACAAAGATAACCTCTATCAATTAACTAGACAGTCCCCAAACCTTTAGACATCCTTGCCACTTGCCTTCAAATCAACTACAAAAAAAGTATTATTTTCATAGCAATTTACATACCTCCTAGCAACAACCCATCCTCCATTGAAGACCCCCTTTGATGAGTTGCCTCAACATACAGTCAGGAAACCATAATTATGGGGGACTTTAGCCTAGACTGGTCCTCCTGCACCTCTAACCATCCAACCAATTTCATCAACCTCCACGGCTTCCACCAAGTGAAACAATCTATACTGGATTGGACTCTAACAAATAAACCTTTCCTCTGTTACCAAGCTGGTTTTCTCCTACACAATCTCAGCGATCATAGACTCACCTACCTAATTAGACAGCATATCTATCCACCTAAAAAGATAGTTTCTAAATATAAACATAAATGAAATTTCTCACCAGAAGTCTTTGACCCTTCTGCACAAATATGACTGGTCTCTTCTCAAGCACCTCCATCTTGACCAGGCTATAGAATATTTTATTGACAAATTCTTCAATATTCTAAATGATCTAGCCCCACTAAGGAAATGCTGTACTAAATCTGAACATATACCATGGCTCAACAAAGAGATCAAGAAGCTCCTTAAACTAAGGGACAAAACCTGATATCACTACCTTAACACTAAAAATGAAACAACTCTGCTCAGCTATCATCCATTGCGTAAAATAGCCAAAAAACAAATTAAACATGACAAAAAAGCATACTATACATCTATGCAAAATAAGCATCAGAACAATGTCCAGAAATTCTGACAAGCCATCAACAGTCTGCTTAAACCAGGTCAGTCCACAACTCTGGACCCAACCACTACCAATGATAGTATTACCTCCCAGTTCAAGTCTTACTTCATCAATTCTATCATACCTCTGGTACATAAGAAGAGTAATACCCCTCCATCCTTACCTACATAGACTAAAGACAGCCTCAACTCCTTCTCAATTAAACCTATCCAATCAAGCACCACGAAGAAGCTACTGTTTAAACTTAAACCCTCCTCAAATGCCACAGATCAACTTCTAAAAGAATTCCTCAAAATAGCACCAAATGTCATCTATTTCCCTGTCCTCACACTAATCAACAAATCCATTACTGAACAATACATACCAAAATTATGGACATCACTTACATCATCCCTCTACATAAAGGTGGCACATAAACAGATCTCAGTAACTATAGGCCAATAGCCATTCTCTCCCCATGTGCAAAGATTCTGGAAAAGTGCATACATAACCAATTAGTCCAATATCTGCTAAACAATAAACCTCTATCTCCATCCCAGCACAGTATTAGGCCCAAGCACAATACTACCACAGTTCTTGTTAGTTTTACCAATTCTATCAACCATCTTAGAAATATCGGCCTTCATGTATCCTTCATCTTTCTTGACATGTCAAAAGCTTTTCACACAGTTTCAAATCAGAAACTTCTGGATGAGATAACCATTTTATATGTGTCCCAATCCATACTCTCCTGGTTTCTACGTTTTATCTGACCATCAGCAGACTGTAAAATGGCATAATGAACTATTTTCTCTTTTGCCTGTTACTGTCTGTGTACCTCAAGGATCCATACCTGGTCCACTACTTTTCACTATTTTCACAAATAAGCTCTTCTTTACCACTCAAAATGTTACTATAATACAATATGCAGAAGACTCCACCCTCATTTGCTCAGTTCCCTCCATACCAACACTTCTACAAACTCCTAGTGCCTTCACTGACATTGAAAACTATTGTTCTCAATCCCAATAAAACCAAGCTCATGCCCTTTACCAGTAACAAACTACAAGACCACCCTCCTCCCTTCATCATCTCTTCATCCAATAATACTATAATAGAACCAGTGGAAAATACAAAGATCCTAGGGTTGACCATAGACAACTACCTTAGATTTGACAAACACCTTGCAATAACTATCAAAAAGGTGCACATCAACCTAGGTCCCTCTATAGAGTCAAACTCTTCCTTACTGACTCCACAAGAAAGACCATATCCAGAACACACCCTTCTTTTCACAAACCTTAGAAAAACCTGATTTAAACAAATTTGAGTTCTGTCATAATAAAATAGCAAGCTTCACCTCTAACCTCCCATATAGATCCCACCATTGCATTGCTCTGCGCCTACTAAAATGGATTGAATTTCCCAATCTACCAACTTTTAACCAATTAAATTTTACTCATACTATCTTCCACCAAACAAACAATTGCCCTTCCCTTAAACACCTAGTTCAGTCCTATTCCTGCCCCTAATCACTAAAGTCCTCCAACAAAAACCTGCTAAAAGTAACCAAATTCAGCAATAGCTATGGAGATTCCATATTCTCAAACCATGTATCTAAATTATGGAATTCCTTACCACAAGCAATACTAAATACTTCCAATGCTTCCAAATTCAAACAACTACTAAAGGAACACCTACCCAACAACTGGCTTTGCTCCTGTACCAAATCAGGCTGACATATGTCCCTCTAACTCTAACACTTTCTACCTAACTTTATTCAGTTTCACCCCTGTACTTTATTCCTGATTCATCTCCAATCCATCTCTTTATTTCCATCACTCATGTCATTTAACTCTTTCCTTACTATAGTTCACATTATTGTTTCCTTTTCAAGTTTCATTAATGTCATCACTCATACTTGAATTGTACGTAATGCATTATGAATTCTGAATTGTACACTTTGTATTATGTAATCTGTTATAAATGTCATCAATTATACTTGAATTGTACTTAATGCATTATGCATTTCTGAATTGCGTTGTGTGTTCTGAATTGTATACCTTGTATTATCTGATCTGTTATATACTCCTTCTTCACAAAATTTCTTGTTAAAAATGTTTTTAATTTTTGACTATTGTTGTAGTATTTGTTCTATGGAGCTTTTCTTCCCAGACCTCTGCTAAAAATGGGCTACTGGCCCAGTTGGACATTCCTGGTAAACACATATAAAATAAAATACAATAAATAAAATAAAATAAAATAAAAATAGAAAGCTACTATTCTAATGTCCCTAGAACCCTTATAAGCATAACCATATTTATCCAGCATTGCCCTATTTGTCAGTGGTTAGGGGAGTGATGTTCACAAAGATAAGAGTCTATGTTAACTAATACTGACTGCCTCTGTCCATGAGGGACATGGGTGCTACCTCAGGAGTGAATTTGTGGTCACCCATCCATTGATCTAAGTTGCATCTGAACAGGGTCAGGGAAGAGCTATATTTCATGTGAATTGGAAGCTTGTCCAGACAAGTAGCAGTCTCTGAGAGATATATCTGTCTCTCCAGCATGATTTGTTCATGTCAGAGTCTTGTTTAACATCACTCAAGTGAGTGATCCTCATTCAGTTTGATTTACAAATGTCTAGCATTTCCATCAGGGCCACGTCAGAGACTCTCATCCCAGACACTCTGTAATGCATGGAAAGCAAATGATAAAAAGAACAGTTGACCATTAACTGATATAAGTTTAATGTACAAGATAAACACTTTCTTTCAACAATACTTAGGACTTCATCAGAAAAAAACACTGTAAAAAAGCATACACTTAAATATCCCATACTCCCACCATGTGATTTAAAGGATCCAATGAACTTTGTATTACGCTCTTAAAAACATGCAGCCATTTAAGACATAAAAAATAAATGATTAACTCTATTAATTCACATGTAAATATAAATATTAAAATACACAAAAACTCTGACATTGAATGTATAAACAACTATATTATCTATAATAGTCTTTTAGATTTAAAAGACATATAATAGAGGATGCTTCATTTAACCCCAGAAAGCTACTTTCATTCAGACTAAACTGCCATAATAATTACCTTTTCTCTAATACCAAGTTCCAGGGACCATTCCATCCCTCAGGTTGTGTTTAACCTTTCCTGGATAAAAAATGGAAAATGATGTGTAGGGAAAGAGATAATGTGTTTATATAAAGCATTTGTAGTTTTGCATTTTTAATATCATAGATATGTTCATATACCCTTTTTCTAATTTTTCATTCTGTTTTGCCTGCATAAAACCATGGACATTCCTGACAAAGAGTTACATAAACTACACCCTGTGTGTTAAAGTTATATCTTTCTGCAGCTTTAATAGTGCAAGTCTGAATGGTAACATGATCATCCTGCTACACATATTTACAATAATTGCAATACCCAATTACTTGAGGCTTCTGCCTTTTTTTATGTAGTATCCTGGGTTTATTTCCTAAATTTTTACACAAATCAATGTTGTTGTAATCAAATTCCAATTTTTATCTATAATCACTCTGATAAATTCACTGCCTAAAGAATAAATAATAATAATTAATGAGGTATCATATCAACTAGTGGGTTTCAGTGCTACATCATTCTTAGTTGAAAAATACCACTAAGAATTATACCTTTCTTAATAATAATGTTAGAAGGATTTGCTATAGTCATAATTTTTCTCCCGGCAAAAGTGGTAAATAAAAACCACTGTCGCTTATAAATGACTTCATCATTTAAATTATCAACAAAAGTTGCTGAATAGCCCCTGCTGAGAAACATACTACTCAGCTAATAACATTCTTTTATAAAATCATCAAACAGAGATGCCATACCAATTGTCTGGACAAACTGACCCTTAACTACCGCTTGTAGCTGGTATAATGTTAAAAGGACTTAGAATATGTCATTTTCTATATAATTTATTGCTTATATAATACGTACCTTGATGATATTTTTATTTTTGGACTGATGGCATGGATAAGATCATTGAATTTATGGATTATATCATTAACACTACCAATTTTTTTAGAATATTCATACAGTTTAGAAAAGCACATTGTTTATATAGATATAATGTTGAAAATGGATGTGCTAAACAGGAGTTTGGTTTCACAAATATGTAGAAAATCATCATAGTAAAAATCCTTTTTACATTACCATTTCCTTAATCTGACAGCACAAAATACTTCAGTTGTTGCAGAAACAGAGCCCACATTTATTGTGTTTGTATGTTTTCCTTGTTTGATAAATTAATGCTTCATATTGATTTCAGTGGCTGCAGTCATTTATATTGAAAATGGTGTGCAGTAAATTTTCATCAAGTTTTATGAATGAAGAAACTTAATAATGGTTTTCTCCTATACTTCTGAATTACTTTTGCCCCCCCCCCCATGATGTCAGTTTATTTTGTAATATACACTGGCAGCTGCCCTATGTAACCACATTTAACTTTTGCCTTGTTTTTCTTATAGGTTCATAGGTGTGTACTAGGCTAACAGCCCTGGAGCCTGTATTAGCCTAGCCAAAGAAGATTCCCTGGCATTATACCGCACAAAGTTAGATCCCAGTGCCCCTATCAAGCAAGGCCACTGAAGGGATCCCCAGGGTGAACTTCCTATTGCCCACCCACTCATCAAGATTTCTCTTAAAGAGGGGCAGTAAAGTGCTCTGCTTGATGTGAATGGGAAGTTTGTTTCAGAGTATTGGAAGTCTCTGGGTTAGGAACCTGTCCCTCCAGTATGTTCTGTTTATTGTGGTAATGAGGTTAAGGTCCCTGGAGAGTGTGGCATGGAGGGATTGGGATTTCTTTAGCTTTAGCATATCTAGTAGCTCTGGGTCAGAAAAGTAGAAATATGTTTACAAGCTAGGCACCAAGTACTGATACCAATTCAATGTCATTTTGATGGAAATTTCCTGAGTCTGGCAGTGTTTACACTATGTGATCAGGGTAACTTGCTTTACAAGTGAATTATTCATTCAAAACAGCTTCTCTTCTGAACTGCAGATCCTCTGCAATATATTCTTTGGAGTACAGCTCTTGTAGTTCCCAGACTTCAGCACCCACATTTTGATATTACCCTTAGTCTCTTGCTTAAATAATTCACATAAATGTATCTTTAATACTGTGAAATCCAAAGGAGTGTGCATAAAACACATACTGTATTGTGGTCACACAAAAGCTTTTTAAATCTGCTGTATTTTCTGTTACTTTTAAAATATTCCTGTTTACCATTTTTCACAATAATGTCTGTGGGTCCTTTAATGTGACTGTAAAAATGTTAGTTAGGCAGCACAATTTTATGCTTCTTGACTGTCCAGTGTGTCTTGGACCTAGAACAGCATTTAAAACCTTCATAGTTGACCAATATCTGTCTTATGCTAAAACTGCATTTGAGGAAGAATCTTTTGAAAAATACACATTGTATTATGACTTTGTTGAATAACTATTGTAATTTCCCAGTAAGGTGTAATTGTGTAAGCACTAATTATCTTTTGTAAAACTTTGTTGTAGACTGTTTAACTGAGTCTTACTCAAATGGTAACCTTATTTAGGAAAGACCTGTGGTTCCTCTCTACTCCATCTCCTGGAAAGTATAATAGAGTAACACACTGATGCAAAGACAATGAGCAGACTTAATTTTTAGAACAAGACAAAACACCTGAACACATGAAATATTATACTTTGTTTGATTACCTTCATAATAGAATGAAGACCAATATATATGGGTAATCTGCACCATTCTGTAGTTTAATAATATAATTACAGGATATAGACTTATTGTCTTTTATGCATGGTTTGTTTTATTCATGCCTTTTACACCTATAAGTTATGAAATGCATGTAGACTGCTTGCTACAGGTTCAATTAATGAACAATTCTTGATGTATTTTCAAACTGAAAGGCTTAGAATTTGCTTTGAACAAATGTTAGCTCCACAACCATGTGATCCATTAGATTATTATTGTGCAGTCAAAACTTATCCAGATAAAGAAAAGCACCATAAGGACTAAGATTTTCAACTGTCAGTTACAGTATAATTGGAATGCAATTCTTTGGCAAAAGTTATTGTTTTTGTTTATTTTATTTTATTTTTCATTTTGTCATTTGAGAGAATGTGATACTTAATGTGTATTTATATTAAATTCACTGTACTTTTCTCTGACAATTTAAACTCTTTCTCTGAAAATGTATGCGCCAAGTTTGTGACAGGCCATCTGTTGTCATTTGATTGTACTTGTTAAGATGACAGGATATACTCAATGATTTTACCTGCTAAGAGGCAAAACTTTGCCAGCACTTTATTTAATTACTTGACATGTGCTGACATTTAAAGATGTGGTGCAAAAATTCTATCTCTGTCAAATGCCAGACACTAGAATTTGTGTTTTCTGATAGGGGATTTGCTTTTGTTATATTTTTAAGTCATCTTATGCATTTCATGGTAGTGTCACATGAGACAATGTTATGATGCCAATAACCAGCTCTGCTTGGTTCACTGGTGCAAAAAATTACTTATCTATAACAGGTCTTACATAGCTTATGAATTCTTGGTGCTAAACTCCACTGCTATAATTTATTAAAACCTATTGCTAACTAAAATAACAAGACTGTAGTGAAAATACTGTTTTTGTTTAGTTTTCACAAGATCTCTACCTGAGACAGCCTGAAAACTTCACTCACAAATCAAACATGGTATTATGATAAATGCCTTATCTCTGAGAGAAGTAGGCACATACAATTTTGCAAAACACAAGTGTACTGACATGTCGTCTGGATCTTAGGATTGAAAATTATATATTCATACTTTCAAGATCATTAAGTAATTGAGTATAATTCAGAAACAGCCAAAAGATCTAAAACAGTCTTTGGTTAACCTTTTACATGTTAAATGCTATATACACTTCTTTCACAATTTCAGACATAAAGTCTGCAGACAATTTACAAAGAATCGTGTGCTGTATAAACTGCAAGACCTAGATTGTGCTTTGATTTCTTACTTTGTTTTTACTGCTAAGACATTCCCCTTACTGGACTGATAAGGTTGAATGATCTCCTGATGGGATTGAGGTGCTGGCACCTATCACATGAATGACACCACTGTGTTTTGTGAGTTTAACATCTTTTACGCTTGCAGGAATTCTTAATTAAGCTCTTGGGGTAGCACGTGTGTACAGTAATTTATTGCATACTAATTACATCATGGCAGCACTGAATGAAAATGTTAGCTGCATCTGTGTAGTTTTCAAATGTCAAATCACTTATTACATGGATGCTCAGTGTGTTGCATACCAGCTTATTTGAGAGCATCTTGACCTTTGCTTTACCCATTGAATGTAATACATTTAAAAGTAGTCTCTCGCAGATGAGTAACCTGCAGTATGAATTCATCAATTCTAAGGTTGGTACTCATAGTCGTTGCACAAATGTGTTATGGGTATCTACAATGTCCTTGAGTAAGCATAGTTAGGGAGTGATTCATAGAGGCCATCTATATTAATGGGTGATGCCTGAAATTAGCGTAAACAAAGTAACTATAATAAAATGCAAATGAGAAATTGTGTAAAGCAGCATATGCTAAGGAAGCCTATGTAAGATTCATAGTCAAATGTTCATGCCATCTGCATGTCCATTTTAATAAATTTAGTTGTGCATATTGTACCTGATTTGCATTCCTTAAACTTGCCATATTGTGAAATAAAAAAAAAACAGTCATAATTATATACACATGCAGAGTCCAGCAAAGTGAAGAAAACAGTTTAACACATCTGCCCCTTTCATTATCCTCTACAGGATTGTGACCAGTGGTGGCTTAAGTATCTCCCAGTAAAGACAGCCAACAAAACATCCTTGCCACTTCAAGTACTTGTACCATGTATGCACAGTCACTACAAGATACCAAAATACATTGTCCAAGTGATCACTAATCATTTCCATTGGTCCTGTACTCATTTTCCATTTGCAATGACAACTTGCAGTGTTGCAGTAATATGACCATCATATGAATAAAACATTTGTGGTAGTCAACTCAATAACTTTATCTCAGTGAGTAAGTATTTAAAGCCAACAAAACATTGGTGCTCCTACCATGTATGCTCAATCACTAAATGTCACCAAAACAATTTTCTCGCTGATTACATTTTCACTACTGCTATAATGATTTGCCATTTACAAATGTCAGCTTTACAGCAGTCACTAAAGCCATTGTTTTAGGTCCATCTTATAAATAAAAAATATATATTTTGCGATGTCAGCTCAGTAATCTGACATCATTTTGAACACTTCCCAATTAATTTCCCATATTTCTTTATCTTTCTTTAAA
>NC_056742.1:182412890-182682890 GCF_019279795.1 Protopterus annectens | reverse complement strand
AGGCTGAGTGGGGTTCCTGGGTTTGGGAGGGTGGTCTGTAGCAGGCTATAAACTGGAAGGCAGTTTTACCCACTGTTAGTTGCACATGGATAGTCTCTGACGCTTCGTGCTTTGCCACCAACCTGGAGGTGTGGGTATCTTTGATGAATATCGATATTCCCTATCCTTTTGTGGTTCGGTCCAAGTTATGGGGCCGAAAAGCATGGTATGAGGTATAACCTGGTAGTGCTGGGGTGCTCTCAGGAGCCCTGAACCAGGTTTCTGTTACTGCACAGATATCGATGTTCTCCATGCTAAGGAGAGTTTCGAGTGTGTGCATCTTGAGATTTAGACTTCTGGCGTTGAGTAGCATTACTCTTAGTTTCTTATCCCTTGTGATACCTATGGAGGTGGGTTTATCTTTTGAGCCTTGCCTAAAAAAGGCACTATGGGGGTAGCAAGAGCCTTTGCCAATATCCGAAAGCCCAGGGGTGACAGGTGGAAGCCGTCCCTAGTGAAGCATCGTGGCTTGTCGAGCATATCACCCCAAGCTGACAGGCATTGGATCCCCTTTGAATGACACCAGTACTTAAGCCAATTGTTGAAATTGATCATCTTGTCTTCATATTGTGGCATCATTCTTGGTGAGGGTAAGATGCTACTCAAAGTCAGGGTCATACCGGCCTGGGCTACATGCTCAGGGAGCTCCTTTATGTCTCTTTTCATGTAGTCCAGGGAGGTACGTCTCAGGTCATTCTCACCAGCATGGACAATGTCTGAGTCATATTTGTACTTGCCTTGGAGTGACCTGAGTGCTTGTGTTTTGTGGCGGATCCTAGAGCCCGACAAGCTGCTCACCATGACCCTCTTCTTGTTCAGCCTGGCGAGCGGGATGTCAGTGTGCCTGATGATAGTCACCTATTACAAGTGTATCAGGTGTGTTGTTTAGTCTTAAGGGCTGTGACTGTTCGGCACACTGGCTTTGTGAGATATGTGTTGCACGTGTTTTGCTTTGGGGTAGCGGTTGCTTGGGTGTCTGCTTTGGAGGTCTCTTCTGCTTAGGCAGATCTTTATTTAGAGCCTCCAAGTATGTTTTTGTGTGATTATGTGTTTGGTTTGCTGTCGTGGTAGGTCTGTGTGAGACTGGAATTGTAGTGAGTGTGGTTTCCTTCTCCTCCTGACTGGTTATGCCAGTACTGAGTTGAGAGAGCTTAGCCTCCAGTTTGGCTATATGGTTGCATCTCTCACATGTGTTGGAATTTGTTGGGAGGAGGAGAGGGTTGTCTGTGTACATGAGGCAGTTGTAACATTGCCTCAAGATTCCCAGATTCACCAGCTTGACCAGAGAGGAGATTGACAATTGACCTTTGGACATGCTAGAATAATATTGGGAATTCCTTAATAATTGAAAACAAGGGCCAGTGGGGAGTGAGGGTGTAGTGCTTTTAATTTTTAGTGCTGACTTATATAATTGCTTTAGTGAGCAAGTGCCAGGTAACTTAAGTGCGATGTGTTACAGGTAACTTAAATGCAAAAATGACAAACAGTAACTTTCTTTCAAGTGAAACAAGGAAATAAGTACAGTAAGCAATGCAGATATCACTAGTGATCCACAGAAGCACTGAGAAGCCATGTATTAGGTGGAATTAGCATTCCAGGGAAATAACAAACAAACAACAAGCATATAAACAAAGCTAGATTCAGCAGACCTTGATCTAGTCTATGCTACAGCAAACAAGGTGTACCAATTTCAGTAAGATACAGTTCAAATATTCAGGCACTATAAACCCTTAACCAGAAATTCCCAGCTCAGAAGGGCAGAGTCCAGCCTCTTCTCCCACAAGAGTGCAGACCATGAACATTCTTAATGTAAAATAACTGGCCTGAAGCCCAAGTGCCTAAACCAGAACTAATACACTTTAAGGATAACAGACAGTGGGCTCTCAATCAGCAGTTCCCTACTTAGAAGGATGAAAGCTACCTGTCCTGCTACCACATTGCATGCCACAAACCTTCCTAATGTAAAACAACTGGTCTGAAGCCCAAGTGCTTAATCCAAAAGACTTAGAATGATTGCTACACTTTAATCAAGTTACTACCAAGCAGTAATAAATACAATTGAATACTTTAGAGAATGCCTGGATTAGTGCTCAAGTTACACAAACAAAGCTAGATCCAACAGGCCCGAATCCAGTCTATGCCACAGCAAACAAGGAGCACCAACTTCAGTAAGAAGCAGTTCAGATATGCATGCACTATAAGCCTTGAACCAGAAATTCCCAGCTCAGAAGGGCAGAGTCCAGCTTCTCCTCCCACAAGAGTGCAGACCACGAACCCTCTTCATGTAAAATAACTGGCCTGAAAGCCCAAGTGCTTAAACCAGAATTAATACACTTTTAGAATAACAGACACTGAACCCTCAATCAGCAGTTCCCAACCTAGAAGGATGAAAGCTACCTGTTCTGCCACTGCAGTGCAGACCATAAACCCTCTCAGTGCAAAACAACTGGTCCGAAGCACAAGTGTTTAAACCGAAAGGCTTAGAATGAGTTACACCAAGCAGTAATAAATACAACTGAGCACTTTTAAGATGATGCAAAAGTAAAATAAAGTAGGTAGAAACACAAGCACAGTAAAAGCAGATTAATTTTTTTTTTTATGAACAAGTGCTGAGATCAAAGAAACAGATTTGAGTGCTGAAACTAGAAAACTGGCTAGTTATAAGAAAAAAAACTAAGCTAGAAGGCTTCCCTCCAACACAGAAGGGTGCAGAATCCTACAAATAGTCTATACCACATAACAGGAAAGACAGGAATCAAGCTTAATTTTTTTTTCTGTTTCCCAGATGCTCTCTTTGTACACAGTAGGAGTGCCTGGAATCAGAATATGATCTCACTGCACTCAGTTGAGTGAGCAAATGAGACGGGCCCAGAAGGAGTATCCAAACACAAATTTACAAGAGGGGCGGGCAGTTTCAAGGCCACTAAGATTAACACCAAAACAAAAACAGGGAGGGTGGGTGGGACTAACTGAAGAGCAGAATCAAAACTTCCAGTTCAGTTAATATTCCTGCAACACAGGTAAAATCAATTTAAATACTGTATTTTTTTGAAAAAAAAGGTGCAGATAAAGGTACTTAAATTTTCTTATACGTCCAGTTGAATACAGCAAGTTCTTAGCCTGCCAAAGCTGAGGTTTTTAAACAGAAAATATTTCACACTGTACCACTTTAATAGGCAAGGACAGGAAATCAAAGAATGTGGCTACCCCACACCTGTAATTACTAGCAAATAACAAAATTCAGCAAACACTGACTAACTTCCAGTTCAGTTAATATTCCTGCAACACAGCTAAAATCAATTTTAATACTGTATTTTTTTGAAAAAAAAGGTGCAGATAAAGGTACTTAAATTCTCTTATACGTCCAGTTGAATACAGCAAGTTCTTAGCCGACCAAAGCTGAGGTTTTTAAGCAGAAAATATTTCACACTGTACAACTTAAATAGGCAAGGACAAGAAATCAAAGAATGTGGCTACCCCCACACCTGTAATTACTAGCAAATAACAAAATTCAGCAAACACTGACTAATTTCCAGTTCAGTTAATATTCCTGCAACACAGCTAAAATCAACTTAAATACTGTATTTTTTTGAAAAAAAAGGTGCAGATAAAGGTACTTAAATTCTCTTATACGTCCAGTTGAATACAGCAAGTGCTTAGCCGGCCAAAGCTGAGGTTTTAAAGCAGAAACTATTTCACACTGTACCACTTAAATAGGCAAGGACAGGAAATCAAAGAATGTGGCTACCCCCACACCTGTAATTACTAGCAAATAACAAACTTCAGCAAACACTGACTAACTTCCAGTTCAGTTAATATTCCTGCAATACAGCTAAAATCAATGTAAATACTGTATTTATTTGAAAAAAAAGTTGCAGATAAAGGTACTTAAATTCTCTTATATGTCCAGTTGAATACAGCAAGTTCTTAGCCAGCCAAAGCTGAGGTTTTTAAGCAGAAAATATTTCACACTGTACCACTTAAATAGGCAAGGACAGGAAATCAAAGAATGTGGCTACCCCCACACCTGTAATTACTAGCAAATAACAAAATTCAGCAAACACTGACTAACTTCCAGTTCAGTTAATATTCCTGCAACACAGCTAAAATCAATTTAAATACTGTATTTTTTGAAAAAAAGGTGCAGATAAAGGTACTTAAATTCTCTTATATGTCCAGTTGAATACAGCAAGTTCTTAGCCAGCCAAAGCTGAGGTTTTTAAGCAGAAAATATTTCACACTGTACCACTTAAATAGGCAAGGACAGGAAATCAAAGAATGTGGCTACCCCCACACCTGTAATTACTAGCAAATAACAAAATTCAGCAAACACTGACTAACTTCCAGTTCAGTTAATATTCCTGCAACACAGCTAAAATCAATTTAAATACTGTATTTTTTTGAAAAAAAGGTGCAGATAAAGGTACTTAAATTCTCTTATACATCCAGTTGAATACAGCAAGTTCTTAGCCGGCCAAAGCTGAGGTTTTTAAGCAGAAAATATTTCACACTGTACCACTTAAATAGGCAAGGACAGGAAATCAAAGAATGTGGCTATCCCCATACCTGTAATTACTAGCAAATAACAAATTTCAGCAAACACCGACTAACTTCCAGTTCAGTTAATATTCCTGCAACACAGTTAAAATCAATTTAAATACTGTATTTTTTTGAAAAAAAAGGTGCAGATAAAGGTACTTAAATTCTCTTATATGTCCAGTTGAATACAGCAAGTTCTTAGCTGGCCAAAGCTGAGGTTTTTAAGCAGAAAATATTTCACACTGTACCACTTAAATAGGCAAGGACAGGAAATCAAAGAATGTGGCTACCCCCACACCTGTAATTACTAGCAAATAACAAAATTCAGCAAACACTGACTAACTTCCAGTTCAGTTAATATTCCTGCAACACAGTTAAAATCAATTTAAATACTGTATTTTTTTGAAATAAAAGGTGCAGATAAAGGTACTTAAATTCTCTTATACGTCCAGTTGAATACAGCAAGTTCTTAGCCAGCCAAACCTGAGGTTT
This sequence comes from Protopterus annectens, assembly GCF_019279795.1. Lineage (NCBI taxonomy): Eukaryota > Metazoa > Chordata > Ceratodontiformes > Protopteridae > Protopterus > Protopterus annectens. The sequence continues at coordinate 182,677,820 of NC_056742.1, read as the reverse complement.
TTAAGCCTATATATATATATATATATATATATATATATATATATATATATATATATATATATATATATATATTTATATATATATATATATATATATATATATATATATATATGTATGCATATTTTTAGTCTGCTCCTCATACAAAATTGTGTCTTTTTGACTAATCAATAGGATGATTTAAGGATTAAAATCACTTAATAATGACATGCATTTCATTTTCAGACTTCATATCATTCAGAAAAATGCTAACACAAATCCTGTTATTCTGGAAATTTTTTAAGTTTATAAGAACAACATTTAAATTGTTTCCCTGCTTATGTGTCTTTAGCCCCCATTATGTCAGGCATTGTCCAGATTTCTGGCACTAAGATTACTGCAAATATTACTATTTGGGCATATTGGTTACAGTATTGTGGAGCTGTATATGTTTTCATTTTCATTAACATTAACAGTTGTTTTTGGTCAAAATTGCAATTCTAGGGGGAATGTGTTGAACTGGGTTTATAATTTTGGCTGCACCTTTAAATGTTTGCTGCTGGTGTTTGTATTTTTTTCATAATTTTTTTCACTATTTGAATCCGCGTTTCTGCCTATTTGAGTCACACATTGATGATGCTTTAGGCGAAACTGGTCACCGGTCTGTGTTGTTATGCAGGCTATGCCTGATTAAACTTCTTCAAACAGTGGCTATTTAATTTTATTTTGGATTTTGTGGAGTGCTGAAGAAATTCTTGGGTATTTTGTTATATACTTCATGCACCCATTAGTACATTTGCATTCACCAGTTGTTTGGGATCGGTATTTACTTTGGAGTGCTGGTATGTACTTTTGAAGGGTGTGTTCAGTCGAAGGGCCTGGGGATCTACTGGCGGTGATATTTATATTCATAAGAGACTTAAACAGCTAGCGTTTGGATCGAAGTGGGGAAATAGAGGAGCCTGCATTAAAATTGCGGTGGGCACATATTTTAGAGCATATTTGGATAAACTAGCAGCAGACAAGGATGATTGTGCTTTTTTTACTGCAAACATCATGGAGCATGACATTTCTTATAAAAGTAATGGGGCAGGTCAGTCAGACTTGCAGGAAGTGTTCCGACAATTAACTGAATCTTCTAAAAAGGTACATTCCTATGTTTGGCATTGTAAGCTTCTTAAAGCTTACTTAACAGCTAAAATTGCTCCAAGGGGGCTTAGAGTATATGTTGAACTGTGATTGGGAAGTGATGATGACGAATTTATGCATAAATGCAGGACTATACAACAAACGGCCTCCAATATGTTTTTGCAACTGCTTGTTGAATATTATGAAAAACAGCTACCAGATCTTTTGGCCAAACTTGAGGTCTGTTATGAACGTACTAAGAATTATGTCATTGCTCCTAACTACCAAGATTTATATACACAGTTTTTTATGGACACTGACAAGTATGATAAAGAGTTGTGTAAGAGAAAAATGAATAAATATCAGCGTGATGTTAATGACTTTAAAATGGCAATGGTTTACTCCTGGAAGAAACAAAAGCGTGGGGTAAGGTTTTTGGAAGGCAAACATGTCCCCAGGCCCAAACGAAAAAGAGTTAAATCCATTCTCAGGGGACAAGATATTTCATCTAGTGCATCAGAGTTTTCCTCCAGTGTTTCTAATACCGATACCAAACCGGAAGCAAGTGAGATGCCTGGTATTACTTCTCCAGTTTCAAAGCGACATAGAATCCCTTTAGGCGGGCAGGTCGCAAACATTGTAGAACAATCCATACAGAAGATGTTTCAGGACAGTCTGCACCAATAATACACATTATTTTTAATAATGATATTCATGAGGTTAATGATGTTAACAACGTAGTCATTAATTTAACAAAGTACACTTTTTCATCTAGTGAGCTCAGTGTGTTAAATAATGGTCTGGGATTTGTGCCATCTTTCTATGTGTCTCAATATGATGCCATAAATGACTTAAAAACCTTCTGTAGAAATCTTAATTTAAAATATTTTTTTGCTAACAAAGAAGAGGCTTTGAATAGAAGTGCTCTAGGGGGTATTCAATTTAAAAAATCAGAATTTATACCTCCTTACCATAGTACAATAAAAACTTTTGAACAGTTGGTTCTAAAAGATCTGCATGTCAATCAGTGAAGCATTTTTTACTCCAGTTTTGATAAACTGACTCTTTTGGAAAAAGAAGCTGTTAAATCTTTAGCGAACAATGAACACATAGTGATAGTGGGAGCTGATAAAGGTGTGGCAGTTGTTATACGGGAGAAGGAGCAATATTTACAAGAGGCCCAGCGGCAGTTGTCTGATACTGAATTTTATTTAGCTAAGAGTATCAATCCTACATTAGAATATAAACTGGAAGTTGACAATTTTTTATTACATGCTAAAGATCAAGGCATAATTACATCCTCCTTGTTGATACAGTTACAGGTTGAAAATCCAGTGCCACAATATTTTTATATGGTCCCAAGATTCATAAGACACTTCATAATCCACCTGGACATTCTATAGTGGCAGCCAGAGGTTCGTTAATTGAACCTCTGTCTGAAAACTTAGAGTACAAGCTAAAAAAGCTTATTCCACTGGTTACAGCTAGGATCCAGGATACAAAGCAGTTTTTGTCCTTAATGGACAATTTGCAAGTATCAACCATAGATTACTTGGGGACCTTAGATGTTCAATCGTTGTATACTAGTATACCACATGAAGGGGGGATTAGGGCTGTAGAATTTTGGATGATACAATCCAGTTTATTTAGTGTACAGGAAAGAGAATTTTTGACCAAACTGCTTAAATTAGTGTTAGAACATAATGCCTTCTTGTTTTATAATCAATGGTATCTACAGGTAAAAGGAACAGCAATGGGGGCTACTTTCACCCCTATTTATGCAGACCTGTTTATGGGATACCTAGAAGTTCAATATATATATACTGCTCCAATATGCTTCAAAAATGATCTCATTATGTGGCGTAGATACCTCGATGATTGTTGGGTTGTATAGGGGGGGTGACCAAACTAGTTGGCTGGAATTTGTAGAATTTCTTAACAAAAATGAATATGGTATTAAATTCATTGGGGTATTAATATTCAAGAAGTTGAATATTTGGATGTTAACGTGAGAATATCGGAATATGTTTTTTTGATTACCGATCTTTACAGAAAATCATTTTCCAAGAATGCTTTTCTACATGCCAGCAGTTGTCACCCCCGCCATACAATCCAAAACATTCCAGGGTCCCAATTTCAAAGAGTCAGAAGAATTTGTTCTCGGGAAACTACCTATGAGGCACAGGCTACAGACTTGGAGACCAGGTTCATCCATAGGGGTTATAATAAAGGTAGGGTTGAAGCCACCCATATGGCATCCAAGAACATGGATAGAACAGGACTATTGGTAGATAGAGAGCAAAATGGCAGGTTACAACAAGAAAAAGTAAGGTTTATTACTACTTATGGTACCAATAATTTTCATATAAAGGATATCCTGAGCAAATATTGGCATGTTTTACATTTAAATTCTTTTTTTACTAACATAGTTGAGGAACAGTGTCATTTTGGTTACAGAAAAGGTAGAAAATTGGGGCAGTATTTTTCATCATTTAAAAAAGGCAGACAAGTGAGGTCCAAACCTACAGTGAATGTAGTGGGTAGTACCTACTGTGGGTTCTGCAAATATTGTAAATTGATGGTGAAAACAAAATCTTTTACCTCAGTGAACACGAAGAGGGTGTTTGATATTAAATATCTTATAAAATGTAGTAGCACTTGGGTCATTTATATGGCAGTTTGTCAGTGCGGAGCATTCTGTGTAGGTCAGACTTCCTGCACACTTAAACAAAGAATTGCTCTTCATATTAATGACATAAAATGTCAGAGACTTTGAAGTGCTTTATATAAACATAAGATGGTTCATACTACAGCACATTTTGTTTTTGTAGGTTTAGACATGGTTATTTTGCAGGATAACAATGTTTCACTTAAACATAAAATACTAACTGATAAGGAACGCCGGTGGATTGTTAACTTGGAGACACTTTTCAAACCTGGTTTGAATGACCAGTGGTAATAATATCAAAATATAAAATATAAAGCAATAGATACACAGAAACCAGTCAAATAGATACACGAGAGTTTAAAATTGTTATAGGTGTGTTCGGTCTTTATTAGATGTAACACACTATATATATTGATAAAATATTTGATGAAATATCATATTTTTCTACCCTGTATCATACACTAAATATATAGTTATTGCTAAGATATTTTGGTATATTAGAAGGATATTTTATAAAATGTTTTTCTATATAATATATTTAATTATGTAGGATAAAGTGAGTGTATTTGTGGGGTAGTTTTGTAAGTTATGTTAAGCTATGACAGGATTTCTATTTAATATATATGATTTTGTATTTTATTGTATTTTGTCGTACATAAATTACGGTAAATATTACTATTTGGGCATATTGGTTACAGTATTGTGGAGCTGTATATGTTTTCATTTTCATTAACATTAACAGTTGTTTTTGGTAAAAATTGCAATTCTAGGGGTAATGTGTTGAATTGGGTTTATAATTGTGGCTGCACCTTTAAATGTTTGCTGCTGGTGTTTGTATTTTTTTCATTATTTTTTTCACTATTTGAATCCGGGTTTCTGCCTATTTGAATCATACATTGATGACGCTTTAGGCGAAACTGGTCAACGGTCTGTGTTGTTATGCAGGCTATGCCTGATTAAACTTCTTCAAACAATGGCTGTTTAATTTTATTTTGGATTTTGTGGAGTGCTGAAGAAATTCTTGGGTATTTTGTTATATACTTCGTGCACCCATTAATACGTTTGCATGCACCAGTTGTTTGGGATGGGTATATATATACATATATATATATATATATATATATATATATATATATCTATATTTATAGATATATATATATATATATATATATGTATAAGCATATAGATATATATATATATATATATATATATATATATATATATATATATATATATATATATATATATATATATATATATATATATATATATATATATATATTATATATATATGCATGCATGTATGTATATATATATATTTTTTTTTTATATATATGCATGTATGTATGTATATATATATATATATATATATCTATATATATATATATATATATATAGATGTATGTATATATATATATATATATATATATCTATATAGATGTATGTATATATCTATATATCTATATATATATATATATATATATATATATATATATATATATATATATATATATACATGCCTCATATTTTTAGTCTGTTCCTCATACAAAATTGTGTCTTTTTGACCAATCAATAGGATGATTTAAGGATTAAAGTCACTTAATAATGACATGCATTTCAGTTTCAGACTTCATATCATTCAGAAAAATGCTAACAGAAATCCTGTTATTCTGGAAATGTTTTAAGTTTATAAGAACAACATTTAAAATGTGTCCCTGCTTATGGGTCTTTAGCCCCCATTATGTCAGGCTTTGTCCAGATTTCTGGCACTAAGAGGTTGAGAGGTATGATGCCCACTCTGTAGAAAGGTCAATGCAAATTAGCGCTCTTTGCTAGCTGACTAATGCAAATAAATAAATTAAAAGCAGGCCTTCAGTACCAAAAGGAATGAGCTCCTATTTTAACCCCGCACATCATAATTGTGATCTGAATTGCATTTAGTTACTATTTGAGTTGGTAAATATATATTAAATTCAAGGTTGCAAGCCATCAGATTATTCCCTGCTTTGATCTACCATGACCTCATATTTAGTATATATAGTTAACAAGTGGTATTTGCACAGCCCTGTCTTGCCAGGCATTTGTATAATCTAAAAATAAATTCCATAAATTACTGTCCTGCTGTGCATCACTTTTGAAACATTTGTGGCTCATAAAATGTGATGTCACTTTTCTTTAAGACAGCCCACAAAATTATGTAAGTTTATGATTTGTCATTTTCCTGTATATTGTTTCAGTCTTTTTATACAGGAAGACATAAATGGCCATGACAGTATGTGTTTTTTATGGATTCTGTTCAAGCTAAATTATTATTCATGTCATATCTGTGTGGATCAGAACTATATGTTAAGGTTCATGCTATCATCTTATGGTAGATAAGATATTAAAGTTGCTCAAATAGGATAAACTATCATATACTAGTGGATGTATAGTACTACAAACTGCTAAACACAAATTGCTGAATATGATATTTGAATTGTAACCTATAGCCATTAAGAAAGTGGAACGATACATAGTACAGCACGCACCGATACAAAAACATAGATTTGCACATGTATTGGCATTTGTTTACAGTGACATTCCATCTGGGCCAGAACCTTTTTTCTCATAGCTCTAGGAAGAAAACATTCAGATTGCATCATTTTTTTTACAGGATAAACATAAGACATACATAAACTTGAGACGTTATGATTATTTCAATATTACAAAATACACACATTCAATAGGAGGAAAGGTTCACCACATACAATTCTGGCATTCTATAAAAAACTTTACCTTCATAAGACAGGATTGAAAATTAAAGTCTACTAGATGGATTAAATTATAATTATTTAAATGTATTATTTATTTACATTTATGTATTACATTAATTTAAATTAAATTTAGATTACCTATGTATTTTGCAAACATATATGTGAAATCATGGCATAGCAGACATTAATGAACTCATGAGACAGTCCCTGGGATTCATGAAGCTTGTGCCGGGTGCAGGCGTAGCGTCAGCGATTTAACACTGAGCCTTTTATGCTAATTACCCCATGTGCAGCAGGGTAGCATGCAAATGAAGGTATGTAGTGATTCAGGAAGTGGTGCAGGTGTAGTGTAAGCAAGCAGAAATGTAAATCGGAGAAAATGGTTTACATTTTTGCAAACATAAAATCGGAGCCATGACAGCCGACCAAACACATGTATTATAATGTTAATATATGCCAATGGCTAAATATATATATCCATTGGCATAAAAAAAATGTACAAAATATAAAATTAACAATTACTATATATAGTTGCACTATCGCGACGTGGAAGCGCAGGGCAGCAGTGCGCAAAGGGGATTGCAAGGAATATATAGAAATATAGAATAAAACTGCAATGAAACACATATCATGATTTCTCCATAACAGTCAATGGCAGGCATGCTACACCATACTCATGGCACAAGGGTTGCTAAGGGGCAGTGACAGTGTTATGCGCAGTAGCTAGGAATTAGTAAGCAATGCCATGCAAATGAGAGGAGTAATAGTGAATCACAGATTTCCTGCTGGTATAAGGATGCACAAAACAGCGTAGCATTATAAAACTGAGGTGAGCCCTTGAGATAAAGATGACATCAAGAGAGGGGTGTGTCGCCATTGCTGTAAGCACATTGGAGCATTGCTAAACCGGTCTGCCCTTAGCTAGGCAAAGCTGCAGGATAGGGGTGTGCCAAATTGCCTATAGCTATGCTTAGCTGAGAGTACACAAGGCAACCGAGTATGCATGTGAACAGAGGTGACAACGCGCGTAAAACCGATAAATGGGTATGTGTGTCATGCACTGCAGCTGAAACAGAAGGATATAGGAAAGAAATAAAGAAATGTTGCAGCAGTGAAATTGGAGTACAAATGACTAACACCTTGGAGTCTACAGTGGGCCATTGACAACAGCTAACAAGGCTGCAAGCAGCTACCTGCAGAACAGGGAAGGGGAGGGGCTGTACTGCAAAGAAAACAGCAAAGTGTCAAAGCAGAACAAAGGCGATATGCAGTGTATCAGCTACAAGGCAGAATTCGCCATGACTGACTAGGGAAAGTACAAAACAAGAAGGATGGCAGATGGATGCATGCCTGATAATGGGAGGGGATCCAGGTCTAAAAGTGAATTAAAGGGCAACAGAGTAATCAAGGCAGGCAAGTAGATCTCCACAGTAAAGCCCCCACACTTGCAGTACTCATTGCAAAACCCATAATTAAGACACGCAGCAGCTGGAATAGTTCATACACACCCACTTACATCAACAGCATCCATAGCACAATAGTATAAAGTTTGAAAGCACCTCACACACATTTGTGTATTCCCATACACTCTGCACCAGTGGTGTATACAGATGGGGAACTTTTATCATGTACATGTTAGGGGCTGCAATAGCTTTGATCCACCAGCGTGTTTTGGAGACTGAAGGTGGTGTAGAGGATGATGCACATGACCACTGCAGGCACCAGAGGTGGAGGAGAGTGTTCAGACCCAGGCTAACCTACCAGGGGCTACATGATCTGGAAATAGTAGAGCATTACAGGGTGGACAGGGACATCCTACAGCAACTTGTGGAGCTGTGCCTGCCACACCTCAAAGCCGGAACAAACAGAGGGAACTGATCCCAGTGGATATGAAGGTATGGGTAAGCCTGAGAATACTAGCTACAGGGATCTTTCATAGACCAACTGGGGATATCATGGGTATCTCGCAGGCATCAGCATCCAGGGTACTACACCAGTTCCTGGATGCCATGTTACCACATGCCAATGAGTACATATACTTCCCCCAAATGCAGGAGGAGTTGGCCAGCAATATGCGTCTCTTCCACCATGTGGCAGAATACCTGGAGGTACTGGGTGCAATAGACTGCACGCACATACACATCCAGTCACCACCTAGTGAGCAGGGAATGAGCTACATAAACCGCAAGGGATACCCCTCCATCAACTGCCAGGTTGTGTGCAATGCCCATGGCATTATCATGGATGTGTGTGCTGGCAGCCCTGGAAGCTATCATGACTCTCACATCTGGCATGCCTCACAGCTGTATTGGTTATTTGCCGGTGGGGCATCCCAAATGGCCACCTGGTGGGGGATGCTGGCTATGTACTAGAATTGTGGATGATGACTCCCATCAGAAATGCACACACACCCATGCAGGAACACCATAATGAGGCACATGCACAAACCAGAATCATCATAGAGCATGTGTTTGGAATGCTGAAATCATGGTTCCATTGCTTGGACATATCTGGTGGAGCCTTGCAGTACTCTCCAGGCACGTGTGCCCACATCTTCATAGTGTGTGTCATGCTACACAATATGGTCCTGTGGAAACAGCTGCAGCAGGGACAGAATGGTGAAGGCCCTCAAAGCCCTCCACCATTACCAAGGGCCCCACAGGCATAGAAGTACACAGACCATGAACGCCCTGAGCCAGCCCCAGTAGGCAGATGGAGGTGTGCCCAGTACGCCCATGCCTTGGCAAAGAGGGAACATATAGCACACACACTGACAGTGTAGGCACCTAGGGACTGACACCCTTATCCACCTGCACACACTGTAAAAATAGATGGCACACACACAAGACTACATGTAAATTGTCATGTCTGGGCAGTCTACTGTGTGCATCCAACATAGGCAGCCTTCAACTATTGCACACACAACAGCCAGTGGCACAAGATAAGTCAACACTTGAACAATAAACTAAGCTATCAGCATATGCAGATACTGTTTGTATAGATTCATAGGTAGATAATTGGCCAACTGCCAGGGGCCATTCATAAGGCCAGCCAAAATGTGTCAGCGTTTGCCACCCCATTGAGTCATTAACCATCCCTCTGTGGAGCAGAGCCAATGGCGGGATCACTGGGGTGCATCTACTTTTCCCCATCCACCCTTCAAGGTTTATCTTGCAGAGTGTTAGTGAGGTGCTCTGTCAAATGTAGTTAGGGATGTTGTGCCAAAGTATGGGGAGTGTCTGTGACAGGAAGCTGTCCCTCCAGCATCTTCCGATTATTGTTGTGGCAAGGTCAGCTCACTACAGTGTGTGGCTCACTGTGACATGGATTCCCATAGGTGGAGCATATCCATCAAGCCAGAGTTTGACATGGCTGTGTTGGTCAGTGGAGATCATCTCTGGGTAAATGAGATGCCACTGAGTAAAACAGGAGTGTATTCAGTCCAGCTGCATTGGCCATATGTTGGAGGCCAGTATTCTCCTTGGTAAGGTACATTTGTGGATCCCCCAGCTGTTGTACGTGTCCTCTGAGGTACATCCCACATGGATTATTATACCCTATGATGGGACTGATGAGTGATGAATAAAGGGGCATTATAACCCCATTAAGTCTAGATGGGAATCCTTCAGTAGTCAGATGGCCTACATAGAAGGATGTCCTAACTACTGTGGATATATGATTGTCACAGGGGAGATCCCTATCTACCTTAGTCCCCAGATACCCCATTACCTCGTCTGTATTAAAGTGGCTGCCGCTCATGTGTTACTATGTGGGTACCAATTCCACAGTGGAATGACCATGCAGTTTGTGGCACTTGGCTGGATGCTATGTCACTGGCACCCTGTGACGTTCTCTGCGAGGCCCCCTGGGGGATGTCCGTGTCAGCAGGACTATCAGTCATGGCTCCCAGTTTGCAGTCATTGCCAAACATGTTCTGCCGTAGTCCACCTGTGTTTGCCTGTACATCTGAGATGTATATACCAAACAGTAGGGCTCCCAGGACTGAGTCTTGTGGGACACCAGTCATGACTGTTCAAGAGTTGGACCTGGAGACCGCTAGTCGTACCATGTGGGTTGTGTGTGTAAGCCTGTTGGCAACCCAACCTGTGATGTATGGGTGAATGTACAGGCTGGTGTGTTTACCAATAATACCTGAGTGGGGCATGGTGTCAAAAGCCTTGGTGAGGTCCAGGTAGTATGTGTGAACCACCTCTCCTGTCATCTAATGTCTTGGTGACTGTATGTAAGACGTAAAACAGGTTCAGTAGGCATAAACTGCAGTCAACCAAGCTGACCTGGGTTGGGCCACATGTCCGAAGGTTACCAATGTCATTGTTAATGAGTGCCATGAGGATGTGAACCATACCATTGCAGACCAGGTGAGCCAGGTTTATGGGGTGGTAGTTACCATGGTCAGTTGTGATTTCCCCATGATTGAGTGGAATAACCATTGCCACATGCCATTGTATGGGCATGTAGCTTGTGGAGAGGCTGAGGTAGGAATGCATAATTAGGTGGGGGGCAGGTTGTCATGTACCGTTTGCAAGATGCAGTCTGGGTCAACATCTGCCTCCATTGATGCTGTGTTCTGCTGTTAGAGAGGGCCATTTCCACCTGTGTGTCTCTGATGGTTGGGATACTGTACCTTACGGGTAGTGTTGTGGGCTCTTTAGGGAGTGAAGTATGCACCGAATGTATCTGCAAGGATGTTGGCAATATCAGTAGGGTCAGCATATTTTGCACTAAATTTCACTGGCACAGTGCAAATCTGTGTGTCAGCACATAGATCCTTGATATAGCCAAAAAAGACTTTGTGGTTCTGTTTCAAATCCTTGCATATTCTCCTGCTGATGTTAGCCTTGGATGATGTCATGAGTGACCTACGTATCATACTAATAATGGTCACAGATGCCTGCCCTTCTTGGGATTTGCTGTGTGTCTGGAACACTGTACTACATCTGTAGTATAGCTTGTTTATTACAGAGGTCCACCAGACTGGTGTCCTTTTCTAGAAGGAGTGAGTCTTGGTTTACCAGCGATGGCATGATCCATACATCCGTGTACATGCTTATAGACTGCATTTATAAATCTGTCTGTATCTGGAGAAGTGTTTCCCCTTAGTGTGGGGGCTGTGAAACCCCCCACCCTTGTCACTAGTAGTGTAAATTTAGCTGTAGAAAAGGTATAAACTGTGGTATCCATGGGTGGGGGAGATGCTAGAGTGTGGAAACAGTGAATAGTGCATGGTCAGATCTAACCAGTGACCGGTTAACTTCCACTGTGGTGCACCTGTTGCCCATGTTGGTGAAGACCACATCTAGTAGCTTTCACCCCACGTTAGGGAGGTTACCACCTGATACAGGGCATATGAGGTGATACATTCCAGAAAGCGATGGTCCCGGAAGTGAATACCGGAGTATGTTTCCCAGTTAATGGTATGGTAGTTGACATCGACCAATGCCAGGGTGTGTGTTAGGACTGTCGTGTTCTCCACTGTCTCCAGGTAGGTGGAGTGGAGGCCCTGGGTCATGGAGGGTGATCCATAGTAGGCCGCATTCCACATTGCTGTTGTGGCTGATGTTAGCTGCACATGGATGATCACAGAGATATCATGCTACCCCACTAACCTGGAGGTGTAGGTATCCCTGATGAATATGGATACAGTCCCTCTATGTCTGTCAGTCCATGTTCCGTGGCTGAAATGTGTGGTATGGGTTGTAGTCTGGTAGTGCTGGCATGCTCTCAGGAGCCTTAAGACAGATTGCAGTTAATGCACAGATGTTGATGTTGTCCATCCTGAGGAGTGCTGTGAGTGCATGCATGTTGTGATCACAACCCCTAGTGTTGAGTAGCATAAACCACATTGAACCTGTTATTCTGCTGTTTACGGAGCTGGTATTCATCTTTGGGACTCTCCTAAATAAGGCACCATGGGGGCACCAATAGCCTTGGCAAGTATTCCAAAGTGTAAGGCAGACACATAGGCTGGTATGATATCATTGCATGCATGTTCCCCATCTGTGCATGATTTTCATCTCCCCTGTAGGTAACCTTGTGGTAAGTAATAGAAAGCCTCAACCTTATACAAGTCTTCTAGCTTCCAAAATAGGCATTTGGAGTGACTAAGTATCAGTGTTCTGTACGTTCGTGCTGTACTCAACTGTTTCCTGACAACATAGTTAGTTCACACTGTATATTGTGATCTGATGGTCTGTTTATTCGCATATTATGGCTGTGATGGCCTGCACATTAGAGGTGCACAGATAGCCTACTATCTATCTGCTCAAGGGCAATTAGAAGCATAGCAACAGTGTGTTGGCCTTCCTCGCACCATTGTTGAAGTAAGCATAGCCAATGAAGCAATACCAGGCAGAGGTGCAGGAAGCTTTTGAAGACTAGGGACACTTACTGATCTAAAGAGGGCATGTTAATGTGTCAATTCAACACCATTCAATTCCCCCAGCTGGTCCTGCAGCTATCAAACTGGACAGGCTTCCTCACCCCCTGGCTGTATGGTTCTGGGACACATGATCCCAGGGGTGTATAGTCTGTTACCCATTCACACAAGGTTTCCCTTGAAGTGTGTCAGTGAGGGGCTATGCTTAATGCTGTTAGGAATGTAATGTGTTGTCTCACAGTACTTTTGTTATATGTTATGTCAAGAGTACGTGAAGCTCAATGAGTTTGGGGGCTTCTGCCCTTTACTTAGCCTAGCTTACACATAGAAATCATCTAACTAGGAAATAGGCAGAAGCAATGTTAATGTCAACAGTGTAATGGTTACAGCATCCGCATAGTATCTGTGCATTCAAGGTTACAACCTCGATAAAGGCAGAGATGTTTATCATGTGCAAAAGTATACCTTAACCACAGCTTGCATATATCGGTAGTACTCGTCTGTATAATAAACATTCGAATCACCTATATAAACCCATGCGTGCAGGAGAGTACAGTCAACAGAGAATGTAATGTCATGACAGCACATAGTGAGATGTTACTTCACTGACAGGTATACATCTGGAGTAGTTAGCGGATGTGGCCGTGTTTGCGTGCACAGGATATATGTCACAACGTTTGTTTAACTGTGTTTAACCGCTGCTATAATCTCACACAAACACTGTTAAACATGCTTACAACTGTGTGAATGAGCCTTAATCTGTAGTAAAAAACATTCTTAAGGCATCACAGTTGTCGAACCCTGGACCGTGCACACTATAGTCATGGAACGTACCACTAAACCATCCGAGGTGTACACATGTTTCAGGGTCCTGAGACTACACCTTATACCATATGTATTTCACTATAATGATCACAAATGGGACAGTGTCCTTGTGAACATATGTATAGTACATTGAAATGTACTGTAGTTTGTGAACCAACACATTCCAGTCTACATATGTATTACTGTTACAAACTAATACAAGATATATATATATATATATATATATATATATATATATATATATATATATATATATCAGTGATGTCTGCATATATATATATATATATATATATATATATATATATATATATATATATATAAATAAATATATATATATATATATATATATATATATATATATATATCTATATATATATATATATATATATATATATATATATATATATATATATATATAAATTATACAGTGACAGCAATAGCCATATATATAGGCATCTATGTGACACAAAAGCACTCCAAAGGAAATGGAGTGTACACAAAACACATGCAGCTCTGGCATCATAACAATTAATATTAACCTAAGTCACCATAGAAGGGGTGGTTATTGTGTATGTGAAGATTGGGGTGGGGGAGGAATGATGGGTAATGCAATCATGCATCAAGGAGGCCCTGGGTCAGATGTCCAATAAGTAAACTGGAGGGGCATACATGGAGTACGGGGACAATATAAAAAGGACACAAAGCAAGAACCATACTCATTCATAATACACCCTGTCCTGTCACATTGCAGCACCTACTTTCACAAACATATGAACATTAACATATATCAGACATATGTACACCAACTGATTGTTACATATGTTTTCAGTAGTGAGGAATGTCTGTAGTAGAATGAATATTCTAAACACCATAGCATTTGTACATATCTTAGATGCCGTAGTGGTAAGGTCAGTGAGTGTGATGTTCAGGGTCCCAGGTTCAAGGGCTGTTAGGTTATTTTGATGGTCAGAATAAGGGCTTTTGGATGCAGGTGGATTAAAGTATTCTTAAGCAGTTGTAAGTGGGTTTCCACGTGTTGTGCGACGGTAAGTGGCACTGCTACATGGTAAACGGAGAAGCTCTTCACATGTTTGACCTTTGCTTAACAACTCGCAGACCACGGGCAAACCTGCTCACAATCACGTAAATGTATTTATTTATTTATTTATTTATTTTACATTTGTTAACCGGGCTAGTCTGGCTGGATATATTTCCATTTTCAGCAGAGGCCCGGGGAGAAAAGCTCCACAAAGACATAATAACTATTACATACGATGCAAAAGAGAGCAGCATACAAAATATTCTGTATCAGGACAATATTATACAAAGAATCAAACTTATAACAGGCACAAATTAACAGTTGTACAAAAGTGTACTCATGACTCTTGGAAGCAAAACACAGGCATACGTTATTTAGAATAATCAAACATTATAAGAAAGAGAAAAGGGTATTTAAGGACAGCAAAGTAAGTAGGATAGATTAGATTATATATTTCTAGGAGACCTCAGTAAACTGAGTAATATAATTAGGAAGGAGAAGGATAGAGGAGAGGTAAGTGATCGAATAGTGAGAAAATAAGTAGAAGGTAGCAAAGATCACAGAGATCAAGGGGTAGTGGGATGAGCTAAATACATGGGTTCAGTCTGGGTTAAGGCAGGGGCATAGCCAGTGTTTAGTAAGGTGGAGTCTAAGTTTTTGTTTGAAGAGGACAGGAGATAAAATAGAAGTTAGTTCAGAGGGCAATAAGTTCCAGTGTTTACCAATGGAGTTAGAAAACAGGGAGTCACCAGCAAGGTTATTGGATTTGGTAGCAGTAACTAGGAGTTTGTTAGAGGAGCGGAGAGAGCTCAGGTTAGAGTAAGGGGTGAGGAGGATAGAAAATGAAGGAGTATTGTTTGGCAGATAAAAAGATTTGTGGATGATGGGAAGTTGAGAAAGAAGCAACATGTTTTGTAATTCAAGCCAGTGAATTTGTTGTAGGTTCAGGCAGTGATGTGTTCTGAATTGATTACCAGTAACAAATCTAGCTATACTATTGTAAGTAGTGGTCAATTTAGTAAGATTATTTTAATTTAGGTTAGTGTAAATTGGTGAGACATAGAGAAGAGTGGAGATGAGATGAGAGTGAGCCAAAGTAGCTTTGGCTGTTGGGGATAGGAATGTTTTAATTCTATAGAGGGAGCCCAATAAATGTGCATTATTCACACTTTCATTACCAGTGCCTACTCTGAGAGGTAAAATAATAACACCTTCCAGGAGTAGAACCGGCAACCATGTACTCCATCCTCTGATTAACCTAACACTAAGCTACCTGGGATGTACCTATCCCAGTTGTGTATGCAGACAAGTTAAAACACAAAAGGGAGGAATGTGTTGAAATAGGACAACCCGCTATGTACCCAATTAAAGGTGAATGCTCATATATATATATATATATATATAGACAGAGAGAGAGAGAGAAAGAGAGAGATACATAGAGACATGTCGATATACACAGGTCTATATATATATATGTAGATATATAGATAGGTTAGAAGCATCTACAAATCTATGGAGGTAGATAAATGTATGCAATAATGTATATATCTGTATACATATACACACACACACACACACACATATATATATATATATATATATATATATATATGTATATATATATGAATATATATATATATATATATATATGCATACATACATGTCTGTAGACAGCATCCGAAGTGGTCATATCTGAGTATAATATGGACCATAGCAATCACACATTCGGCCCCCCCAAAACAATATGAACATAACATATGAAGAGTATATGCCAATATGCTATTACAAATATGTTCTATGGACACAGTCACCAACACAACTGCATTGACTGCAAATATCCATTACAGAATTACACAGACAGCTTTCATTTTGAAAATCTTCATTAGATTCTGATGTATTGACAAAAGGATTCAGGGACAAACAGTACCTGCATGCTATACAGGAAGCATTTAATAGTGCCTTAATGAATCAGCCTGCATTTACCAAAGTATTAGTCCACTAAGGGATAGGTGTTCACATAGGGAAAGAACACCCACACACATATAGCCGTTGTATAAAAGGGGTTTCTACATACCTGCATGTGCTATGTACACCCACCAACATCTACCCCACAACTGAAATAATTACATCAGTACATACTGTCATACGATAACCAATTATGCAACTGCTGTACAACATCTGCTGAAACCTTAACATACCTTGACAAAGACACACTAACATGGCCGTATGTGAAATAGTTGCCATTATACAATTGAGCAGCTGCTGATGTAACAGGGTTTGTATGAACTAATCCCGTTTCAGAGGGTTGAAAGGTTCATACACCAGGAAATTTTACCGAGTACTGATTATAAGTACAGTAACACCAAACTAAATATGTCTGGTAAGCACACTGTAAACCCCCTAACATTATATGCATTGCTATGCAGCCTTGAGCTGGCCAAACAACCTGGCCAGACTGACACATATGCAGAAGTATTAGGTACAGACAAACCCGGCACAAGTAGCAATGTTCAGAAATATAACAGCAGTACTCACATTTAGACCAACTCCTCTAGGCATTACACACAATATATTACTCTTCATCTCAACACAGCTGTTGCAATGGATTCTAGACAAAACCTCCATGCTGTCTTCCTCACAAGTAAGGCAAAGGGACAACACCCAAGTGGAGTACTCAATTATACTCCACTGTAGCCATGGTATTGGCTAAGGCAGTAGCAGTGCAGCTGATGTGCATGCAATTAGCTTCTTAGGAACACCAATTGGCCATCGGGATAGCACATGTTACTGATCTGTAACTATAAAATTTTGCCTTGTCATACTTTCAAACCATCTGTATCTACCTGTAGAACAGTACAAAACATGGAAAGACTAACTGAAAATGAGTAGTACACTAGTTAATAACACCTCCGATTACTAAGATGGTATGTATAACATGTAGTATGTCTGTGCATGTAGTATCTGTACTGTAAGAATTACAGTGTAATCAATGCATATAGTGGAAATAACTATCTTGTAGTGATGTGTTGTTGAGCAGTGGTAATGCTTGTAGTATTCTATGTGTGTACTGCTGTAGATCACACGGCACACTCCACATACACCACAAGGGATGCTCTGGGTTTGGAACCCACCATTTCGCTTCCAGCCACTGTCAGTGTTAGGATTGATCCAACAAGTATGTGCTATAACAGGGGATAGTATATGTTGTTATATTTTGACAGTCGACATATGTATGGATGTATAAGTAAGATGAACATGTTAAAGGTGGGCTTACCATGCAAATATGGTGTGCATTGTGGGATATTGTGCCAATAACTGTGTATTGTACAGTATTCTAGGCAGATCTGTATTCTGTTCTACATAGCAATTCTGATATGTAATGCAAACAGTAGTTATATCTATTGGCAATTATAATACTCAATAACAGGATACATAGCCTTAGTATTAATCTGACAGATTAGCAGCATGATAGCAAAGATAACTGGAAGAGACAGTTAACTATCCATGCACATAACACATGTAATATCCACCTCTTTACTATCATTTGCAAGCAATAACAGCTGTGCATGTGTACATGTTATGCAAATGTGTAGTGACCCTTGTTACAGGGCAAGGCCAAATGTCTATGTGCACACCTACATAGAGTAGATATTGAGCGTACAGACACACTGGTTGAACTACCAGGTTCGTGTAGCCCAACCTAACAGCCACCCGACATACTGTATGTAAGGTAGTGCACAGAACTGGTAATGATACAGGGTGCACATCATCTTTAACTCCAGTGTAACATCTGCAGTAGGAGTGTAAGATGTAGGAGATGGATGCCCATGTGTAATAACTGCATCATAGGTGATGGCTCACACTATCTGATTATATCCTCATCATGCTGATAGTGATGTCAGAGCCTATTGATACATGACTCTGTTTGGGGAGTGGGTGTCTGTGCCCAGCAGAGCTCATGGTCCTGCTGGATATGTGTGTATATACCCAGAGAAGGAAACAGACTTGTAGACACATGCATCATCTGTAATCAACTAACAGGATGTGATGTGCTCCTCAGAGGATGTTTGCTGCCAAGGGTAGCTACACTGTTTCCATAATAGCCAGTGTTGTCACGTCCATAACACAAATAATTACATGTGAGCATCACCTTCTAAAACATCTTCATAGGCAAAACGTAAACTAAAGACAGTACTTGGTACCTGTAGTACTGACTGCTCATAAAGGCATGTCCACTAGTCAGCTACTGGTGTTTCCTAATGTCAACTTTGTGTATGTGGCCATCCTGAGGGAATGTAATCTCTATGCCATGTACACTGCCAGACCCACCTAACACCACACCCCACACATTGTCTGGGATGCAGCTACAGGGGGTAAGCTGGATGGCAGCCCAGTCTACAGCCATGACTGGACTGGACAGTCATGAGGTGTAGGTTAACACATGCAGCTCATCAACACACCAACACATGCCCTTACCAGAACACGGTAAGGACACCCACACACACTACCGGAAATAACACTCATTCACAGATGAGTTTAAGTATCTGACCAAACAAGTGACCCCCCCACCCCAAGCAGGAAGAGACAGACACCGAAATACACAAACTGTATGACATACTTTGCATAATTGTGCCACACCTCTGAACACATGACTGGAAACATGCCCAACAGTACTCATTTGTGAGTGCAAACTCTAGCACTATGTTACACACCGACTTATACTAGGGCATACATACTGTCAGCTGCCTGTCTGACATGATTAGCCACATATTCATACACTCAGATCACCTACTGATCTATACACATGGCTCTGGCATATTCCATGTTGTTGTGCAGGACCTGTGATGCAGTACCCTGGACAGCATGGAAACACATGTAGGAACTGTCAGGTCTTGTAGGCCATGCAGGTATGTCCCAAGGCCTGGGTAGCATTCTGCCATTGGCCAGAATTATACTGCAGTACAGGGACAAAAGGATTGTATTCCACAATTGTCTAGTGTAGTGGTGCATGTCACAGGGTATCCTGTATCTGTCATCCTGGGATAACATGGTTGACAGTTCATGATGCTTTGCCAGACAGGGCCTGCACCTGTCACCCCTGAGATTCTGGATACAGCCTAGGTTTCATGCTTCCCCTATAGTGCCTTCACCATGCATGGTTCAGGTGAGGGTCCACTGCTGTTACAGGGACAGCCAAGCAATAAACTGCGGATATCGTTACACAATGATACATGTCAGAAACACTATATGGACACACATATGTCAATCCCCTAACATGGAGAACTTATCTGTGCAGTGGCTGAGACATGTTTCAATGGTCTGGAGAGCACACCTGCATGACCATGGTATAACACATACCTCACCTTTTTCCCATTATCCTTTATTGGAACACATGGGCCGTAGGTGTGTCCATATTCCTGAAGGATATGTACACCCCCACGCTAATTGCACTTGCATAACATCAGATGCATTATGCTGAGCAACTACTTTTGTGCCACAGTGGAAATCAAAATGCACCTTGAGACAGATCACCCACCAGGCCATGGACTTCCCAACTGCCATACTGTGCTGTAATGGGGAAGAATAGATCTGAGACAGAATCATACTACTGGCTACTCTCAACTATTCCATTATGATCTGAGAAGACTCCTCACGTACCAACACCTGCGCTCAATGCATGTTGGATTCCATCGACCCCACTGACCTGGATCACAGTAGTCACACAAACAAGGCTAACAGTATGCTACACATAGTTAGTCTCCAATGCCAATGTTATGTTCCCTAAGAGCAGAGTGGTGAGTGCCATGGCACCCATGCAGATGGGCAATGCATGTGCAAATGCTGAATACTACACAAATGAACTTTAAGCAATCACATATGTGCAGTGATTGTGCCATTGAGACAGAACCAGGAGTCAACACAACACAAACACATAGGCAAACTGGTGGTACCATGCTTTAAACTGTACCACAGAAGGTAGTAACTGTTGCAAGAGTGAACACACATGAGTGTAGGTGATCCCTGGTCAGCCTCAGTAAAATGCAGGTACACCATATGAAACCACGCAAAGCTACCATGAAACCATTCAGCCACATATTATGAGGCCATGCACAGAGCATTTTATGGCTGTGTCATTAATTGTAATGGCAACGGCAAGACCTGCCATGCTGCACAGCACTATGGCATAGGAAGTACTGCACCTACAGAAATAGCACCCACTCATCCTGATAGGGTCTCGGAGAACCTAAACCCACTTCCACCTCCCCCCACTCCCACCAGGTACACTTAGTAATATATCCATGTACACTACAGGACCCCTGTACTAACAACTATGCAGGTACAAGCTGCACTCTCTAATGCTATACATACAGCTTTCATGGGACCTGTCACCATCCCAGGGTGTATCCTACACAAATGTAAGAACATTCAGCTATCCACATACGCATCATGTTCAATCATAGCTCCATCTCAGGCTGTGTACAGACCGTATAGTGCACAGCAACAGTTATCACACCCCACAAAAGGGGAGACACCATTGATAATGGAACGTAGTACACAACTACCCTGCTGAGTCTGGTCTGTTCGGCCATGAACCGTGGTCAGTGTAATTGATGTACTCGGTACAGATGTAGATGACAGTAGGGTTGATTCACACTGCATATCATGACCTTGCCAGGTCGTAGGACACCATCACCCATACTGTGTTCCGGCTACATTCAGTAAACTAGGTGTATATACCTATGTCACAGGAGTGGTTGGCAACTGGACTGCTGACAGAACCTACACTACAGAAGGTGTCCGACGAATACACACACATCAAACCAGTGCCAGCCACAGTAATTCAGGGGTCATTCCTGGTGACCCCCTCTTTGGTAACTATACTACATAGACTAACACAGAAGGCATCAGCCTATTGATGTCTGCAAATGACTATGAACTAGGAGCAATAGTCGACTCATTGTTCAACATACAGAAGGGCCTTAATGTGTCAGATGTGTGGTGTGTGATGTATGGCCACATTCTCACAGCTAAGTATTGAATTGTCATCCCCTATGTTACAAACCCTGTACCCATTAACTATCACCCAGGCATCGGTAAACATAATGGCAACTGTGTGTATGAGATGCAGCTGGACAGTACTTCCCTTTGATAGTTACGTCACCACAAAAGACAGGTAGTCATATGTGGCACCACAAATCATGACAGGATGCCATCCAGGAATATAGAGATAACTGCTCAGCCATACTCAACACCTATGTGACCCATAATAGATCACATATTTCCTTTAAGGGTATTGCCCATGTGTAGATGGCCTACACTGCTCTTCACAATCCCTAGCTGCACTATGTAGCATGCAGATTACCCTGAATAAAGCCATGTCCAACCCAGAGGAGTTGGACATGCTACAATTAACACATCCTGATCCCAAATAAACTCATATGTCATGGACATCCACCTTTCTAGTACAAGGATCACAACATGCCTGACAGATCCCTGTCCTATATACTTAACATACTCTTGCCATACTATGCATCCCTATCCAGCGAAGCTGTGCATCGCCCCTCTCTATGACATGGTGTAATGACCGCATGCCAAATATATCAGTAACCATGTGTATCAGTTCTGTGGCACTGCTTTGACTGGCCACTGAATATTACCTGTCTGTTGCCTACAGCTAGGTAACCTGTCAGCCTAGGTTCATAAATGGCCCAGGGCATATAGCCTACCAAATCACTATGACCATACATGCCACAGCTGATATCCAACCCTGCAAATGCCATCAGACTATCTATTGTCCCATGTGTTACACATGCACAATGCAAGTAATACATGGCAGGATGCTACACAGCTGTACAGTGCCATGTAGATGTATATGGCAAAACACATACATGCTTCCAAGTCTGCAGGGTCTCAGGTCATGTCCCTAATGGCTATGTATGACTATATATGTGGCATATACACAGCAATATGGTCGATTGCATTAATGTGAACACATCCAGGCATGAGCTGATAGGTAAAGACACCACTACAGGCAAACAGACATGCCCACATCAAGACAATATCCACATGGTGTATGAGCAATGTCATCACATGACACACACATATATGGTGATAACATCACATCAACAGTAGGTGTCAAATGTGTGTGACTTATACATGTCAGTGGTGTTAGTGTCATCTAGATCTACAAAGACATATTTGTAAACTTAATAAATGTGATACACATGTATGTTCAGCTGTACTGCTGTACTTCTCTTTGAGTTACTGTGACCTGTCTCCATTGTTATGTCTTCCAGGTATGACCCGTAGCTGACTGCCACCATACAGCCCTTGGAGGATCAGGTCCTCATCCCATACCTCCTTGACAACTACACAACGCTATTCAGCTATGTGCTGCTGGATGCACAGCAGCGGGATGCCCTGTGGGAGGAACTCTGCAGGAGGGTAAATGATGTTGGTGGTCACAATTGCACCTATCAGCAGGTGTGCCAACACTGCACTGACCAGATAAGATGGGCAAAACAGCATGCAAATGCATTTGCCAGGGAACAAGGTGCAACAGGTGGGGGGGGGCACTCACCCAGCCCCCACTCACATGTACCGAGGAGCTACTGGCCAACCTGGGGACACCTGCAGACCAACATCCACAAGCGTTAGCTGGTATTGTGGAGGTGGGTGTCTCTCAACCACCGAGCCTCAAGTTGCCTGGTAAGTTACTACTGCACATAAAACACAACCATATATCCATATATCACATAGTTACATGTGTTACTGTACAATATGTAATGTAACATCATATGCAAGGCATGTATGCACACATGCCACATACTATAGTCTGCTACTCTATGTATGCACAGATGTGCATACTCCAAAGTATAGTGCATTCTACTGGCTTATGTGCTAACATAGACATTGCACCATGTAGCTGCCACACAGGTGTGGATAATGATCTTACTGCTGTGACACCCCTGTTTAGGTACCTCTGGCATTTTGCAGAGACAGCAGCCTGTGTCAGGTGAGATTGTTATTATTTCCCAGGCTTGATACTGCACGGAACATATTAATCATATGCTATCTGCCATAACACACGTATGCATAATGTATGGTGGTCCTGGTAATGGACACTGGTCAAACCTGCAATGCATCACACTGTTTACCTATGTGAAACAATTGTATACTATATGAAACACCTACAATAAACCTTCCAAACTGACATTGCCAGATGTGTGGACAACAGTGAATACAATGGTGGAGGTGTGTTCCACTGTAGAGACAGATACTACATATCAGAGAGCACATGTGTGCACACACACTAAATATGTTGGAGCTGGAGTATGCCTGGCCCACCGGATACACCCTTGTGGAGTATACCCTTTTATATGAGAGTCAAACAATGTCATGGGCTATCAGACATGTCCATGTCATGTAGTGGGCTGACTGCAACACTGCTCAACTATCCTGGAAAACATGTCTCACATCCCATACATACCACCCTTTGTCTGCATAACCATGTCCTCAGTGGATCATATGACATCTATGGGTGTATGTCATATGGGATAACACTGACATGTGAAATAAGATGGCTATCCCATCCACTGGACTGCACACAGTAGAAGTGATGTACATGTGTGTACACCTTGTTATACATTGGCTCGACACAATACAACTATGGCATTTGTGTAATGGTGATATTGCAGATGTGAACCACTAAACATCATACAGGCCTGTGCACAGCTTGTGTAGACATAACATAAAACCACCACATAACATGTCTTGAACATCTGGAGTGTGTCATGACATGGAAGCATTCACCTATGCAGTATCCATATACATACATGTGTTGCATAACATATACATACATCCACATCAAGCCACAGATACAGTAGATTCACCTTGCTGGTGTCAGACATCACTGTCATGCCTGCTCCTCATGTGAGTGTGGTACACAGATGGCATGTGGTACATAGAGAACTTGTAAGTTAGCCATGTGTGGGCACAGTTGGCAGGTATCAGTAATATGGTTGCAGATGTGCAGGGGTGACATCCGTATACACTTCTGTGACCTGTGTCACACATTTCACATTAGGGTTTATTGTGTATACACCTCGGTGACATGGGTCACATTCCATATTAGATATGTATTATATATGAACATAGTCATGGCTATATACCATGTCAGTAGCTCACACTGTATAGCAATTGTGAAGCCACATGATGCCCTGCAATGGCTATGCACATCAGCTTAATATGCAGTATGTCCCCGAATATTTGTAGAGTGGACAGACAACATTGCATCAGCTGAAGGCCAATGTTAGTATAACACGTCCCTGCATTGGGACACCATTACCATACTGTAGATTGGAAAGGACACCATTGTGTTACACATGTATGCATGTCATTCAACACATCAGCAGAAGACATGTCATACTACATGTGATTGGCAAGATCATACACCACACAGCAGGCTGGTGTACTGTAAATCGGTGCTGGTCTGTGGCACCATTGCAAAGTAGGGACAGCCATGTCAAACACGTGTGTATAGCCACATGCACAATGTCTACATTCAGCTCAGGGGTAGGTGGAATAATGTTGAACAAACATGCACTGCTTTGGGGGAGATATGCAAGCTAGGGCTCAGGCAAACATAGTATGCAGTCGACATACCCTACTGCTCATGTCCTCACACATGGGGTGATGGTCAACACAAAGCATCAGTGGCAGATGTACAAAGGTCGGAGATGGTCTGTTAACATGTGGTGTATGTTGCACACAACATGGCAGTGCAGTGCAATGGTGCAAAGTGCATGCATTGTGTTGTAGGTATGGGGCATAGGCTACTAACACAAAGGGTGCAATACAGGTATGTATGCTAACCACCACTATAATTATGTAAGGTGCATGCCATCTGCTATACCACATGCATGCTGTTGTGTGCAACTCAGGGATGTATGATAACTACCACTATAATTGCCTAAGCTGAAACTATAATTGTCTAAGCTGAATGCCATCTGCCATATCACCTGCATGTAGGGTGTGTGTCTGTGTGTGTCTGTGTGTGTCTGTGTGTGTCTGTGTCTGTGTGTGTCTGTGTGTGTGTGTGTCTGTGTGTGTGTGTGTGTGTGTGTGTGTGTGTGTGTGTGTGTGTGTGTGTGTGTGTGTGTGTGTGTGTGTGTGTGTGTGTGTGTGTGTGTGTGTGTCTGTGTGTGTGTCTCTGTGTGTCTGTGTGTGTGTCTCTGTCTGTCTGTGTGTGTGTGTATCTGTCTGTGTGTGTCTGGTATAACTTGTAATGTACAGTTCTTGTCTTCCCCTCACAGGTGCTGAAGTAGGTGCGTTGCTCTCCTGTGGTCCACCTGATGTTAGTGTCACCACAGATTCTAGCAGTGATGATGACAGTGCGATTGAGGCACAGGCAGGGTTGTCAGGGCTGAATCTGTGCCATTGGTTGCCATTCCACCTGTCTCCCCCTCATCTTTGCTCACAGTTCCCCTGCCTGCACATCCCCCATCAACACTGGCCATAGAGGAAGGACAGTTGGCAGGTGGTAGCATGGAACAGCGAAGTGTGGTGACCATGGAAGGTGTGCCTGCACACCATGCTCCCAGTCAACAGACTGGTGATGTCCCACACAGGCATGTGCCCAGTGCTGCTCATAGGAGGATCACTGGCCAACATGCCCCTGTGGGACCAAGCACATCAGCTGGAGTCACAAGTCACATGTCTTGGGCTGTAATGGAGGCACAGGCACATGCTGAACAGCACAACAGAAAAGGTCTGAGGCTTCAGAGGGCTGCTGTCCATTCATTAACCAACAACATCCAGGCACTTGCAAATGCTCACCATCATCTTGTAGATGTTTTGGATAGACGATTGGGTGACATGGTGGGAGTCCTTGACCATGGCATGTCAATCCTTGAGTGTGGAATGTCTGTGCTGGAACATCTGGTGGGAGTGAGGCATCAAGCACGTGGACATAGGCCAGCTACATCACCTGTTGAAGGTCTACGTGAACATGCTATGGCACATGCCCCCTCCCATAGTGGCGGTAGCAGCAGCAGTGCTTCTGGTGCTGTGCAGTCCACACCAAGATGCAGCAGGCTACATGCGCATGGTCCTGGACGGTCCCAACAGGGATACGATTCCAGTGGACATGTGTCATCAGACGGTACCCAATCTGGACCTCTGTCTGGTAGTGCCCATGCAACCCCTGGCAGGCGCAGGTCACATGGCAGTGGCCGGACACTGTGAACTGTGACACCTGCCTTGTACAGTTTGCAGCTGTCAATATTACCCCTGTGTAGGCCAGCCTCATGCCAGACCTGTGTGCATGCATACACACACACTGGAAACAAGTGTAGGGCACCTCAGCACACACACGCATAACATCCACACACGCCCAATGATATCACAGGCCCTAACACACACGCATGATGTCATCCAATGGCACAGCCTAGGCCTCTGGCAAACATTATCACCCTGTGCATATGATGATGCCTGTGTTGCATCCCTGTCATCCACACCATCGGTGCAGGGACATGCTCATATGGTCTGATGCACAGAGTGAACATACTAGGTAGACAATTGTAGATTAATATTGTTGAGTAGTGTTGACAGGCAGCAGATATAACAAGTATTGCAATTTTAGAATGCATTTTGTACATTTGACAGCATGTATCATGTGCAACAACACTAACAGCATGTTTATCCTGACGTTCTGCCTTCCTCTTTCAGATGTAGTTGCATGTGCCGGGGATGTCGGTGTATGCGGGAGTCCCATATGTACATGTTGACTACCCACAGGTCAGTATGACAATACCTGCATGCACTTTGTAGCTTCCACATCACAGTTATATTCTCCCATGTTTCAATTATGTTTACTGTTCTAATGATCCAAGAGCATGGTAGCTGTATAGTAAGCTACTGTGTTCAGGGCCATCGCATCCATAGTGGGTGACATCACAGGTATAGTTACCTGGAGCCTGGAGTGGGTAAAAGTGTGGTATGCTGGATGACAAGGGTAAAGGCCAGTGGAAATAGTGGCATCTAATTGGGAAGCAGTAATACCCACCACAATGACAGCATGTAGACACAGACACACCCACACACTCAGGGATTCCAGACACAGTAGCACACAGTCTGACACACACACACACACACACACACACACACACACACACACACACACACACACACACACACACACACACACACAGTTGCCAGTGTTCAGATGTCAACCCCTGCCTATGTGCATATCATTATAGTACTATGCAATTACAAGACACGCCACAGAGATTACACATGTACAGGTAGGTGGAATGGCCTAAGATTGAGGACATCGACAGGGATACTACAGAGCAGTGAGTGTATGTGGGGAGGGGGGTCCATCAGTAGGCTATGTAACAACAGGTCACACCCCAGGGCATACATGTTAACAGGCAGTTAGTATGCCTGTCTACGATGCTACACTGCTTTGAGTGGATGGGGGGAGGGGCAGTAACATTCCACTATGGTATCATACAGCCTCACTCCAGGAACTAGACAGCCATACACACGGACAGCCATACACACACACACACACACACACACACACACACACACACACACACACACACACACACATACACAGACACCGGCATTCACAAAGATATGCACCTATGTCACACATGTACAGACACTTTACATGTGTGTGGTTTAACCACCTGCCTATGGCTTTCTTTCTACACTTCACTTTGTACTGGTGTTACCAACAGTGTTCAGGAGAGTGATAACATGTGGGATGTATTCTCAACCATATGTGACATATATGGACACACACCCACATGTGCCACTACTGTGAATCAAACACATGGCTATCTCATGATAGGTACTACAGCAGTACAGCACTATCACCTCCAGTAAAATGCTTACTGACTCTTTCCTATGACAACTGTGCTGATATATGCACAATATATGCACAGGGGAGGTATTACTGTTACAGATGTCATGGGGTTTGCCTTTGGTGTCTCCTTTACAGCATTCAACATTGTCTGTCTTCCACATCAGTTAACAAAGCTTGACCTTAGCAGGTACACAGGTTATTGTAGGACTGGTTGTAACACACCAGTGAGCTGTCTTCAGTAATCATTCATCTACAAAGAAGCCACACCACTTAGTAGTCATGTCCAAACATCTGTCCATACCTCATGTAAGGCTTACTGTACTTAGAGCCTATCACCATATACAGTTGGCAATGTTGAGGCTGTATTGCTACAGCATGATGTACTAAGACAACAGTCACCTTCAGACATCAGACACTGCGCACACATGGAATCTACACAAACAGCAATACATGTACACATATGCGGTCTACATCAGTACATGCACTAGCAGGTTAAGAGGATACATTCCACACCTTCCCCACGCCATGTGTGAAACATAGCCAAGCATCTGTAGCTTGTAAACATCTCACCCCAGCATGTACTGGCTATTGTTGTATTAAGGCTAATGTCCAGACAGCAAACAGCATGCATGGCTTGCAATTGTTGACATTGGGTATATGTAGGAGCTGTGGCCACACATGGCTGTACATGTCATGAACATATCACCTGTGACTATTCACGAACATACAGTGCAGAGCTGGATTTCCCTGAGCTTGTCAAAACAGCCATTATGTAGGTCCTATGGTCCTGTCATTTGGGTATGTTTGTAGGCATTGCATTACGTGGACATGTCTAAAGACATACATCTCACATGGGGTGTTGTATGATTTGATAGGTGTCATGGGTGACCAGTAGTGAGGGGATATTACCTCTGTCAACATAGATATCAAACCTTATGTACTGTTATCATGCTATCTGCCATGTGCATGTGTGTAATGACTGTAGCCACCTGTATGTAGAAAGGTAAACGAAAGCTATGGTAATGTAATATATGGTGTATGAGTGTGGGATGTACATATCCAGGGCAGGTACGGTTAGGTCATATCCAACCATGAGGGTGTTGTTACTGGTGTACAGCAACAGTCGACCATGTTAATGCTGACAACATCCGAGGGACCCTGGTATGTGTACAACTAGTAATATATATTGTATGACTGTGGGATGTACATATCCAGGGCAGGTATGGTTAGGTCATATCCAACCATGAGGGTGTTGGTTACTGGTGTACAGCAACAGTCAACTGTGTTAATGCTGACAACATCCGAGGGACCCTGATATGTGTACAACTGAGCAGGTTACAAACAGTGGTATTATTGCATTGCATAACACATTATGCAGCTGTGTCTGTACATGGGTACAGTGCAAAGTTGATGTAGGCTTAGGTATAGTCCACCAATCGAGGGTTATCTGGTGGTCTACCATACTATGTCATACCAGATATGGATGTGTGTTGGTAGTCTGGGAACAAGGTGGTGAATGTATATGTGGATACAACCTAGAATGCAGCATTTACCACTGTCACCTGTACCTGACTCATCTGTGATGCATTATGTCAGAGTAGTTGTCCTTACATGTGAGTAGCCTTTATGAATATGTGTACACCACCACCTGGTATGGTCCATACCACTGTTATGGCCCACATTTCTGGATCTGAGTTATATGGTGGTAGTGCAATTGTGCACTACAGAGCCTTCAGCCATGTGTTCCTCACTGCACAGATGTTGGTATTCCCCATTGTAGGTTCTACATTGAGCTAATGGATTACTAAAGTTACACATCTAGCACGGGTTAGCATAGGCATCCATTGCAATTGTCATGTAGGTGTCAGGGTGTTACTAATGTGTGGGACATTTGCCTTAGAATGCAGCTATATGAGTAAATGTTACCTAGGTATTATCCACACACACGTGAAACATGGATGCATTTGCTCTGTGTTGAAGGATCATGGTTTGGTCATGACAGCCCGGAATGACAGACACTGGATGACCTCATAATAACAGCAGGACATTGGCTCATTATTTTGGTCTAGCAGTTGCCACCTGTACCATGACATCACTGTGCATGGCATTAATGTGCTTGGTAGCAAATGCCCCATGTAAGGTGATGGACAGCGGCTGAACTTGTGTGTATTACCAGTGTGAGATATACTTAGGGTAGCAGTCCTGCTAATAATGACAACTACTACCACAGCCAGGAGAGGTCATCTTGTCACCTGCATCTCAGTACCATTACACAAAGTGGCTCATACATTATGCTTGCACATGCCACTGTTGCACATATAATGCCACTGTCCACAACCTGCTATCAATGTATGCCATTCAGGACAGCAAGGTGTGTGACACATGCTGTAGGTAGCATCTGCCTGTGTGACCCAGGTAGCCTATTGTCTGTCACGTCCACACATGCATGAATGTGTATACATAACATATATATGTCAGTACTTCATGTACATGTATGCATGTGTATCACACAGCACAGACATGATTTATCATTTGTAGGCCACATAGGGGTATCAGGCAGTAAACCAGTATGATGTGCATATATACTGACATGTAAGATGCACCTAGCTGTAAACCTGTGTGTTTACTATAGGAGTCCATTACAGCGTGTTCTGTACATGTAAGTGTTTGAGCATGCACAATATGGCCTTCAGTGGTTAGAATCGGAGTGCATCCCAAACAGCCCTGTGCTACTAAGTGTATGAGTGTACCCACTGCCACCTTGTGTAATTTGAGTTAGTGCATCCAACAAGCCCTTTGTTACTAAGTGTATGAGCATGTCCAGTATAACCTTGTGTAGTTGTAGTCATAGTGCATCCCAAACGGCCCTATGCTACTAAGTGTATGAGCATGCCCACTGTAACCCTGTATAGTGATATTAGTTGTACATTCTGCAGATGGCCATACTCCAGTTCAGATTCCTGTTGTGCTACAACTATACCTCTCAGGCCTACCTGCAGATGATGTGTCTTCTTTGTGCATACAGGTTGTAATGGACACCTACTTTAAACACACAGGTCTACAGCTATGTACGTCATGACTGTCAGTCTCCCTGTTGTTGTCCTCAATTGTAGAAAGGCAGTCTGACTTCCTTGGAATATGTAATCTCTGTGTTGTGTCTCGTAACTGCATAGTACTGTAATAGTGAACTTAAGATAGGCAGGAGTTCTGATCCCACCACTGGCACCTGTGTTTGTGTGTGCAACAGCAAATGGCTGAGTGCATGTGTGTGTCTCAGCAAAAGCCTGAGTGTGTGTATGTCAGCAAATGGCTGTGTGTGGCTGTGTGTGTATTTGTGTCAGCATCTTGTCATGTGAATGGGTTTTGCTGCATTCCAAAGCGATACCTCCTTTTGCACTGGCCTTTATCCTTGTCAACAGCTAAACCACACTCTTCCCCCCTCCCCACTGCAAGTAATCGGTCCTGTGATGTCACCCAGCTCAGACGTGGAATCAATAAGTGTAATTGTATGTGTTCTGTGGCACATACCCCAACTGTATACCACTGTACTAGTTACTTTTACATAGGCAAGACGTGTATGCATAATACTGGCATGTGTGTGCATGTTTGTCTGTGTGACTACCCTGTAGCCAGGCATACACATGTGTAATGTCTTTTAGCACACCATGGTAGCCATCTGTGGTGACCGGCGTCTACAAAGTATTACAAAGTTAGGAATGGTAAAGAATACACAGTCAAGCATGACATGTTATTTTCCTGTGCCACTGTCGAGCAGTGACACAGAGGTGGTTGCCGAGGTGTAGGTCCATACCCATCATTCCCCCACCCTAGCTCTACAATCCCTGGGGTAGATTACATTAGCCATCATTCCCCACCCCAAACTCCACATACACAACAACCATCCCTTTTCTGGTGAACTGCTTTTGATTTAAATGTTATAACACAGGTGATGCCTCTGTTTTGTGTACAGGTCAGTTCCTTTGGAACCCTTCTGTGTCACAAAGGGCATTCAGATGTGTGTATATATATATATATATATATATATATATATATATATATATATATATATATATATATATATATATATATATATATATATATATATGTATAGCTATGGCTGTTTCTGTGTATATGTATATATGGGTCTACCTGAGATGGTCGACAAGCCATTTGATCGACTTTCATTTGGTCGACAGTTCATTTGGTCGACAAGCAGTTTTATGTGGGGGGCTGTGCCCCCACAATAATGGGGGCTGTGCCCCACACACACACCCTAACTATATATATCAACTCCAGGGTTGCACAACATTGGGGAGGGGGGCAAATCTGCCTGTCGACCAAATGAACTGTCGACCAAATGAAAGTCGATCAAATGGCTTGTCGACCATCTCAGGTAGACCCGTATATATATATATATATATATATATATATATATATATATATATGTGTGTGTGTGTGTGTGTGTGTGTGTGTGTATGGGTCTACGTGATAACACTGACACGCAAAAACACCGACAATGAAATCACCGACACCACAAAACCAAAAGTTCAAAAACACAAAACTTCACATGCCCGACAAACCACAATCCCAACAATCAACAAGCAAAACAAATCCCCTGTCCAAAAAGCACACACCCAACACAAGCACACAAAAACCTTACAAACCTACACTAAAGCTTGCATACACAACTATCTATGCACTAACCTTAACCCAAACCCTAACCCTAAGGTCTGCCACTATTGCACACTCACCTAACCCTAACTCACTTAACCCACCCCTAACCCTACAGTCTGTCACTATCGCACACTCATCTAACCCGCACCATAACCCTAACTCACTTAATCCGCCCCTAACTTACCTTAACATGTTGGTGCTGTCAACGTCGGGATTTTCAACTGTCGACCATCTCCGTTGTCGATCTTCCAGTGTTGGTGTTCTCGTCGTCAGTGTTTTGCAGTTTCAGCATTGTTAGGTAGACCCATATATGCGCTTATATATATATATATATATATATATATATATATATATATATGTGTGTGTGTGTGTGTGTGTGTGTGTGTGTGTGTGTGTGTGTATACATCCCATAGGTGCATATATATATATATATATATATATATATATATATATATATATGTAGTTATGACAGTTGTACAGATGTAGACTTGTCCTTGTTGTTTCATAGAGTACAGTGCATTCAAGGGTACTGTATATATGCACACAAAGGGACTGTCCCATTTGTTTTCAGTACTATAAAATACCTGTAGTAAGATGTGCATTATAGACTCCATGCACCATGTGTACAACCCAGATGGCTTAGTGGTATGTTCACTGACCTCAGTGTGCATGGTCCAGGGTTCAAGCCCTGCAAGCCTTGTGGATACTGTCAATTAGGACTGCATAAGACACTTTTAAGCAGGTGTAAATGGGTTTTTATGACAGTAAGCAGCAGGTACACACAGGTAACAGACATGTACAAGCTGCAGTACATTTGGAATGGCCTTCTTTGGCAATCCTGCTGATGTCACCCACCTACGAATACACCTCTGGGAGTGCTGTAACCCAGTAATCTCCATGGCGCGTGTTGTAACTGCATAATGATATAGTGTGTTAATCTAGTTTGTTAGGTGTTCTAATCCCAGACAGGTCAAATGTGTGTGTGTGTCTGTTTCCTGCCTGTGAAAGAAACTATGCTTTTAGAGTATGCACACTCTTTACAACCCACATGATCTCCTTTGGCAATCCTGCTGATGTCACCCACCTAGAAATTTACCTCTAGGAGTGCTGTAACCCAGTATTCTCCATAGCACATGCTGTAACTGTGTATTGCTGTAGTGAGATACACTAGTTAGGTAGTGGTTCAATTCCAGGACATGGCAGGTGTGAGTGTGTGTGTGTGTGGAGGTGGCTGTGAGTGTCTAACCACTGGACATGTTGGGGAGTGGATTTTGTAGTTTTCCTATATGGTGTCCGTCTTATGTCACAATGCCCACCTCACAAGGAGTACCAATGTCAGTCAGCCATGGGACTGTATTGGCAAGTCATACCCCTACATCTGGTAAAAGGCCTGGTGAAAAAAGTATGCAAACCCACTAGTACCTGGAATATGTCCTGGACCTATGTGTCATACGCAAACACACTTGCCTAGAATATCCCGCTATGTTGCTAGTACTCTGCACATTGATGATAGATAGTAGGCATGGCATGATTGCAGTGGGCTGCAGAGGACATGGCACCCTGTACAGCAGTACAATAGGCACATAATTGCGGACAATGTGCCACAATGTGCCTTCACTATGTTCCCCACTGGATGCCTGCAACATATGTTGTGCCATCAAATGTGATCCACAGAGGCCATGCAATGCCATACACATGTGCCCTATATGGACCGATGCCACTGACACCAGGGAATACCTGTATCATGCTATCAATGCAGGTGCAGGGCCAACCTGCTGACTATATGCAGGTTCTGCCACACCAGGCCAGTATTGGCATATCGGAGGATAACAGTCTGTGTACACAACATGTGCCAGCCAAACCAGGTACACCTATACATGCCACTGTACATTAGTGTGGGAAATGCACATCCCAGGCAATATCCATGTCAAAGACTATCAAACACAGACATGGCATGCATTGCAAAGCTATGGCCATACACAGTTGTAACCAGGATGTTACAACCCACATGATCTCCTTTGGCAATCCTGCTGATGTCACCCACCTAGAAATATACCTCTAGGACTGCTGTAACCCAGTATTCTACATAGCACGTGCTGTAACTGCGTATTGCTGTAGTGGGATACACTAGTTAGGTAGTGGTTCAATTCCAGGACATGGCAGGTGTGAGTGTGTGTGTTTGACTGTCAGAGCCTGTGTGGAGGTGGCTGTGAGTGTCTAACCACTGGACATGTTGGGGAGTGGATTTTGTAGTTTTCCTATATGGTGTCCATCTTATGTCACAATGCCCACCTCACAAGGAGTACCAATGTCAGTCAGCCATGGGACTGTATTGGCAAGTCATACCCCTACATCTGGCAACAGGCCTGGTGAAAAAAGTATGCAAACCTACTAGTACCTGGAATATGTCCTGAACCTATGTGTCATACACAAACACACTTGCCTAGAATATCCCGCTATGTTGCTAGCACTCTGCACATTGATGATATATAGTAGGCATGGCGTGATTGCAGTGGGCTGCAGAGGACATGGCACCCTGTACAGCAGTACAATAGGCACATAATTGCGGACAATGTGCCTTCACTATGTTCCCCACTGGATGCCTGCAACATATGTTGTGCCATCAAATGTGATCCACAGAGGCTATACAATGCCATACACATGTGCCCTATATGGACCGATGCCACTGACACCAGGGAATACCTGTATCATGCTATCAACACAGGTGCAGAGTCAACCTGCTGACTATATGTAGGTTCTGCCACACCAGGCCAGTACTGGCATATCGGAGGATAACAGTCTGTGTACACAACATGTGCCAGCCAAACCAGGTAAACCTATACATGTCACTGTACATTATTGTGAGAAATGCACATCCCAGGCAATGTCCATGTCAAAGACTATCAAACACAGACATGGCATGCATTGCAAAGCTATGGCCATACACAATTGTAACCAGGATGTCAGGACAGTTCATACAATACCTATCTGTGTGGGACATTGCAGACACTACACCCCTGTACCAAACTGCACACCATTGTCAGGTGGCGTGATGCCAAGGATTACCCCTCACCCAGCCTTGTACAGCCATCTTGCACAACCAACCACTACACACCCATGAAGCAATGCACACATGCATGTTAGTACTGCCACCTTGTGTCTGCGTGTGGGGTATGATGCCCCCAACCACATTCATTCCTAGTATAACTCCCATTAGTGTACCAAGAGATGTCAAACATATTCACATGCCCTAGCTCATAGAACCTTTGGAAATCCCCTGTGGTGCATGTAGTATCTGTGCATTACTGCTGTGTGGAAACTAAGTATTTAGGGAGTGTATTTGTGGGCCTGGCAAAGAGTGTCAATGTGAGTCCATTAGAGAGTGTGGTTGTGTTGACAATGACATCCGTTCATGTGGTCAGCCATGTGTGCTACACCTAATGTTTGTCTACTATATCTCTGTTGCAGATGTCACCCACCAACACACATATATGTTTTTACAGCATACCAACATGTCAGCTTTGTGGCACATGGTGTATCTGCATGCACTTGTAATAGGGATGACTAGTCGGTCAGGGGTTTGACCCCTGTACTGGTAGGTGTGTGACAGACAATGCTTAGGTTTTAGTCTTCAAGCCCTTCTCTGATGTACTTTGCCTCTGTCTGTCCCTCCCATACACTCTCTGGTGGATGTGGAGGTGTACACCTGCTCAGCAGCAGTTTGTGTATTGTAAGTGATGGTCATGATAAGGTGATGGCCTCTGCACCTATTTCAGTCCTCCTCTAGCTGATTGCATGTGGAACAGCTGTGATGATGTTCCCATAGCCATTTGCATGAAAAACCCAGTACAATATCTAGGAACATCATATTGGTGCTTGCCCATGACAGTCGCTGTGAGTGGTACCTAGATCTGGTGTTTGGAAACGGCATCACAAATAATATCTGGATGTTCCTCAAACAACATACACAGTGGGAAATAGCCTACAGACAGGAGGGTGATGTGCCAGACATGACTACAGCATGTTAGTGTATCTATGCTTCATTGAGACTACTGCCTGTTTAACAAGCTGTGTGTGGTAATGGCTATTCTGCATGTTTTAAAACTGACAAGACAGTGCTCTGTTCATAAGGGACCCTCATCTGTAGGGTCATCTGTGGATTGGTCAGTGTGTGGAACCATTTGTTTCTTGCGTTACTCACTGAACACAAATCTGTGAACATCAGTAGCATAGTTTGAGGATTGCAGCCAGTACATGGTGATAGTGATGAGTTACTGTCATCGTATTCCTGACTGGACATATGTCACATGAAACAGTGGTATGACAGACACTGTCTGGGGTTCTCAGTGACATGCCAATAATGGGCCTCTGTTCATAGCTGCAGTCACAAGTCTTCTACACTTTGTACAGATGTCATGCAGTATATATGCATGTGTTGTGCTCCCTCTAAAAATGTATACCATCTGTTGTGTTGGGTTGATGGTCATATCTATGCATGCTCTTGTAAGTTATCCTGAATGCTGTTGACTATTACTAAGCCATATCTGTATTTAAACTGCAACACCATAGGCTGTATGGGTTTGGAGGTCCTGGCAGAACCTCCTGTCCCACTTCAGCTGGCCATAGCACTGGGCACCAGAACATCTGGGGCCCAGACTTGGACCTTCACCTCTGTTGGCTCTGCACCACCTTCTGGTGGTACCGCCACTGAGGATGGGGCTTGTTCCCCCAGGAGCTGGTCCAGACAGGAACATGTCCGCTGTCATACAATCCTGGACATGGTGCATAGGGAGCTCAATAAGGGGTTTCAAGGCAAGATATGCCAGCTCAAGGGCAGAGTGTCACATTTACAGGGTAAGGCTGCCCCTCCTAGACAGCACCCAGCACTGCCACCTTTGCAGCTGTTTTGGTGCAGTAGTGGCTGCCCATGGCTGGGGACCTCCGTCCCACTGTTTCCATCTGGGGTCTCATGGGCTTTGGACTGCCGAACACCCCACCCTGTCTGAGGTGTATCCCCCCCACATGTGTCATATACTGACCCTGTATGCTGTCTTGACTATCATCCTACCCTACTCTCCTTCCCCCACATCCCACTCTCACCCCATGGAAACATAAGGCCAATCAGTTTCTAGAACAACATTTGCCCCATACATAGCTGTCCATTTCACACGTGTCCACTGAACACATGTATCCCTTTTAATATGCATCACAACATACTCCAGTTGTCCTCACCCCTGTCTCTCATGCGCACAATCCGAGTATGCACATGACTCCTAAATGTTCCAGGTACACATGATGCGGACAACCCCATTGTACACACAACACTACCAGTCCCTCTATGGTTACCCCATTTAACTTTCTTATGATGATGATGATGTCACACACAGCACCTTGCAAGAGTACTGTTCTCACATAATGATTGGACAGGAACTGTTGTGTTAATGAACATACCATGCACAGAGTGATGTATATGGCCAATGTACAAATGTTTGCGTGTATGAATGCCACATGTCTGTCTGAGGGAGTCTTGATATTACATAGGACAACACCACTACATAATACAGGCATCACTGGAGTTTCCCTTTTCATTCATTTGTAATGCATTGTCATCACATGGGATGTTCCTGATATATCTGTATATATGTATGTATCTATATGCTGGACATAAACACTCACACATATATCTACATGATGGACTACATTTCCTATACTGTTGAATGACTGCACTGGATGATATGTTTGTGATAAGGTCCTATGTCTGTATATCTGCCATGGCTTATTGGTAAATCACAATAGCTGTGTGTGCAGGGTCCTGGTTTCGAGCCTTGCAGAGGCCGTTTATTTTGTTGCAGGGCAGAACAAGGCATTGGATACAGAGTGATTAAGGCACATTAAAGCAGTTGTGAGTGGGTGTACATGAGTTTGCATGTAGCTAAGCGATGCTAACCTCTGGTTACAGTTTCTTACATTCAGTTAGCCTCTACATTGCTTTACCCATGTAATACTCACATACTGGCGGCCAAACAGGCTTACACCCACTTGCTCCCACACTTGCAAATGCACTGCATTTGGTGTTTGCATCTGACACTCACACCTCTGTGTGGGAGTGAGGACTACGATATTACCTTGTGATGCCTATTACATCAGATTACATGCCTACAGTATCGGGAATGGCTGTCCATTAGGCGACGGCATGCCATTCGACTGTATGGAATCCATGACCTGTCCAGAGTTTGATTCATATTATTGGTTTGTTCCTCTTACAATCTGCACCTGTCTGGCTAATACATGGGAATTGAGACTCTTCAATAGAAACAAGTAATTGGGTTTTGGAACACACATCCTTCAGCCGAGTCGTGC
Source organism: Protopterus annectens (assembly GCF_019279795.1). Classification (NCBI taxonomy): domain Eukaryota; kingdom Metazoa; phylum Chordata; order Ceratodontiformes; family Protopteridae; genus Protopterus; species Protopterus annectens. Next base: position 182,638,124 of record NC_056742.1, on the reverse strand, counting down.
TACTGCATACCTAATATTCTATCATCTTTCTAAGGCTGTCAGTGGAATATGTGCTTTCTGTCCCTATAAGACCTCTCATATGATTGAGGAAAAATACAAACTGTATCAGGGACATGGAATAACAACATCAGGGACACATTTAAATTATTGGTGCTATTAACCTGACTCATTGACAGACTCTGAGCATATGAATTCATACACATTTTCTGAGGTAAATGATGTTTATGACTCTTAATTGTTGTTGTTATTCATTACGTTTAATTCATCATCTTTCCTCCAAATGTCATTAGTTTTAGGAGGGTTTAAGTGGAACAGAGTTAGAAATTGAGTCGAAATCAGGGACGTCCCTGGAAATCGGGGACAGTTCAAAGGTATGGTCCCTATTTGTTCCCCCAATGGTTTATGGCCTGTCCAGTGGATGTGCTCTTAGGGTTTGAGAGGTATGGGCATCAGCTATGCTCATTTTGGAATATTACTTACATCCCTTGGGTGGTCCTAATACGGTTGTATCCTGCCTGTTGTCTGAGAAGCAGTGGACTCTTTACATTGTTTGTGTGTATGTTTCCTATGTCCGGCTGGGGGGGGGGGGGTGGAAGGTCATGCTACGTTTTTCATGTTTCTTGCTTGGGCTCCTCACTTCCATTGGCATAGCCTGTGAACATATGTCATTCTTGTGTGCTGTTTCCTATCATAGCTGTATATCTGTGTATACCTACACGCACACACACACACACACACATATGTATATATATATATATATATATATATATATATATATATATATATATATATATATATATATATATATATATATATATATATATATATATATATATATATATATATATATATGTCTGCAACTATATATATATATATATATATATATATATATATATATATATATATATATATATATATATATTTATATATACATATATGTGTGTGTGTGTCTGTAAAACAATACATAACCAGCGCAAATGCACTTACACATGCTTACCAGTGTTTATATATGCTTGACCTGCTTACTAGTGTCTTATTCATTGTGACACTGACACTTCACTCCAGTTAACTTTTAATTGATGTTTTGCAGGTTATACAGTGGACAGACATGTACAGATTACCGATGGTAAATGGTATGTGATACACGGAGATTTGGTACGGGAATGTCTGTTCGTTAGGTGGTTGCTCTAACCAACACACTATTGCTGTGCTGCTTCATTTGCATATATACCCATATACCCATGACTCCTGGTTCCCCAAACTCACACCCCAACGCCTCCCTAACACTGAAGTCATCCATTCTCCAGTCAGATTTGCAGTGTATCCACACCACTACACATTGGCCACTCCCTACTCCTATAGTCCCATCCCATCGGTTGACTCACTCCATGTATCCTCAGAACTCCCAAACGTTTAGTCCACAAACATTGGTGACATGAGCGACCAAAAGAATGCTATTCACAATTTTTGGGTTGTCCCACATGGGACATGCATGTGTTTATGTCAAGATTAGACTCTATACTTCATTACATCCTTACTCCCGTTAACATGACACTACAATAAATTAGAACGTATGACTATGTGGTAACGCACACGTTACATATAAGAACCTAATTATTTATGTGTTTGGCGTATTTCTTTTACAAATAGACCGGTTTAGTAATTGGCGTTGCCGTAGCAGGCAGATCACATGAATGATTCCATGTGTGGGAAAGTCCTCACATTTGATTTTTTTCAGCACAGCACTGACTTCGGTCATTGTACACACTTCTGCATTTTAGCAGTTTCATCCCATCCCTCTTCTGCACAACCTATTATTCTATCTACTGTCGAGGTTTGTAAGGGCACATTCATGTTATTTATGTCTGCAAATGGAATGAATGTGTTACAGAGAATGTACTTCTACATATAGATGTCTGCATCTGTGTATGCATATATACTTATAACGAACTCGCTGACTTCCATGGAGCAGTCCATTTAGAACAAGCCCATCCAACCCTGGCATGCCTGCCTCCATAATTTCATACCCATAGTTCCTCCACCCCACCCGTGTTCAAAATACATGCATACCATCCATTGTCCACTTGTTATCACAGCCATGACACACCTCCACACATTGCCCTTTCCCAGGCGTTAGGGGCCCTACACATATGTTGTCCCAATCCATGTATTCTCAGGCTCTCCCACCATTTAGTTCTTGAACATAACTGCCCATGCTTGTGTAATGGTTGGATGGCCAAATGATCTATCAGTTTTTGGGTAGTCCCACCAGGGACTATCCTCTGTGTGTAAAGTATACTTAGCAAATCAACAGTGCTACTCCCACTGGTAATATCCTGCCTGTGTTGTGAGTAGCAATGCTTTGCTCACTTATGCCCAGCTGGATATGACATACGCTGACAGCGCTATATAATACTGGGGTTGCTGTTGATTCCCTTCTCATTCCTTTTGTAGGCTTTATTGTTACATCATTCTTTCTTCATATATATATATATATATATATATATATATATATGTATATATATATATATATATGTGTGTATATATATATATATATATATATATATATATATATATATATATATATATATATATATATATATATATATATATATATACATATTATATATCTGTATATACTTATATACATTTCCTATGCTGGGCACTGCTTAGACCCGTGCAAGTGCACTCAGACTTGCTTAGTGTTTACTGCTGCTTATTTGTGCTTACACCTGATTACTAGTACCTTATTCAGTAAGACAGTGCCACTTTGCCTGAATGATATTTAAGTTAAATATCTCATGCGATACTCTTATGTCGGTTATATGGCAAAAGGACATTCATTCCACATGGAAAATGATATGTGCTATTGTTGGGCTCAAACCGTGAATGCCTGTTTGTTAGGCAGATGCTTTAAACACTACACTATTGACACATTGATTCCACATGTTTTTCTCTATTTGAATGAATATAATGTGTAAGCTACGCTCGGTGGAGGGCAGCAATGTGCAGACATGCTGCGCTTTTCTTACACCTTCGATATTGCAGCAATTTGAATGTATAATAGGGACACAGGGACAGGGAATCTAACTGTGGAAGTTCTAGGGACAGGGCTCAACATTCCACTACGTGCTTGTGTGTTTACTACTTCAAGTTTATTTCACTGTTTGTGGACACTCTTGTATGCTTAGCATACATTTCGGTATCCATGAACACTGAATTACTGACTTACTGTTAGGGGTGGGCTCTTCTAGTAGGCATAGTAGGTTTTGCAAGTGTCAGGGCATGTTTACGCCTCCTTAGAGTACTTTTACATGCCCCATGCACTCGCACACATTTCCTGTGCACGTTGAGGGTGTGGCGGCATGCCCTCATACATATTCATATGGCACTGCTGTGCCATCTGTAGTGAGGATGCTCAGTGCAAGGCTAACACCGTCCTTGCACCGAGTTTCTTGAATCCCGGGGAGTATCTATTTACTGAAAGGCACATTTCAAAGACTACTTTAAAACACAGCCCTTATACATTTCATGTGCATTTTTAAATTGTTAGACAACGCATTAGTAACATCTGCAGGCTATCATGGATTAATTTTAAGATGGATTTAGTAATGATAGCAGAGTAAATAAAACTGTTGCTAAAAACTTTACATTGTAGTCTGTATAGCAATCCCATGATAAAAAGGAAATTATCATTGAATTCACATTTTTAATTAAATCTGATTCTATATATAATTTGTACAATGGCAGTATATGTATGACATTTTAAATAACCATGAGTATAGCAAACATTTCAAGTAATACAGGCATCTAAGAAAAAGATTTTCTTTTTTTAATAATATGCCTTTTTCTTACAAAGAGATGCAATTCTATAATGAGTGCTTTTGTAATCTGCATTTTTTGAAAGCAGGTGTCAGTAAGGTTGAAATGAAAACCATCACTGAAACAAACGTCAACTTGCAACAAAAGCCTAATGTTAAAATTAAAAAGCTTTTTGTCTAAATAAACCTAATATTGCTGATTTTATTGTATGGATGATGACAGAGAAAGTACAAATAGAGTAAGGCCTTTACCTCTGTTCTGAATCTGTTTGAACATTTCATCTGTAAATAACACAATTTATGCATTATTGGAAGATAATTGAAATAGACAAAACATTTCAATAGCTTTTTTCTAAACTGTGCGTGGTATTCAATCTTGTAGGTGGTTGGTATAATGGTTAAGTATTTACCTCAGAGCTGCAAGGTGCAACATTTCATTGTTACCTTTTGTCACTGTCTGTTTATTGGTTAGGTATGTAACAATCTGTAGACTGATTGCATAGTGTCACTTTGATATCTTTTGTTCATAGATACATAATAGGCAGTTCTGATAATAAGCTGTATATAAGATGCATGTTCTTTCAGGGTAGTAATGATATTTAATTAGCAACATTGAAACTTAATGCCAAATAATTAGCTTGTTTTATTATTGGATCTTCAACAATATTTTGCAATACATTGTTTCCTTTCAGTTCTGAGGAATAGATTATTCTTTTAATTTTCAATGATCTAGCAACAAATCTCTAATTAGCTTCAGCAGAAGTAAAAACAGTGCTGGTGACTATTTGCATTCCTACTACATTATTAAAATCTGGAACACTATGTCCCTTAGTATATATCAACACCCAACCAAATTACCTTTAAAAACCTTCTCAAATCCCACCTACATAGTCCATGGATATTTACATGCACTAACCCAGGCTAAAACAAGTACTCTGACTCAGGGTATACAAACTAACACAATACTTCACTTTCTTACAAATCACCCTCATTCTACAACTGTTTTGCAGTTTCTTCATTTAGAAGTCCAGCCTAGCCTAGTCTAATTTTTTCATCTAATTGTTTCTTATTGTACATATGTTAATAATGCAACTTGGTATTCATGTTAATAATGCAACTAGGTATTCATGTTAATAATGCAATTAGGTATTCATGTTAATAATGCAACTAGGTATTCATGTTAATAATGCAATTAGGTATTCATGTTAATAATGCAACTAGGTATTCATGTTAATAATGCAACTAGGTATTCATGTTAATAATGCAACTAGGTATTCATGTTAATAATGCAATTAGGTATTCCCCTTCTCTGTTTTCCTTTCATGAAATGGCATTCTCGCTACATACATACAATGATATCTGTTATTGTATTGAGAAGTTATATAACATGACAATTATTTCTGACTATATACTAAAGTATGCTGTCAATCTATAACATGATATATGTGCCTGTCTGGTCTTCTACTGTCTTAAATAGAGCTCTTTTATCCTCAGAGAACTGTTATGTATATTGATGTTTTATACTATTTGTACTTATACTGGAGCTTTTCCCCCCGGGCCTCGGCAGAAGATGGGCAAACTGTCCAGTCAGACTTTTATGGTAAACAAATGTAAAATAAAAATAAAATAAATAACTATTATAATTATTGTTTATTGTTAAATTTTGTTGACTGGGCTAGATCACCAGCCCAACTTGATCTTTAACAAGCAGGCCTATTTTTCACAAAACAAAAATTGGTAACAGAAAGGCAATAAACAATATGGTCAGAACAATGTAATAGCAAGCACAGCATGAACTACAGTATATTCAATATTAATGTATTGAGGTTGAATTTGTTTGTACACACGTTTTTTTTTTTCTTTCTGTAATTAAAAAAAATTGCATTTACAAGCTTATAGCTATACTAAATTAGATGTGGAAAATAATACTCCGGAATTAGTGGGTGTAAGTAAATGTGAAGAGAATTGGAGTAAAAGAAAATAAGTGAATGATAGAGTGTGCATATAACAAGTGGCTAATCAATGCTGAAATAAAAGTTTAGAGCTGGAAATAAAGAGAAGTGATATAGGAAACAGAAACCAATTATAAGAGTGAGCTTAATATGACTATGTTAAAGAATTAATAATGTTGCAATTTAATTGTACTATTTCAAATGCATGTATTTTTCTTCATTTTGAAAGTAGATTTTTAATTTGGAATGGAAATTTGGGTAAGAATCTAAGCAGCAGTAATTGTCATAACTTGTTTCCTTTCAGCAGTGTTTGATGTAGAGACATGTGATATGAGGTTTGTAAGAATGCTCACATGGAGATGAGATCTGTGTTCATATTTGAAGGTTGTAATAGTGATGCTGTCAGCGGGGAAAATAGAAAGATTGCAGATTATTCAGATTAAAAAGAAGGTAAGTAGAAGTTATACAGCCTGCCTTATTGGGGCTAGTGAGCTGAAATAAAAGAATGATAGTAGTGCTCTCTTTCTTAGTTGAAAGACAATGAATCTGAAAAAAAATGGTATAAACTACAACATAGAAATTTTTTTCTTGAAAGCTTCAGAAACAATCAGTGACCCAAATTCTATAAAGACAAAGAGAATTTCATCAGTTGTATTTCTACCTTCTGGAGATAGAAAGTCTGAGATCTCATAGGTCAGAAGAGAATTTTGTTGACTTTAGCTTATGTTATATTGATGTGATAATTGATATTTAGATATGTATGAAGCCAAATTCCATGTTAAGGGAAGTGATTAGGTAAGTCTGAGGAGTATTTTTATTATTATTTTATTGTGTATGATAATCTTTTTAGGGGACAATGCAAATATTCAAATTTGTATGAAGGAGCATGATTTTTTTTTGTCAAGAAGAATGATTTTTTTTCTGTCTTTTTTAAATCCAGTTGCAGACAAGGTCCGGATCTTGGTAGGGGAAGTGATTGGCTAACTCTGTAGGATATATTTTTTTTACTGTGACTGAGTTTCCATTTAAAGGGATGTGTATGAATGTACATAATATTTTTATGTCATGAAGAAGGATTGTTTTTCTTTGTCTTATTTTTTTTTTTAAAACGGTTACAGAGAAGGTAAAGATCATTCTATATTTAAGTAGTTGTTTAAACAGTGTTTTGTATTTCTTTTTTCAGAATGTTTCGCACAACTTCTATATTATATGCATATCATTTTGAAATAAAGTGAACATTTGTTGAATATTTTATTTATTGCATTTTGTACTTTTTAATGTGCTAATCTATTTTTATATTTTAAATGTATGGTAGTACTTTTTTGTTTAGTAATAGTTTATTTCTTCTGTTTTCATGTTTATCAAATGCAAGACTATAAATCTTAAATTATTAGTTTCATATTTAGTATGATTAGTTTTTCTAAATCAACTGTTCCTGTTATTACTATCCTAATGCATGTATCACTTAATAAGAATGAGTTGAAAAACGTAGAAGTTATAAGAAGGAAGAGGTTGAGGAAGAGAGGGTAAAGTATAATTAAGTCAGAAATATATGGCAAACATGGAATGGGGATAGTAAAAGGGAGAAATGATGAAAGGCATTTTTCTTCACCTCTTTCCTTCATTTCTGACTTGGCTTCTTTTTCTCTTTTCTCCTTTTCCTCTACATCCTGTTGTCCTTTTCATGCCTTATTTGCATTATTTTCACTGAACTATTATGTATAGTAAGTGAAATATTAAAGTACATAACTCCCATTCCTTAACCTGTTTTGAATCTTTGCTCACAACAGTGTTAACTTACGGTTGTTTAGCTATTTTAAAATTAACAAGCTTAATACATCAGGGAACTCATTTGATTGAGAAATAAAATGTAAATATATTATATCATTTTGGTATTAAATTGTATATTTTACTGCCTTAATAAAAATGCATTGCAGCTGTTTAGAAACATTGTGGTGTTATATTTTAAGGATACTAATGACATTATTTCAATGAATTCTTTACAACTTACAATTAAAATATATTCACTATCCAATTTATATTGAATCCTCAGAAAGGAAGCTAACATTGCAAACAGTTATTACTTTGCACAGTATAAAAACACACCTACATTTAGCAGCTTATTTAATTTGTATTTTGAAAAAGAAAAATACATTTCCTGTAAAAGAACCAGTAGTATCAGTAACAACTAAAGCCTTAGCATTGGTTTCTGTTTTTAAATTTAGTAGACAAAACAGATGACAAAGACAAAAAAAGCTTTTACTTCATGCTGATTATTGCTTTAATGAGATTCATTAAAATGCTACTTATGTGACAAAATGTGTACTCATAACAAAAACAAACTGAATAATTTTGGAAACAACTCATAAAAATGATCAAAAAAATTTAAATGCATCAAAACGAATATTTGGGAACTGCTTGTGACTGCTATCTGGAATAGCATGGCGTTTATCTCAAAACATAATTCAGACACTTATATGATTCATAAATGTTAAATAACCATAGGCTATGCAGATGTACTTGACCATGGACCTGGAAGCTGCTATGTACAAGGTAAATATGCAAATGTAAGATATTTGCATACTACACAGTTCATAGTTCAAATGGATATAGAGCATATAAGCACTAAAATGTGCGTCCAGAACCACATCATATAGATTGTGTTACCTGTTGTAAATTCCCAAAACGTTTTCTTCTGTGATGCATTTCACAGTATTTTCTTGTGGACATGTAGTATCACAGCACAGTGTTAATGTTAAAGAATTGCTACTTATGTAATGTGGTAAGCAGTTCTTCATGCTAACCTGCAATCCAAACCACAAGTAGTCCCTTCCCTCAGCTGTGAACTAGTCAATGAAGAGTACTTGCTGCACTGGATCACTGTATTAAAATATGATAGTGTAGCCTGCCTTGTGCTGATGGCAACTGAGGGTGATAATTTTATAATTTATGCCCAGCCAACATACAGGAGATGGAGTAGTTCCACTACAACAACTCATATGACATATCCTGTCAAGCGGGATGAAAGCACTTTTTCTAAATTGCATACAGCCATAAACACTTTCACAGATCGACTTTATGATAGTGAGCACTATGTTTATAAATACCCTGGAGTATAGTTGGATACTTTATTGTCAATAAATAAGAAAACACCCTCAAATGTCAGGCAGTGCACAGATTACTGTTCTAGATAATAGAAAACTTAATTGATGTTATTTATCTCCGCAAGAATTACAAAGATTTGCAAGAATAGCTAAATTGTAAGTTAATCTAAATAATAGGCAAACTGTAAAAATCGAACCAAAAATGCAGTTCAGCATGAGGCTTATTTCTAAACTTCATTTTGATAATCTGTGCCTAGTGATATCACCAAATATAACTGAACACTAACTAGCCTACAGTACTAATAATAAAAGTAGTAAACAGCTGACCAAAATTGATATTCTTCTGTTGACCAAAGATGTCAACATGCTTGAAAATAGAAAACAAACAAAAAGTCTAAAATGCAATAAAGTTCCTGCTTTTGGTAAAATATTTTCTCATAAAATTGCCAGTATATTACAAGATATATTCAAAATTATTGTTTTAAAAATAACTACTTTTTATTCACAGAAATTTGTTAGGATTCCTGTAACAAACCAAGATAAGGCCCTGCTGATGGCAGTTCTTATAGACACATATCATTATTTAACACAGATAAAAATAGTTGCATGTCTGTACTAGCTGCTGGGATCAAACCTTTATTTCTTCCTTTAGTTCATAATAATAACAGAAGGCTCATATGCAATAGACAAATTCAGGAAAAAAATGTAACTGGCATAGATCTTGTGTGGCAATGGGTGCCACCTGTGCTTCTGTTTACACCAGCATTGTCATGGCAATCAGGGAAAGTAAGTTTGTTTTTACATCAAGTTTAAGGGAAACAAGTATCGTTACAATAGATTTCTGGATGATATATATATATATATATATATATATATATATATATATATAGATATAGATAGATATATATGGAATGTAGCAGCAGTAAATGAACTTAATGATTTTATGGAATACATTATGAATTCCATGACATTTTCAAGGTTTGCAATGATGTATAACTTTACTAAGATCAACTTTTTAGCTGTGTTTATCACAGAAGACACAGTAAACAATTATTTCCAGTTTAGCATTTACAGAAAGGAGACTTTTTTTAACTCCTATCTCCATTTTAACAGTAACTATCCTTATTCCCAGAAACATAGAAAAGTCAAAGGTCAGCTTGTACATTATCAAGATAAATTACTGAAGACCACAATTTCTCAAAAGAGGAAGACTGACTGAAGCAGATATTTGTTGAATGGGGTTACCTCAGTGACCTTCTCAACAGTATACATGCATACAAATATTTAAAGCATGGGTATTAATACACTTCTAGCCTGCCAATATACCAAAACTCTTGTTCCCAAAATAAGTTGTCAGGCTGTTCTTAAAAATTTCTAAACTAGTACTTGCTTTTATGTAATTTGGTAGTCAGTTCCATGCATCAGCTGCTCTCTCAAAGAACCAATTAGTGCACTTCTCATTCCTATAAAATCTTCTACATAGGTTGTTTGATGATTCTCTGCTACTTTTTGATAAGCTAAGATTTCCTCATAAATATGTATAAGTGACACTGTACAAGTTCATATATTTTAGTCTTTCATAGTAACCTAAAGTTTCACATCCATGAATGCCCTTGGTATATTTCTGATGTACTCTTTCCAATTTACTCATGCTTGTTTTCTTATAAGGTTTCCATACTGTTATTCTGTACTCAAGTTTGTGTTAATGTAACTAACAAAGAATGCCATCATCATTTCTGATTTCCTAGACTTTATGAATCATTTTATACAGCCTATAGTTCTATAACTATCATTAACCAACTGGTTAATATTAGGAAAACTCAAAGCTGGATCTACCCATATACCCAGGTCATTAAATGAATCTAAGGTTTCAATATGTTTCAGTATGTTGTCTTAAGTATAAGCAAGTAGGCAGTCTAGGCTCCCTCCACTTTTGGATAGTACTGCTTTTACTCTGAGCAAATGGATACCACACCCACTAACAGACTTTGATCCATTGTGTTGCCCTATTCACATGCAGTTAATAAAATTAGCTTCGCTATCTGATGGAGTTGAAATTTATTTTTTGGGTATGATATGAAAATTAAGTTAGATGATGAACCAGTTATTGCTCTTAAGAGGGGTAGAAATGACAAATAAATCTTGGAATATGAAATAAGTGGCTATCAGTGCAGTGCTAAGTGGATGTCTCAATGAGGAAACCATAAACATTGTATGTATATACATGAAGGTCTCTATATTACTGTCCATAGTTATGAGAGAAAAATAGGGTAGTAAGGGCATCTCAACTACAACACTAAGGGTGTTGTTTATCTTGCTTTAAGTTCATCATATACTATTTTTTGTAGGTAAATCTGAAAGGAAATTAAATGCCAGAATGTATGGGCATTCCTATGATATTAAAAAGAAAAATAGCAATAATGCCCTTTACAAGCATTCAACTAGATGTCACAATTAAAATAAACAAAAAATATATATATATTTATTATTATTATTTTACATTTGTTTGCCAGGAGTGTCCACTGCGTCAAAATTAGCCCATGTTCAGTGGATGCCTTGGGAGAAAAGCTCCAAGTAGACATAAGAACAATATACAGTATACTGACATAAGGAACATACAGTAAATTGACATTTGCACCCCTGCTTTTGGTAACTTAGTCATGGCCTATTGGGAACACCATTTTGTTTTATAGTATATATAAAGATTGTTGGTTGGCGTATACATACTACCTGGACAATATCTTTATTTTGTGAGCTGATTCTGTTGTTAAACCTCAGGATTTTTTTGGTTCCTTAACAGTGTAACACATTTTTTTTGAAATGTATGTGCAAATTTGATTTTGACCATATCCCTTATCTAGATATTGAATCGGTAAAAATATTAATGAAGCTTGTTTTACATCTACTATTTATCATAAGAATACTTTTTCTAGTAATTATTTTCACTTTGATAATTGGCATCCGCACCATCAGAAAAAAGCTGTTGTTAAGGAACTGGTGTGATTTGCATAGATTATATCAGAGGATAGTATGTCTTTGACTGAATGTGAAGTGGTTGTCGATATATTTATTAAAAGTTATACCCCTTGGCCATGTTACAGGATATAAAAAAATGAGGTTATTAGTAAAAGGCGTAATGCTGTGTTTAAATCAATATTAAATAATAATGGGATACAAAATTTTGATGAGGCAGTATCAAATAGGAAAAATGAGTTGTTTAAATCTGTCAAATTATTTATTTCAAATTTTACTATTGACAGCTATTATAACTGAGTGTCTTTTTTGAAATTGGTTTATCTTTAATTCTGATTTTACCTTGATGGACAAACTGGGTGAGAAACCAGTTAGTGTTTATCAAAGAGATAAATCTTTTAAAAAAATACTTGAATGAGGCCCCAGGAATGATAATAACTTTAAAAATATGGGTATGTTTAAATGTGGCCACTGTAGTTTATGTGGTTACATAAAAACTGGGGATGATTTTTCAGTTAGATACTCAGCTTAAAGTCACTGGTCAATTTTCCTGTGATTCTAGCTAGGTAGTTTACTTGGCTTGCTGTGACTCATGTCCTACTTTTTATGTAGGCATGATAAACAGGAACCGTAGGAACAGGATTATGAGCATGTTTTAGATGTCAGGAATCATAAAAAAATAAAATGCTTTATTTAGGCATGTTGAACATAATGCTGCTTATTCATTTTAGTTTGTGGCTTTGGATCAAATAATATTAGATTCCAGAGGTTATGCTGTGGATGGGCATTTTGCAAGAGGTGCACTAATGTGGCAAACTAAGTTGGATGCTACTTGTTTTCCTGGACTAAATGATTCCATTTCTTTTTCTTCTATTTTGAAGTTGAAACAATTAATTAATATCAAATTTTTGCAGTTTGTTATTGGTTATCTTGGTCAGGTCATGTGATTTTATAATAGTATTTAAATGCTTTTTTAGTATTTTGCTGTTATAGTTGTTGGGGGTGGCATAATGGCTAAAGTGTTAACCTCACATATACAAGGTACAGGGTTTGATTTTCATCTTTGGCCACTTTATGTTTATTGGCTAGGCAAGTAATAATCTTCAGACTGATTTGCCTAGTACTTAAGACATAACTTTGAATTTTGTGTCTCTCTGTAGTTACTTATTTTTCTATTTAATTGTTTCAAAGAATACTGGGGTCTCTCTCTGTCTCTGCAATTAGTGGGGGCTATTGTGTTTCACTTCATTGCTATTCAGTGTTAAACTCTTAAACTAGAGGGTTTCTCTGTATTTATTAGTGAGTCACATATCTTTGAATTTATTACTGTTGAATACCTGAGTTGTTGGCTTCTGCTACATACCTACATTCAAATGTATTACTAGCTGAGTTAGGTACAAACTTGCAGTAATAAGACTGTACTTCATTTCATTTTTCTGTCTGTTTAATTGTTTCATTGAATATTATGTCTGTGTCTCTCTGTAGTTATTTATTTTTCTATTTGTTTCATAGAATACTGTGGTCTCTATCTGTCTCTGCAATTAGTTTTCCCCCCGCCTTCCTTGTTCTTGTTTTGCTATTAATCTTGCTGGCTTTGGAATTGCCCGCCCCTCCTGTAAATATCTGTTTGAACACTCCTTCTGGGTCTGTCTCATTTGCTCACTCAACCGAGTACAGTGAGAACATATTTTGACTTCAGACACTCCTACCAGTTCCATCTGTTCAGCTCTATCCCAGCTCTCTTCCAGTCTAGTATCACTAGCTCACTCTACCTAATACAGAGAGAACATTTGTGAAGGGCAAGACACTTAGGTCCTTAATTTTGAATTATCTTCTGTTTCTGCTTTCTCACTTTCCACTTTCCAAAAAAACATGTCTAAGCTTGTTTCCTGCCTTTCCTGAAACTAGTCTAGTCCATATACAGATTTGCTGTAACCAGGACTGTTTGTTAGCTTCTGAGCCCCCAAAGTCTTTCTGTGTTGGAGAGAAGCCTCCTAGCTTATCAGTGGGAGTGGTAAGCACTAGGTAGCCTATCTACCACAAGAGTGGTTTCTGGCCCAAAAAATGTTGTTTATTGGCCGTTTGGCCAGTGTTTCCATCTCTTTCAACTTTCTAGTTTAAAAGCCTAAATTTACATTTGTTTCCCACCTTTCCTGTAACTAGTCTAGTACAGACACAGATTTGCTGTATCCAGGACTGTTTGTAAGCTTCTGAGCCCCCCCAAGCCTTTCTGTGTTGAAGGGGAGATTTCTAGCTTATCAGTGGGAGTAGTAAGCACTAGGTAGCCTATCTACCACAAGAGTGGTTTATGGCCCAGAAATTGTAGTTTTTTGGCCGTTTGGGAAGTTTTTCCATCGCTTTTAACTTTCTGGTTTAAAAGCCCACATTTGCGCTTGTTTCTCACCTTTCCTGTAACTAGTCTGGTCCAGATACAGATTTGCTGTATACAGGACTGTTTATAAGCCTCTGAGCCCCCAAAGCCGTTCTGTGTTGGAGGGAAGCCTTCTAGCTTATCAGTGGGAGTGGTAAGCACTAGGTAGCCTATCTACCACAAGAGTGGTTTCTGGCCCATAAATTGTAGTTTATTGGCCATTTGACAGGTTTTGCACGCTTCAACTTACTGGTTTAAAAGCCCACTTGTTTGCTTGTTTCCCATCTTTCCTGTAACTAGTCTAGTCCAGATACAGATTTGCTATATCCAGGACTGTTTGTAAGCTTCTGATCCCCCCAAGCCTTTCTGTGTTGGAGGGAAGCATTCTAGCTTATCAGTGGGAGTAATAAACACTAGGTAACCTATCTTCCACAAGACCAAAGTACAGATTTTTAGTTTTATCACTTGAATTTGCTTATTCATGCTCAGCATTTGTTCAGTACTTGTTAGTACTAAATAAGCTAAAACTTACTACAGCACTCAACCTTCCTCTTTACCTAGAGGGAAACAGATTTTGTACTTACTTTCCTCACTTTTACTTAGATAAAAACAGCTCTTATACTCACTTTCCTCACCTGTCTAGAGGAAAGTATTTTTTTATTCAAGCATGTCCAATGGTCAGCTCCCAGTGTTCTCTCCTGTCTATCTGATGAATGGGCATCTTGGGGCAATGTAGCAATTGCCTCATGTACACAGACAACCCTCTCCTCCTACCATCCAAAACCACAACCAGTAAGAGATGCACTTATCTAGCCAAACTGGAGGTAAAGCTCTCTCCAACCAAGTCTGAACTTGACAGTCAAGAGGAGAAGGTAAACACTTGCACCACACCACACTCGTCACATAGTCCCACTAAACCTACACCACCAAAATCCACACATAGAAACACAAAAACATTTGCAGAGGCTCTCAATAATCTGTTGAAGCAACAGAGCCCTCCAAAGCAGAAACGCAAGCAACCTCCAACCCCAACCACAACCCAAATGACACATAACCCACAGACTCGGTGTGCCACTCAACCACTGCCCATAAGGCAAAATAACGTACCCAACACTAATCATAGGTGACTCTATAGTCAGGCACACTGATATCCCACTCACCAGGCTAAACAAGGAGAAGGTTACTGTCAGCTGACTGTCAGGTGCCAGCATCCGCCACATAACCCATGCACACAGGTCACTCCACAGCAAGTACAAATATTACTCTCTCATTGTTCATGTTGGTGTGAATGACCTGAGATGTACCTCCTGGATTACATGAAAAGAGACATGGAAGAGCTCTCCGATTTTGTAGCCCAGGCAGGTATGATCCTGCCCCTGAGTAGCATCCTGCCATCGCCCAAAATGATACCGCAGTACAAGGCCAAAATGATTGACTTCAACAATTGGCTAAGCTTCTGGTGTCATTATAAGGGGATCCACTATCTGTCTGTCTGGGACAACATGGTCGACAGACCACAATGCTTTGCCAGAGATGGCCTGCACCTGTTACACCTGGGATTCTGGACACTGGCTAAGGCTCTTGCTGAACATATAGTGCTTTTTTTAGGCAAGGTTCAAATGACAAATTCACCACTGTAACAGAAACAGCAAAGCAAAAATTGAAGGTAATGCTACTCAATGCTAGAAGTTTAAACCTCAAAATGCACTCCCTCGAGGCACTCCTTAAAATGGAGAACATCTATATCTGTGCAGTGACTGAGACCTGGTTAAAGGCTCCAGAGAGCACCCCTGCATTACCAGGCTATAACTCATAGCACACAATTTTCGGCCACCTAACCTGGACTGGAATACCAAAGGCAGAGGTGTGTCCATATTCATTAAGGATATCCACACCTCCAGGCTAGAGTCTCAGCATAATGCATCTGAGGTTATCCAAGTGCAACTAACTCTGGGCAAACTACAGATCCCCCACCATGCCCCAGGATTTCCACTCCTCTTTTCTTGATATACTGGAAAATATTAGGGTTCAACCAAACACCCTAATAATGAGCAATTTCAACTCCCCCACCATTAACTGGGAAAACTACTCATGTACCAACTCCTTCACTCAACACTTTCTGGAATTCATAAATTCCAATGTCCTGGATCAACTTATCCACACCCCCACCAGGGGCATCAATATCCTAGACCTAGTCATTACCAACATGAGTGACCAGTGTTCCACACCTGAAGTCAACTCCTCGTTAGTCAGATCTGGCCATAAGCTAATTACCCTAGATATCCACATCCCGCCCCCACACCCCATTAAGGAAATCATGGTAAAATATTTCTCCAAAGCCAGCTTCATGCTTCTTAAGACAGAAGTGGCGAACTTCATGACACCCATGCAGATGGACAATACAGTTACGACTGCTGAATCCTACAGAGATGCACTCTATAAGCACTTACATGAGTGCATGGATCATGCTATCCCAAACAGAACCAAGATGCTATCCTCCAAATAAAGGAAGCCAATCTGGTGGTCCCATGCCATAAGCAAACTCTATAACAGAAGGAAGAAACTGTTGCAAAAGAGAGTAAAATCCCATGAGTGGAGGAGTTCCCTGGTCAGCCTCAGTAAGAAGCTAAGATCCCTTATAAGAACCTCCAAAGCTAGCTACGAAAGCAAAATTGCCACTGATTCTAGGGACAACCACAAAGCATTCTATAGCTATGTCAAGAATCTCAATGGCAACACCCAGATCTGCTCTAAGTTACAGCACAACGGTATGAAAATTACAGAACCAACAGATATTGCCAATGTCCTGGGAGATAGGTTCAGTGCTAACTTTACCCACTCTCACCCACTAAAGGGCCCATATCTATACAGGAAGAATGGAGCATCCCTGTAATCACAACTATGCACGTAAAAGCTGCACTCTCTAAAGCCAAAAACACAGCATCTGTGGGAATGGACAACATCCCAGGCTGCGTTTTACATGAACTTCAGAACGAACTGTCTCCCCCACCTAAGCACCATGTTCAATCATAGTCTTACATCAGGCTTTGTGCCCACTGAATAGCACACAGCAACAGTTATCCCACTCCACAGCCACCACTGATCCTGGGAACTATCGCTCTATTAGCCTGATGAGCCTGGTCTGTAAGGCCATGGAACGTATCATCATGGAAGTCATAAACAAAGACATTGGTAACCTCCAAACTCTGGACCCCACCGAGTTCAGGTTTGTGAAAGGTAGATCATGCCTCCTGAACCTGATCAACTTCTTTGAGGCAGTCACCAAAGCTGTAGATGAGGGTAAGGTTGTTCACACAACCTATCTTGACCTCGCCAAGGGTTTCAACACCATCCCTCATTCTGGAGTTATAGCTAAACTCACTAAACTAGGTATGCATCCCTACGTCACAAGATGGGTTGCCATCTGGCTCACTGACAGAACCCACACTGTCAAAGTTGCAGACTCCAAATGTGACTTCAAACCACTGATAAGTGGAGTACCACAGGGTTCAGTCCTGGGACCTCTCCTGTTTGGTATCTACTTCTCTGAAGTACAGGTTAACACAGAAGGCCTTTGGCTAATGAAGTTTGCAGATGACTGCAAACTAAGAGCCATAGTTGAGTCCCCAAATGATGTGGACATCCCACAGAAGAGCCATACTGAGACAGATGCCTGGTGTCAGAGCCATGGCCACAAGTTCAATGCCAAAAGGTGCATTGTCATTCTTGTTGGTAAAAACTCTTTAACCATGTACTACCACATAGGCGGCAGTCTACTTATTGCCGAATGTGTGATAAGAGACTTGGGGACCCAGGTGGACAGTAGTCTCCTTTGATAATCCCATCACCACAGTAGTCAGGAAATCCTTCTACATGTCACACCTCATCACAAAAGGGTTTTCATCTAGGAAAAAAAGAGGTCATTGTTCCCTTCTACTCGACACTCATTAGACCCATTATAGAGTACAGTGCCCCTTTTGGAATGTACCTCACAAGACATCTGCAGCAGCTGAAAAGGCCACAGAAGTACCTCACAAAGAGGACTACTGGCCTCAAACAGATGCCCTACACTGACTGTCTCAAAAAACTCCAGCTTTACTCCAGAGCATATCGCCTACTCCGAGGTGATCTCTACCTAACATATAAAGCTATGTTAAACCCAGGGCTGTTGGACATGCTACACCTAAAGAAATACCAACCCCTCTGAGCTACTCGCTCCAGGGACCTAAACCTTGTACCACAATTAACAGGACATGCTGGAGGGATAGATTCCTGCCCCAGAGACTTCCCATACTCTGGAACAAGCTACTCATCTATGTCAAGCAAAGTTCCTCATTAGCACTTTTCAAGAAGAATCTTGATAAGTGGATGGGAAATAAGAAATACACCCCGGGGATCACTTTGGTGGCTTTGCTCAACAGGGACATAGGAAAATAACTTTCTTGGGTGGCGTAAGCCAGGGAACCTTGTTGGCTAGGCTTACTTAGGCCCTTGGGCCTATAGCCTAGTACCTACCTATGAACATGTAGAAGTTGCATGAAGTTTTATTTGGAATGAAATCACTTAACAACTGTGTTATTTTAATAAAGAAGTTCTTGTTTTTTACTTGTGTTCTTACCTTTGTTTTGACACTACAGTAGTTTGCTGGTTACTACATTGTACAAAGTCTTAATATTCAACATTTTCAGTTCAGCATAGAATTAGTTTACTTACTTGTAGATGGTTTACTTCTATTTCATTATTTGTAGATGATTCTACTTGTATTTCTAATAAAATGATTCCTTATGGTCTATAAATAACTCATTTAGCTAACTAGTTTAAGATGTAATAATAAAGCTTATTCTTTCAGCAACTAAAGCCGGGTATGTGTGGTATTTGCGTAACCTCCTGGTTTCAATGTGTTATTTTTTTCGAATGTGCTCCAGTTTCTTCCCATTTCAAAGACATCCAGTAGCTGTATTGGATATTCTTAAATTTCCATAGGTTTTAATTGTGTGCATAGACGATGTGGTAGTAAGACTTGGCAAGCTATTTCCATTTTATTTGTTGCCTTGTGAACTCCATGGTTAGTTATGGCTTTCTGCAGGATCTGGGAGGAAGCTATGCAATGCATGTGAGCGAGAAAGAGACGTGCTCTTCTAAAATTGTTTTTTAAAGACTGGGGAATTATTTAACTGCTGTCTATACTGCCTACATATATTATAACAATTTGAAGAAATAGGACTCCAGAAAAGCATGTAGTGTTTTACTAAGGATCTTTTATACAGTCTATGCTGAAGAGATTATAACTGTGCTTCAAAAACTCCATTGTAAACTAAACATATCAGTTGCACATTTCACACTCAAATGGATTTTTATTGTTCGCTATATGTTTGACCATGTAAACATCTGTGCTTATGTCAATGAACTTGGACAAATCATCTGGCTGAACCAGAACTTCAACAGATTTATTTGCCCATCACCCATACAACTATAACCCCTTCCAGTAAATAGTCTCCAGCAAGCTAACTATACATTCAGAAGTCAACTCTACCCAGTTTTTCAGTCTCCTACCTTTCTTATATGTTTTAAAATGGGCATATAGAAAAGTCTAGTTTCCTTAACACTTCTTTACTTCAGCTATTTTCCCTGGTACTCAAATCGCTTGAAACTTTCAACTTCTACTACCTCAGGATGTCCAGTATACAAAGTAATGAAAATGTAATGATCTGTACAACATAAAACCATCTACATGTGCCATACACTGATTCAGAATTATCAAACACATTTTTATAATATATTTATGCAACGTACTTGAGCATGAAGATTCCAGATCTGATGATTACATTTCACTGAGGTTTCACAAATCCAAAGAGTTTCTGAACAAGGAGGATTTAATACTCTATGGGTATGTCAAAACATTTGATGAATTTGAAGAATACAACTTTTGAGGAAGAGATTCCATATTCCATGCTTTTCATTATAGCAAGTCTCTCTTACTGACCTTCTTGTATTGCTTGTTAAATTTAAATCTTTTTATACTGTTCAGTAAAAAGGAAGAAAAGTGCCCAAAACACAACTATAAATTCAATGAAAACTTTTTTTATATTGTTCCCATGCTTAAATTATTCTCACCTTACTGCAGTTGTATCACTATATTAACATACTTTTCTCTTTGGAATATTTTGTCAGATAGAATACAATGAATTTCTTTTGACTGGTCACTCTTCTAAAGTTCATTCTTATCTTTTCAGAAACATTTTCACTATTAACAATTTTGATGGTTTGAAAGAAGTATGGTTTCTGGACTGTAGACTAAACAACTCAGATCTGCTTAACAATTAGTGAGCCAGAATATTGGATATAAAGACCAAGGCAGTACGGAGAGAGTTACTGGAGTTGCAAAGAAAAGGTGGCAAGATTTTAGTACTCACTGACCTTCTACTATGGCCTATGGTACAATGATCAAGCAGTATTTTGGACCAGTAAGATGATACTTGACCTATTAATAGCCAGATTAAGTCTATAAGTGCAGCCTTCTAATTAAAGTGTAGCACTACTGGGTTTGTTACTCCACTCTTCTACTGCTGAGAGTAAGGAGGTAGGCTGCAAAGAAATATCCTAGTGTGCCTGAGGTTGACATCATGTCGGCATAATCCAGCATTTCTTGTCTGACTCATACAAGTTATGGACCTGTACCCCAGGCTCTATAGTCACTAGAGATATATGTAAAACATTGGACAAATAAGATTGGCAGGCTAATAAGGAAAAACAGGTCCTAAGACAAGGGTGATGGCCAGAGCACTGTACTCTATCCAAAAAGTAAATGCATCAGGAAATTCAAATATTTGACATCTGAGACATTATGCATGCTGTATTTAAGCCATGTTATAGAATTCTCATAGCATACTTCTGTTGAGAAAGGGTTTTTACTGAGGTGGAAGTTCCCTTATCTCATCCCTAAGAAAGAAGAGCCGACCTTCACTCTTTCCTTTTCACCTCACACAGCTAATTGTCTTATTCCTTTAGAGATTACTTCTGTTAAATAAACTCAAGTCATCACAGTTAGTTTTATTTCTCTATACTACATCTTTAATACCTGATGTCCTTCACCATTCGGATGGTATCAGTTACAGTGCATTTTTCACAGGACTGTAGCTTCCCATGACAGGAAGGGAAATAAAATTTAACTTGAGAACCTCTTGTACCTTTGGAGAAAGATGTAGGTAATGGAAGTGTAAACTGGAATTAGCTTTCTTTAGTTTTGTCATATCACCTGAGCTTGTTAACTTTGGTATTGACATACATGATTGATGACTATACTTTCATCATCTCCTTCAATGCTGTTGTGTCCCACTGCTTAAACACGTGGTCTTGCAAATGAATATCAGAGTTTGTATTATTGAGTGGTATCAGAACCCTTCCCCATCATTATCTACATGGGGCTGGGATAAAGTGTCAACTTTAGCCATCTGTCATAATCCATAGTTACAGTCCTACCATCTTCAACAGTCATTTCTGACTGTTGCAGATCTTCTATAATTCAGTCAATTCATCTTTGGTTAGAAATCCTCATCTTCTTTCCCACTGTCTGAAATCAACATTAAAACAATCATCATCTGCTTTCCTATGTATATGACAAACCCATTGTAATGTTTATTTTCACTGACCTTCCCTTCAAATAGTGCTACTTTTCCTTATTCTCCAATATCCTAATTTCTTTGTCACTCTCACAGTGTGCATCCTACTACCCATCTCAGGCATCTCACCTCCATCACATCAAGCTTCCTGATCTTCTCAGCATTTAGATCCAGTCATCACTGCACCAGGTTTGTTTTTATACACCTAAATGTTCAGCTTCTTTGGTATTTTTTGTCTGATTCTAACTTTGCTCTCTTCCACATTCAGATTTCCCTTCTCTTCATCCATGCTACCCAAGTACTTAAAGATGCTAACCTACTGTGCTATTTTTCCATCTATCCCAAATTTTAGATTCTTCTGATTTCACATATTTCCTGATATAAACACTGTGTTGTCTGAACAAAGTTTCATTTCATGTGCCCACTTCACATTTTAATCTCCTTTATTGATGACGTTTCTGTGCAGAATCTACTTGTAGTGCTACATCAAGTGAATGTGCTACCTTTATCGACCTGTCCCCTCTAACTTGTTTGATGATGTACTCCATCACCAAAATGAATAGAAGTGTACCCAGTGATGAACAGATAATGATGGTTTAGTCACATGTGCAGGAACCCAGAAGACAAATTGGTGAAAAAGATTTAGGAGAAGCAAGATGAAGACAAGAGAAAACTAAGATGCTCAGCCATGATATGATCAAAATGCATGAGGGGAGACCTACAGCAGTTAGGCATGAATGTTATAGATGGTAGGAGAGAAAGACTAGCACTGAATCAAAGGGGTGGCAACAGTTTACTCAAATCCTCAACTCCATGAAGAAAAAATTGAGTAAAAGAAGATGATGATGATTTTAGTCATTTAGTCTTCACTAGCAAACATAAACAACTCTACAGAACCTATCTGCATATTCTAGCCATAAATAAGGACAGCTATTTAGAAACATTTTGTCATTAGCGAAATATTTAGTTATAAATCTTCAAAGATTTCTGTTCCAATTTGAATTCCAATTATGAGATGAAGGACCATATAAGGTCCTTATGAGATGCTGTAACAGAAGCCATAAAGGTTTCTAAATAAGAAAATTTCAGGCTTCAATACCCTAGGATAGAAAGAGAGTATGGAAGCTCTGTCTCTTTACTTATTATCTTACAAAGTCTTAAGAGGCATTCTTTAACTTCTCCACTGTATCACAGACAGCCTGTTGTCCTTGATCTCCTATATCTCCATCACACTAATAGATCAATAAATGCCAGAACCAGATAAGTAAATCTTCAGCATTAGGTAAATGCATTGTTATTGAAAGTCATGATCATTATGTAGCACATCTGCCTTCTCTTAAGCACTGTGAAACGTTCTCATCCTTCAAATCCTGGATGAAAGCTACAAGCACTTTTACCTCAAGACTAAGTGGCCTGGCTTTCCTTAAGAAGGAGATATAGCCTGAGGGTGTGGATTGATAAGGTCTCAATAACTATGAGAATAAATTGCCACAAAACTCACGCAAGTCCTATGATAGATGAAATATGACTTATGTTGCTTAAACCTAAGTGAGAAGCTGTTATCTAGGCATTATTTCTGAATCTGCAAGATATTTATAGGAAGATCACAATGGATTTGGATATGCTGTTACAGAACAGGTTTAATTTTCATCCAGTAAATGATTTAGACCTTATTCACAGCAGACAAAGACTAGAATGTGACTCCATGGACTCATTTTGGTACTGAACATTTTGTCAGCTAAATAGATGTCATTAGTTGTGTATAATAAAGCAGCACAGGGCTGAATTTTGGACTTAACATTAATTTCTTATAATCAGGCCACAATAGATAAACAATTGTAACATTCATCCAGGACTAAATTCTTAGAAAAATTAATGGAATTCTTAAGAATTAAGGAGAAAAAAGTTCAGCCATTTAGTTTAGATGTCTTACAGATAACATATAGCTATCTGAAGGCA
Source organism: Protopterus annectens (assembly GCF_019279795.1). Lineage (NCBI taxonomy): Eukaryota > Metazoa > Chordata > Ceratodontiformes > Protopteridae > Protopterus > Protopterus annectens. Next base: position 182,614,325 of record NC_056742.1, on the reverse strand, counting down.
TGAACAAGACACCCAGAGGAATACTACTACTATAGCTGGCATACATTGTATTGCAATTGCATAGTCCAAATATCAGGCCATACAGATATGGAGACTCATTTTCAACTTTAGTTACTATTAAGGCCACTCATTCAAACAGTGTCAAATGTGGATCTCCAGATTAATAAATCAACTTTTAAAGGTCCATTACTAGCAAAAACTGTTCAAACATGTATGTATTATCTCATCATAGAGTTTAGCATAATCCAAACCTAGAAGCAGCACATTAATTAGTTATTTTTTCATTTTATTTTATTGTTTTGTATCTCTGAAGGCCATCAAACCAGGCAAAAATTCGAGGTGATCTTCATTTCTTGGAATTTTGCATTCTGTCCCTAATACTTTATGTGTCGGCAGTTAAAAGTGTAAACAGTGTCAGTGGCTCAACAGACATCACACTTACCTTTGATGGCAAAAGCTCAGAGGGCTGTGGGTTCATTCCTGTATATCATTGCTTTAATATGCCAGTACTGACACATCTGTAGCATAATGAGGAAGGGCAATGCACTTCTGATTGTGCTATTCATCAGGTCATACTTTAAACAGAGGTCCCATCTACATGAGTTGGTTGTAGCTCAGATGGATGTGTAAAATCAAATGGCACTAATCAGAAAAGTAGGGATCCTTTATGTAACACAACATAAAAACATTATGTACATAATCAAACATCAAAAGATTTACCTGTTTATAGGCACATACATACTCATTGCTATTTTTTAAGTATTTATCATTTTTTTTAAAACATCCTTATAATTGTTGTTGCATAATTGAGCCCCACTCCTTCTTCCATAACCGTCATCTAATATTTCACAATATATCCATTTCAAATTAAACAAAATTTCATTTAGCTTTCATTCCAAATAACACATTTGCATAAAATAAATTCTTATATCTCCTTTCCCATATTTTTCTAATTCTTAAAATAGCCATACATAATCATATTCATATCATATTCTGTCATTAATATTCTCATTTTTCCACACAACTTCTGCCAGAGTTTTAGAACTCTTTTGAATTAAAAAGAATAAATAAATAAATAAAATGCTCTGCGGTCTCTTCTTCCCCATAAAATAAACACAGGTGGGGATTTAGTAAACTCCATGTAGTAATAGTAGGAAGCCTACACAGAGTATACTGGGGCCATGTCTGCAGCTCCCCTTCGACAGCACACCTTGCATAATAATGAAGACATGCTACTGAGAGAAAGCTGTGTAACATGGTTACAGAATCAGTCTAGAGGGTGCATGACAGTGTCCGGACAGGAGTAACACAAACCCTGCACTGTTAAAGTGCTGGATGGCACATAAATATAAAATTAAAATCTGTTATTTCCGTTTTTTCTTTTTTGTGTTTGTGCAGCATGGCACTTAGCAATGCACATGTGCCAGACATCTAAAAATAGAAACCAGATACTTTTAATTTTAACCACAAAGGTCATGTTTAAGCATAGCTGAGTGGATTTGCATGGCACTGCGCTTAGCCATGCTTAAACGTAGTGGACAGCCATATAGAAATGTATAGCAGTTTCCAACATATCCTCATAGCTGAATTGTAAGAGTTACAGCCTTGTGTGCAGTAGATGCATGGTTCAAATACAGGGACAGGCCATTCAGCTTTTTACATTTGATAACAGTATGCATTATATAATTTTTATTTTATTAATTATGTATGTATGTATTGACATTTGTTAACCGGGTTAGTCCAGCTCAGCCAGAAGCCGATTTTCAGTGGAAACTTGAGGAGAAAATATCCAGTTACACAAAGGTCCACAATATGTAAAATACACAATCCAATATAAAACATTAAACTATAGAAGGTCGAGAAGTATAGAAGTGCAATATATATACAGAATAATAAAGTAGTAGTCATGAATAAATAATGTACTATTAGTCTTATTTTGTTTTGTATATTTTTTTATTTTGCCTTTTTGAAATATGGATTGTCCTTATCTGAGCTCTGCTAAGCACTAAGTCAAGCTAAGCAGTGCTTAAACAGGACCCATTTTAACAATACTTAGCAATGCGCAGCTCTGCTTAGCTGGTATGGGCACTGCTAAGCAATCCCTGTTTAAGCAGTCCTCAGCTCAGCTAAGCTGGTTTGTGCACTGCTAAGCATTGCTAAGCATTTCCAGTTTAAGCACTGCTGGGTTAAGCTCACCAGGTTTTCAAAGTGCTAAGCAAAGTGCCACATTTTTAAAAATGGCCTACTGGCGGCAAAAGGCAGGGAAACAGCCTTATTTAAGCTGAACAGGAAGGAAAACAGCCAGAACCTGTTGGAGTTTGATCTGTGCAGGAGCTATAGCAGGAGTTGGAGAGAGTGCAAGCTTCTGGGTGTAGCGGTAGTGTATTTTGGGGTCCAGGGTCATGGTTTGACTTGCTGTAAAATGCCATGACATCTGGCTGCTGCAGGGCCGGTGCCAAGGGTTGGCATACAAATCAGAGGCCTGGGAATGCCTGGCACATTATCTCAACAGTGTGACTGGTATCCCCCACACAGGTGAGTAGGTGCATCACCACTATGATGACCTGAAGCTTAGGAAGGGTGATCTCTTGGCCACTTGGATCCAAGATGCTCAGGTGGACAATTCCCCACAACTTTGTAAGTATTATAAGATGGTTTTGCAAGATTCTAGTATGAATATGTTATATGCAGGTACTCATAATGGTCTTATTCTCTCCACACAGCTGCAGAGGAGAGAGCTCACAACCTGAAGGCCTATATAGAGTGCCTGGCCAGGTTGCACTGAGAGTGTGGTGAGTACAGAAATATCTTGCAATATATAGTAATATAAATAAGAAAGAGTACAGTAGTAACTGCCAGTAGGTATATTCTGTTGTGCTTGTACTGCAATGAATGTGGTCATAGACCTGGAATGATATAAGTGAGTAATACCAGGTTCAGCTCAAAACAGATGGAAGCATGGCATCTGCTAATGTTAAGGAAAGAAAGTAACTACTGCATTAATAATGTTATGGAATTAAATGTTTATACTGTATTAATAATAATGTTATGGTAAGAGAGTACAACTGTATTCATAAATGTTGAGGGAATACATCAACTACATTCATAATTGTAAGGAAATAAAGTACAACTGCATTCAGAATTGCTAACAGAATAAAGTTTGTACTGCATATATTGTGCAATGACAGCTGTCTTTCAACACCTACATTATTTACAGTCTTCCTCAATAAAGACTGCTGGATGTACATCAATCACTGTTTCATGTCACCCTGAATAAAGCTGAGTTTTGCCAAATGTTTTGTGTATTTTGGCTGTTGGTCAAGACTTTGTGCATTACAGGTGCTGTGAAGTAAACAGGGGATTAATACCACAAAGTGACTGAAGGTTAACTGATAAAAAACTTGTTGATAAAGTGTAGATGTGAAGCTGTACTACAAGATATAGTGCATTATATTTGTTCTGCACTAAGATATGAACCTAGAATGCTAATGGATAAGGTATTATAGTGTGTTTCCCTCAGGATTGTCTTGTGTTAACCATTGCATTTCAGCTATATGCATCCCTGGTCTTAGTTATACTGCTGCAGGAAAGTATGATACTGTAATAGCTGTAGATTGCAAATATACCATCTGAAACTGTATATGGGTCAGATAGGCAACCCAGCAGTCTGATGTGGTCTGTATACATCACGCATATTTCCATCCACTAGGGTTTAAATGTGTACTCCTGCATTCCAAGTATTCACACACAGTCCACGTACTACCTCTGTCATGCACAGATCTCATACTTGTGTGTTTAAGTGTCACTGCAGTCTTGTATAACACTCTGCTTCTATTACCATGTCAATCTTTGTTACCAGGTGAGCTCTAGACATACATTACCCAACCAATGCTCACTAATGGATCAGTAGCTCAGCATGATAAACATTAGGTATGGTATACATTTTGTCACACACAGACCGGGGTTCGAATCCAGAAAAGTACTACTAAATATTAACAGAAATGGTTATGTATTGTTAACAGACATTCTCCCCATATTAATTACAGGTAAGTAAGTAGCTGTATTATTTGTTCATGTGGGGTACTAATTTGGGTGTCCAGAAGTACCAGAGTGTTAACAGCAATGCTAAGAAAGGTGATAGGAGTGCAGTAAATGAATAGTCAACATGTAGAATAGTAATACAACTTATTAGAACAAATAAAAGTGTTTAACCTCAATAGGGTTGTATGCCTGGTGTGTCTGTGAATGTCTGTTGATAGTCTGATCCCATACCTGCCAAGGACAGCATTATAAGCATAAACTCTCTGTACTGTGCACAATGCATATCACTCAAGTGTCATACTGTCATGGACTGTGATCACTGTTGCTTAATCCCTGGGACACAGATTTAACAGCCACTTGATTTATCTGAATAGCACAGTCACACTACATCAGTCCACAGTACTCCTTGGTAGTCACATATGTTCCCCTAAACTGTAATAGTCCCTGTAGTTGTGTACCTGTAGGTGTTACAGCTTGGCCCATACTGTCCCATGTGGATAGCTTTAGATGTATGTAGGTGCTACAGAAATCTATAGAACACTTGTATACATAAAGTAAGGGGAGACCTGTAGAGTATAGAAGAGTTCTGTTGCAACAGAGGCTCCACCTCGGCAACTAAGTGTACGTATTGAGCATATAACATAAGCAAATGAGTACAATACCAGATATTAAAGTACCATAATTGTTTGCTGAGATGTCTGGCATGTGACAGCCAGATTCTCCACAGTCTGGAAACAACCATTACATATTTTCCAACTGTTTTACAGACATCCACATTTGTCTGGCAGAGGGTCCACATATATCAGGCACATGTGCATGTTCTGCAAACATCTGTGTACTGCAGATGTTGGACACCCACAAGGAGGATACCCTACCATATGTTTGCACTGCTGTTTGTAATTGTGTTACTGGACTGTCCCCATACACCTGTAGTACCACTCAACTATTTGTCAGATGCTAGCTGTATGACATAGTACTAGTATGTTGCCCATAGGGGACACACCACAGTAAATGGCAGTGATGGGTGTGGACACATAACGCAGTTTGTCACAGCACACAGGGCCATAACTGCTATACATAGGATCATACAAGGTTACTAGGCTAGCCCAGAGTTTAGCCTATGTGTATGCAACTCAGCACCAAATGCCACAGTCCAACAGGGACACAGGTGGAATCCCAAGGGTGTATGTCCTGTGAACTATCTAGGTTTCCCTTTAAAAGGTGTAAATAGGTACTCTGCCTGATATGGACAGGCTGTCCATTCCACAGCTGGGGGAGTATGTGGGACACATATCTGACCCACCAAAAGTCCTGTTGATGTCAAACACCAGGTTGAGGGTGTGTGTGCGGGTTAATAGAGTGGGGCCTGACTTGCAGTTGTGCATAAGTCCCATCAAAGTGGAGTCCTTGATAACCCTGTATACCAGACAAAGGTCACACTGAGGAGTCTGTATGACAGTGGCAGAGGAATGGGCTTATAGCCTATCTGTGTATGGTAGATGTTTGAGGCTTTGGTATTCTCTGGTGAGGAACTTCTGTGATCTACCCAGCTGCTGCATGTGCTTTGCGAGGTACATGATGAAAGGGGCATTATACTCACTACTGGGACTTATTAGAGGAGAATACAGGGATGTTATGAACCCCATGTCCCTGGGTGACATACCTTTACATATAAGTTGGGCGATGTAGAAAGCTTTCCTTACAATGGAAGCACCATGGTGGTCAAATGTCATGTTGCCATCAACCTGTGTGCACAAATCACTCTCAACTGATTGCATGATTAGAATGTTGTTAGTACTGTGATCACTCTCCTCAAAGCGGATGATGCTGCATGTCATGGTAAGCAGCATAAGGCCATGTTTCTGGCACCTGTCATGTGTCTGCATGAGACTCTCTTGGGGGATGTCCACATCACTAGGGTATTTGGTGACAGCACCCAGCATGGAGGTAATGCATGAGGAGTTAGACTCACATATATGGGGCAGCTGTTAAATGCCATGGTCCCACATTGCCTTGTCAGTGTGACACAGCCCACTTCTAGTCAACCTGTCCTATACCAAGTGGAGCACTACTGATTCCAGTCTTTCTGCATGGGACAGGTTTTGGAGGACATGGATTACCTTTTGGGTATTAACATGGCTTGTCCAGTTGGTGCAGATATCTGGATAGGTAAATACCACACAGGCTGTGGTTGTAACCTATTGGTCTACTGACTGATGAATATACAGAGGTAATGACCACCTTTTTTCTGGATGAAATCCCTTTACTGATGAAGTGAACCAAGTACTAGGTTTTTCTGACCATTGCCGCTACATGATGATTGAGTGCAACATTATTATCAACCTGAGTATCCATGTCTGTCAACACAGACTGTGTGTTTAGGGGGCTTCCATTGATGTGGCAAACAGTGGGGCGATGCCCTTACCAAATGGTATGATGGTACAGTTATCTGCATTTAGCTTGAAGCCACGACCTTGCCACCAGTCTGTATTTGGCGTATGACCCTATTGCAGTGTGTTAACATCATTTGGTGGGTCAATGATAGACAGCTCTCAACTTACATGCGCTACAGCCTTGGTCACCACCTACAAATGTGGGTGTTGGCAGTTAGAATTCATGCCTAGATACATGTGGGTTATTTAGGGGCAGCAGGTATTCACAGGGCCTCAACATGTATACATATTGCACATAGATTGGCAAGACAGACTAGGGTTGTCACCTTATCAAATGGCCAATGTGGGATACTTCTTGTAGAATCTTGACAGATGCCAGGGCAAAACATACCCACAGCAAGTGAAAAGGATAGGACCTCTCATTTTTGTGCAAATATGACAGCTTATTTTTGTAGCATTTGCCTAGATTATGATCTTTCTCATAACATTAAAGTATTTCTGATGTAAAATTACCACTTTATACAACTATTACACAAATGTGGGGCATGTTTGTTGTTCTACACTCTCAGGACACATGTATTGGTTAAGTTGTTTTCACAGGATGCACCTGTCCAAAAATAGACTCCAACTTGCACAGTAGGATAGGTGGTGGCCCTTACACAGTTACGCTGGTGCAAGGGGATATATGAACACACATACACACACATTCATGAACTGCTCCTACCTGTCTAGTTGTACGTACTATAGCACTACATATATATTGCATGCGCCACTGAGCTTATATGCTTCTGCAGTGTCTGCCACTACTACTCAGGTGGATTATATCTGCAGATGCTATAACGGGTGCTGATGGGGGTTAACAGTTCATTAAATGGTATAATTATTGCATATACACAGGCAAGACAGACACACAACTGCAAGAACATATATATACATACATACACACATACACTCACACAATTGTCAGTATTGAGATTAGAACCTCTCCTATCTACACTATAGAAGTGCAAGCATATCACATGATTCATGGAGCTATTGTGTTGGGACTATGTCTAATTGTGCTTCTAAGGTGGATGACCTCTGCAGGCACTGTAAATGGCACAAATGGGAGGTTAACAGGTTTGCACAGGCCCTTAAAATGGAATAACCATCGCACGCACAGACAAGGCAGACATACTACTGCAAATAGATATGCATATACACACGAATATACTCACACAGTTGCCAGCATTGGAATTAGAACCCCTGTCTATTGACATTATAGTACTAGGTACATATCGCATGCACCACAGAGCTTATTTGCCAGGAGCATGTCTAACTGTGCTTCTAAGGTGGGAGGCCCAGCCACAGGGGGGATAACAGGTAGGCACAGGCCTTAAAATGGTATAGCCATCAGACACACACACACACACACACACACACACACACACACACACACACACACACACACACACACACACACGCACACACAGTCAAGCCATCTAAACTGCTGCAAAGGATATACTTCCACAAATTCACTGAGTTGCCATTGCTTGGATTAGAGCCCCTACTTATCTAGTTGTGTACACTATAGTGCTACATATTTATTGCATGTAACACAGAGCTATTGTGACTGGAGAGGGTCTAACTGTGTTTCTAAGGTGGATGACATCTGCTGGCCCTGTGAAATAAGCCAATGGGATGGTTAACAGGTAGGCATAGCCCTTAAAATTTACTGGCATTGCACACACACAGGCAAAACAGACACCTGTTGCAAGGGGCTGTACTTACACACACACACTCACTGAGTTGCCATTGCTGGAATTAGACATACTATCTATCTAGTTGTATATACTGTAGTGCTATGAAGTTATCACATGCAAAAAAAGCTTATGCATTTGAAGAGTGTCTGCCACTGCTGTTGGAGTGGATGACATCAGCAGCTGTTGACAGGGAGGCCACTGTTGTGTAGGACACTGGTTAAAGGACCATAAAATGAGTGACCATTGCATAGGCTTGTTGGGCATGTGTATACTGCTGTATGTGGAATATCCACACAAACACACACAAATTGCACAAATTGGCTGATGGGAGATTAGAATATATACCTACCTACTATTACACATAACAGCTCACCATACTATTTTCTGGCACCACTGGTAATACTTGGTATACAAGTGGCTGCACAAGTACATCACTACATATGCCTTTCTGTGTGTGTGTGTGTGTGTGTGTGTGTGTGTGTGTGTGTGTGTGTGTGTGTGTGTGTGTGTGTGTGTGTGTGTGTGTGTCTCTCTCTCTCTCTCTCTCCCCCACCCTCTTTCTGTCTCTCTATATATGATATATATATATATATATATATATATATATATATATATATATATATATATATATATATATATATATATATATATATATAGTTATAAAACTCTACAGATCCATATATAGCTTATATGTGCCGCATACCAATAGATAAGGGCAATAATGTCTGATGGCGATATGGAGAGACATTTAGTTATACATAGTAGTCTGTATATGGACATCTCTGTTCTATAGTCAAATGTGCCTTCAGACATAGGCTGAAATTAGCCAAGTGTAGGAGCATGCCCAATATGACCATCGGTACTTGCAAGGGGACTCCAAGTCAGAACTACCTGTACTCCAGTCTGGGAGTTTGTGTGCTACAGACAAGTGGTTGCTGCACCTGATTAAACAGCCCAACACCTCCCTGGTATGATGCTCGAGGGATTTCCTGGATGTGTGCTGTCCATAATACCCGACTCATATCTAGGGTGTGTACTGAGTGTATTAGAGGGAACAGAGTTTTGCATCATATGTCTGGTACATTTTACACACTGCCTGGGACCCATGCTACTACACAAACTGTTCTATTCTGCACTTTCTACATATGTTTAGTCATTAGTTCCTCCTTTTCCTTATACGTGGCCCTTTATCCTTCCCTGCTGCAGTTATTGGCTTTCTCCACAGTTGCTGCTCTATGTAATTTTAGGTATGCTGTGACTGGGGTATGTGATGTAGCACCACACACAGGGTTACAGACTTCACACCTCTGACTGCACCTGTCTTATAGGATGTCCAGCCTTGTGCCCCATATGTCTGCCCTGGCCCACTGATGGTTTGTGTTGTACTGTTATTCCAAGGCTACATGGTGCCCATAGCTCTCAATCTCTTGGAGCCAGAGATCTGGACAAATCCATATATAAAACTGAGACATAGACACAGGCACAAACATAGGAATGACTGTTTCATATTCCTCTTGCAAACTTACACAGTTAGTAGAATTTGGATTTTGTATCAGCATAAATGTTCTGATGGGTATGAAGTATGCATCTCAACTGTCTATCATTATTTCCTCATGTCAGCCTTTGTTGATTCACCAGTACTTTGCCAGAAAAATGCAATGTTATGAAAACAGACCATATATATATATATATGAGACAAAAATGTGGACATTCTGTGACACTCTTAAATTTGAGGGGTATGATGGTGCCCACTGACTTGTAAGCACTGACACAGTTACATGATAGTCTTGATAACCTGCTGTTACTCTGACGTGTTACTAGCCACCATCTAGGTTACTCTGAACTCTGTACTGTCCATATCTGTGGTGCCCTGTCCTTACATTGTCTCTGGCTTTGTCCAGCTTTCCTGTAGTAACAAATGGTGACATATGGATAGAACTCCTACCATAGGTGTAGCTTACATGCAAAATAGTAGGCACAACCAGTCTTGAACAATGAGTACCATCAACTGGGGTAATGTACATAGACCACTAAGCCACAACAGCCACCAGGCAGAACAGTTTAATTTCTGACACTGTCAACCACAGACAAACATAGTACATCAACCCCTGCATATTGTGGAAATGGAAGATGTCACCAGGTTGATTGGGACAGCCTTGGGATTGTGTGGTCTGCTGCAAACAGAATTTACTGCAGTTGTACGGGAACATGGATGTGTTGGGGGCAGGTGACTCTAGCATTGACATTCAAGCATCTGTCATATGACCCCATTGTTTATAATTCCCTTGCATAGTGCCTTTTGCCTAATATGGGGCAGCCAGTATTGTGCATAGAGTTCCTGTTGTTCTGCATAGCTGTCAGTTGTCTGCAGCTATCCCAGCAGCCCACTCTATTCCCTTGCATACATGCAGCAGGTCCAAACATGCTTGCATAGTGTAGTACCCCATGCATTAGTTGTAACAAAGAGTGACTTACATTGTGCCTCCAGGCCTGGTTATAATGGTGGTTCAGGGATGACTCTGTCGGATGCACGCAGTACACAGCCAATACATGTTAAGGTACTGGTTATGTGTTGTGGCTGACATCCTTTTAGTATGTATGTGAGTCAGAGTGAAGTGTCAGTCCCTAGGTCCATAGGTTATCAGTGCATGTGCTATTAGTTGCCTCTTTGCCAAGGCCAGGACATACTGAGCATGCCTATGTCTGCCTACAGGGACAGGCTCAGGGGTTACTCCTGCAAGTCCCCTTGTGACTATGGGGATCTTGACACTGGGGGATAGGGCTCTGTGTCACTTCCCTGTGATGTTCCTGCTGCAGCTGTTTCCACAGGATTATATTGTGTAGCATACCACATACTGTGAACATGTGTGCCCATGTGACTGGAGAGTACTGCAGGGCTCCACCAGATATACCAAGGCAAAGGAACCGTGACTTGATCAGCCCAAACACATGCTCTGTGATGTTCCTAGTTTGTGCGTGTGCCTCATTATGGCATTCTTCAGTGGTGTGTGTGCATTTCTGATGGGTGTCATCATCCACAGTTCCAGTGCGTAGCCAGCAACCCCCAGTAGATGGCCGCATGGGATGCCCCCCTCGGCAAATGTTTGGTACAGTTGTGATGTGTGCAAGATGTGGGAGTCCTGATAACTGCCAGGGATGCCAGCACACACATTCATGATAATGCCCTGGGCATTGCACATGACCTGGCAGTTGAGATAGACCCTACCCTCTTCACCAGGTGGTGCTTTGATGTGCACATGAGTGCATTCTTTGGCATCCAGTACTTCAGGTGGTAGTGCGTTACACGGTGGAAGAGATGCATATTGCTGACCCTCTCCTCAGAGGTGCAGAGTAAATAAATGTCTTAACTGGCATGTGCTTGCATGGCATCCAGGAACTGATGGAGTACCCTGGATTCAGATGCCTATGAGACTCCCATTATGTTGAGGGTGGCAGAGCTTGGTGAGTTCTTGTAGTATGTCCCCGTCCACCCTGTAGTACTCTACAATCTCCAGCTCATGTAGCCCCTGGAAGGTTACCCTGGGCCCGGACACTCTTTTCCTTCTCAATATGGGTTTTTTGTCAGCATCAGCATCATCACTGACCTCAGCCTCTAGCACATGCATATGTAGCAGAGCAGCAACAGCCCCTATCATTTTGTCAGTTAAGAATTCCCAAGTGTGTATTCCAATGGTGCAGAGTATGTGGGAAAAATCAGATTGTAGAGTGTATGCATATTTTATACCAGTGTGCTGCAGATGCAACCTGTGTGACTGGCTTACTATCATGCATTCCACTTAAAATCAGATTGTAGGTTGTATGCATACTTTATACTAATGTGCTGCAGATGCAGCCTGTGTGATTGGCTCACTATGATGCATTCCACCTGACAGGTATATCATTGGGGGTTTGAATGGTCCAGTGTCTATTGAACAGGGCTTATCAGTCATTTTTACTTGACTGGCTTCGCCTAGCTATTTCCTTTGTTTTTTTTATTTTTTATTTTTAATTCTTTCACTGGGGCCTGGCATGCAAACCCACAGTGCTACTGTAAGCATTGCTCATTGGTTTGGACTCTCCCCTGTGCACGGGCATACTCAGCTTTTCTTAAACTATCTAAAACACATGCTGCGGGGAAAAACACAGCTTAGAAGCATCAGACACACACCCTGCTTCACAGTGCTTAGCTGAGCACAAACAGATGCAGCTGAGCTTCAATCCGCTTACACATAGCATGACACACCCCCTTTTGATGTCAGCTGCCTGCTCTACAACTACCTACATAGCCCTGCCATGGGTTGTATCTGAGGGCACAGTGGCCCTTTTTGCTATTCAGTAACCCCAGCTCATTTACATATAGCTAACTGAGTATACCATGGATACTTCACTACTCCAGGGCCTGCCTCTGTAGCAACCACTGAAACCTGCCATTGTAAGACTCTGTATGCTTGGAACTATAATGCAGTATTTGTGAAAATGTCTAATTTTCATTGTTCACGCATTTTATTATTTTTTTTTTTGCATAATGGCATAATTGTGTGTCACTGCGTGCCGTGCAAACATAATATATGTATTAAAAAAATATATTTTTTATTCATTTGCATTGCTTTTTGGACTCACTGGCCATAGTTTTGCCCATTTGAATGCCTACAGTGCAACATCCACCCATTTACTTTGCCTTTTACAGCCCCTATTCAAATTTTACATTCTGGTACACAGTTTCTATCCACGTACATTTCTAACACCAACACAGCACCTGTACGGGAGCCTTTCAGCTTATTGGATCACAAATCAACCTTATTTGCATCTATTTCACCAACTTATGAGGTGATTTGCATTCCATGGACACTTCTGTGTCCACACAATCGTACAAGCCCCTCCTCCCTGTTTATTGGATCGCTCAGCGGCCATGTTCTGTGTTGAGGCCATGACACTATGCCTACATGAAGAATCACTCTGTGCAGGCTTTATTGAATTCTCCTTACAGTCTTTCAACTTTGTTTTTATATGGTATATTCCCCTTTCCTGGTAACTTGTTTAATACCAGTCTCTGTATGAAATCCTGACACTGTATTATCTTGGTACTCCACTTTTTCCTTACTTTAACTGCATTAGATGCTTCTTTGTGCAAACAGAACAAAAAGTAGCTTCCACCAAAGCGATTATGTAGTTAAAATGACTTCCTTTAATAAAACTTTAAAACCACAAGCTTCACAAATATTTTAGTCACAGGTCTAGACAGGATAAACGCTTTCAGTAAGAAACCTTTATCAGATCCTATTGTGCTGAACCAACTCTGATTAATTTAAATAGCAAGCAACCAATCATGGGCTAAACAGCTCCATGTTAATTTCAGTATATTAAAACCAGTGGGAGCCACTCTTAGCATACTCACCATCTTCTACACCAGTCATTAGCATTCTATTACTTCTTTTAATTCAGACTTTTCTCTTTTAAAATATGTTTACGTGGAATAACCTGATTCAAACCTGGAGGCTAATTTGCTCTCAAGTTCATGATACATTTTGTTTCTTCTTTTTCTATTTTGTTAAATAAATCGCCTCCACGAATGTTAACACTTACGTGAGAAATGGCCATAAAATTTAAATGAATGTCCTGGATTATCCTGTATGTGCCCAAACAGTGCATTTGTTTTTATTTTACTTTTAATCTCCAGTTGATGACGAAGGATGCATTCCTTAAACTTCCTATTTGTTTTACCTACATAGTAGGCATGGCATAAGTTGCACGTAGCAATGTAGATAATATTCTTGCTGTTGCAGTTCTCAAAGCCTTGGAATTTATACATTTTCCTGGTAACTGGATGCATAAAATTGTCAGTTGAATTAATATAACTACAAGCTTTACAAAAACCACATCTTCGGGTGCCTATTAGCCTTCTTCCATTCATAAGCTGCTCAGTACATATGCCATCTTTATTACATAATATGGTCTTTAGATTTCTCGTATTTTTAAAAGTAAAGCATGGTGCTTCACCTACAGTTTTCCTGATTTTACTATCAGCTGTTAGGATGGGCCAATATTTTTTAACAACTTCACAAATCTCTGGGCAGTCTGTACTATAAGTCATGATGCATCTGAGGTTGTTATTCTTTCTTGTGTGGGTATGGATATTTGGGTTCTTGGAATAATAAGGCTGTCTCTTTTGATGCTGAATAGCAATGGCTCTGTCTTTATCCATATCCAATATTCTTTTATTACAGCCCCTAGATGTAAAATGCGTGCTCCTCCAAAAAAAAACGTTTTCATTGGTGCATAACCTCGATGTGCAAGTTGTTTCTTTGGATAAATTTTCCCATGGCTTTATATAATAATATTTCATTACATTATTTTACAAAATCCTTATATCATACTCTGTATTCTAAATTTGTATTTTCCATGTTAGTATTTTTTTTGATAATTTTTAATGTCATTTACATATTCTTTTTCTTTCTTCTTATTCTTGTTATCGCCCAGATCTTTTTGTACTTACATTTAAACATTCTCACTATTAATTTCTCATTCTATTTCCTTACCCATTTTAAGTCTCTGTACAAATTTAAAGAAGCAGAATAAACAACTGAATTTAGTAACCCCAATGTCTCTTCATCTTTACTCATACACAATGCACCTTTTTTAGTGGGTTTAATCTTGAACCCCATATGAAAGAAAACACTAACTGTGCAATTTCCTGTTCATATTTTTCTGGGATTATATAAACATCTGACATAGCTTCACAGATTCATAGGTGTTTATTGGGCTAATGACCACAAGGGCTTTTTTAAGCCTAGCCATGCATCCCAAATCTCTGACAAGTTCTGGGACACTTGATAAGTGTAAGTAGGAATCTGGGAGATGAAACATTTACAAGCAGGAGCCAGAGAGATGAACCATTTACAGGCTACCCGTGTCCATTAGAGCCAAGCCAGGGATGAATTTCCTATCTTCCATCCAAGTTACACTTGAACTGGGTTAGGGAGGAACTCTGCTTTACATGAATAGGGAGCCTGTTCCAGAGAAGGCGTAGCCTCTGGGATACATACCTGTCTCTCCAGCAGGTCCAATTTATATCACAGGCAAGTTTTAAGTCTTTAGGACAAGTAATTCTGGTGCTGTTTGTTTTGTGGATATGCAGGAGGTCCATCAGAGTGGGGTCTGACATTGCCTTGTATACAAGGCCTAGATCTCCTTTCAACAGCCTGCAGGAGACAGAATACAGGGAGAGGCTTGAGGCAATCTGCAAAGGACATGTTACTTACACCCTGTATTCTTTTAGGGAGGAACGTCTATGGACACTCCAACTGTTAGATGCCTGGTAAGGTACACACCAAAAGGTCATTGCACTCAATGATATGTCTGATGAATGTCAAATACAGTGGAAAATGACTTACTTGGACCTAGATGAAATATCTTTGTTTAAGTTGCACATCATAGAATGATTTTCTCACTACTGTAGACATGTGATGGGCAAAGGCTAGATTACTGTCTATTTGTTTCCCCAAGTCCCTGACTACTGGTTCAACTCTTAGGGATATGTTGTTGGTATTATTGTTACATGGGGTGGATGAATTTCCAAAGGATGCTATTATGCATTTCCTGGCATTTAGTTTTAGTCCACAGCTCTGACACCAATTGTTTGTTTGTAGCAGACCTTCCTGGAGAACATTTCTATTGGAGGTGGATTCAGTGACAGCTCCTAATTTGCAATCATCTGCAAATTTAGTCAGCCAAAGGCCACTGACACTGGCCTTGACTTCAGGGAAGTAAATGCAAAACAGGAGTAGTCCCAGGACCTAACTCTGAGGGACTCCACTTTTGACTGGTCTCTTTGTAGAGGTGGACGCCCCAGTTCTACCTTCCTTGTTCCTGTCTGTGAGCCAGCTGGCTATATACCTGGTTGCATAAGGATTTGTACCCGACCTCTTGAGTTTGTCAACACTGCCCTAGAGAATATTGTGTCAAATTTATTGGCCAGGACAAGGTAGGCAGTGTGAGCCATTTTGCCCTCATCAATTGCTTTGATGACCTTTTCAAATAAGTCCAATAGGCTGAGTAGTCATGACCTACCCTTGATAAGACCAAATTGGGCTGGGTTCACTGTCTGGAGTTATTATATGTCATTTTTGATCATTTCCATTATAATGTCTTCCATGGTGTATAGGACTAATGAGACTTATGGGTCTGTAGTTTCCAGGGTTTGTTGATGGCCCACCTTTGTACAGTAGGATGACTGTTGCTGCTCTCCACTCATGAAGCATGAAGCATGTTTGGATACTACAGTTAAATAGCAATTCCAGAGGGCCTGATTGGTCATGTTTCATGCTGTTTTGAAGGCATCCTGGGATATTGTCTGGGCCCACTGATGTAGTGTTCTTGGCTTTAGATACAGCATTAAGGACCTCTTCCCTAATGATAGCAGGGGTGTTATATTTAATGGTATTTCCTGAGGGAAGGTTGAGGGGAAGAGAGGGTTAAAGCTTGAGCTGAATTTGTGAGCCAGTAGGTTTGCTGTATATTCTGGCTCATTATAGGTAACTCCATTTACAATGAGCTCTGCACACCAGGTGTGTTACCTTTAATGTTGTAGACATAGCTAAAGAATACCCTGTGATTCTCCATGGGAGGTCAAATTTACCCCAAATTTGTCTTTGTTAGACTTCATTTTTCCTCTGAGTTGTTTGTTTATTTTGATGAAAGTGCTTTCATCCTGCTGGGTGCTGCATATCTTAATTTTACCATGATTTTCTTCCTTCTGTTGCACATCCCATTGATGTTGTGAGTCCACCAGGGTGGCTTGTTTTTTGAGTTTGTTCTGTACTGCTACTTGATGGGTACAGCTGCCTCTGTGCAGCTATTAACATGCTTGCATATAATTTCTGTGATCCAGGAATCTCTGGGCCTGTATGTTCAATGTCGTACTGTATATGATTCCCAGTTAATAGTGGGGTAATTAAAGTCACCCATAAATATCATATTGGATTAGATTTTAAGTAGTTCCAATAAGTTTAAATACATGATATGGATTTTTGAGTCATAGAGAGGGGCCTATAGCTTGCAAGGAAGTGGTACTGGATTCTGCTTATGGTGATTTGAACTCGGAAACGCTTCAGTACATTGTCCTGTTTGACAACCCTTTAGGCACATTTATTTCTGATGTAAATCGAGACACCTCCACCTTTCTCCTCATTCTGTATAGAAGCTGGTCTAAATGTGTGGAAGGTATTATAACCTGGCATTGTCATCGTTTGTTTGTACTGTAAAATATATGTTATTTGTGTCATTAATACAGAATTCATAAGGCAAACCTTTTTCCTGAATGTTTATGCATTCTCCACACAAGACATATTTCTTTCATTTCTTTTATCAGCTCCTCATACTGCATAATAACTATATAATTTTCCCAAATTTTAACCCTAGCAAAGAAACTTCATTCACAGACCCCTCCCCCCTCCACACACACACGCACGCACACTTTTATCATATCACCCAAACCCTTGCTTTTATCATTATTTAAGGTTATTTCCATTTCTTTTAAACATCAGTTCAGGCAAACCAATACTTATCGCTCATCCATATTTTGTTCTTAGCAACTACAATTATATAATCTGTGCACGTCACAGCTACTGAAATCACCACTTCCTTTTTGCATCACACATAAGGTATCATTCATTTTATAAGCTACTTAACTCACTATCATATTCTTTACCAAAGCACACACTCATGGAACATCCTTGTCTTTTGTACACTTCATACATACTTCTTTACTCAGCCACCCATTCACTAACAAACTCACTCTCTTATTTTGATATGCTGACCTACACACACTGCTTATTCTATTACCTATTCTGTACTTCTCCATCACATCCCACAATGCATCATGCCCTAGTGATTAAAATAAAATGCTTTGCTAATATCATCTATCATAGGATTCACATCCTCCCTTTTATTTATATTATCATTCACAATTTCTCTCACAGCCATTAACAATTCTTGACATCCCTTCCCTTTTATACCATATAAACTTTCTTCCATAATATCTCTCATACTTCCTTCCATTCTCCTCTGTATTATCCTCATAAAACTTTATAAATTGCATTATTTAGTGTTACGGGTCTCCATTTCTTTTATTTCATTCTTCTCATCTCTCTTCCATATACACTTTAATACCCCACGCCATGACTCATCATAAACCCTTCCTGCAACCATTCATTCACTACAATTACAAAATACATTATTTGTTAATCCATTACTTTCTTGTGCAATATATACCCTACACCAACCTGACCTGATACTGAATTAGCATTTACTTCCATAAGAACTTGATCCAATTCACTAGTAGTAATATGTTCTTTGTATTGATCACTGCTGCAGTAGCCTTAGTTATATGGGTTATATCTGGCCAAGGGTATAACAGCTGGCCAGCTTCCAAAGCTTCAGGGCACCTTCCATGAGCGCAGAGTGTCAAGTATTTTGAGCTGAGCTAACTAAAAGGCAAGTTTGGGTGTGAAGCCCTTCAGAGCTTTACTTCTGCTGAAGAGTATGCTCCTGTGAGGCTTTTGAAGATTGATGGTCAGCTTGTGCTTTCCTTAGCTGGGCAGATAAGTTACCATTAGGGCAAAAAAACATCCATTTTCTTATTTATACTGATGTTTTATTACTTTCCTCATCAGAAAAGCTATTTTAAATTTGTTTTAATGGGCTGTCTCAACACTGTAATGTACTTTTAAAGGGAGCACTTGTTTCTGTCATTTTAAAAGTAGGGTTATCTAACTGATAAAACTTTTTCTGTGTAGACATTGATGTCCTTCTATGTCACTGCTGCAGTATTAATTAAATTAGGAATTCCATGCCTAGGGCAGTCCGACAGCTGGCCATTATGCCAAAGCCTTAAGTCGCATTAAGGTGTGCCATATGTCACACGTATGTTTCTTGCGTAGCATACGGCATACAGGTGACGTCTGCATGTACCATACTCAGAACTTCTTTGCCACCAGTCCGAATGCCATCTCTTGATTGTCAGCCTGAATGCCTATGTTCTGTTGCTGGTTTCCAAGCCGTTGCAGATAAGGGTCCTACTGGGTTTACTTTTATGCTTGTCTTTTTGTTGCTTGTGAGGTTTCATGTCATTCAAGAAGGGTAAATGTCAGTGTAGGAGACAGATTCCCTATAAAGACCACCAAGAACAGTGTCTGTTTTCCCTTGGTACCTTGAATAACCAGAAGTCTTGTTCTATCTGCCAGGCTTTTATACCTAAAAATTGCATAGCAGACTTTCTTTTTCAGTGCTGTACATTGAGAATTAGTGGATTAAACTTCTCACAAAAGATACTATGGAAGGAATTTACCACCCTGACGTACAGCCGTCAGAGAAGAAGGCTAAAAAGCCCAGGCCAGAATCTGCTGCTGTC
The DNA here is from genome assembly GCF_019279795.1 of Protopterus annectens. Lineage (NCBI taxonomy): Eukaryota > Metazoa > Chordata > Ceratodontiformes > Protopteridae > Protopterus > Protopterus annectens. The sequence continues at coordinate 182,594,742 of NC_056742.1, read as the reverse complement.
CAGCCTCCAATTAATGTTTATATCGAGGTGAGTGAATAAGTGGAGGTTCCCCCATATTTCTTATCAACTTTCTCTGCTATGAATGGGTTTGAGGCTAGCAGGGATCCAGCTTTAAGCACATCTCAGGAGGCTTTGCAGACATTCATTTTGGACATACAGGGGAACCAAGGTTGATCATTTCCAAAGGTCCTATGGGTGTTCCTCAGATTTTAGTCAGAGAAGAAGTTCCTACTACTATTATTGAATGCTGTGCTGGGTCAGAGGCTTCTATGTTTTGTATAGAAGTGTCCCATTAAAGAAAAAAACAAAAAAACTAAACATGTTTGTCCTGACCCTAATGATCCACAGAGTGAGTGGTAGGCCTTCACTCAGGGTTTGTGTAATGTTTTGATGGCCGTGAAACCTCCTCAAGGTGTTTCTTTTCCAGCTCCCCTTTGTCCTCTACTCCACTTAAAAGACCCAGGGAACAGGATTCCTCTGAGGAGGAGTTGGATTCTGATGAGGAATCCCTTGCATGCTCTCCTCAAATTTCTTCTCCTTTGGACTATAGGTCAGAGGAAGAGGACTCTACCAGTCCTGATACTCCTTTTGAAGAGATTTCATTTGGGGACACAATCACCAGGATGATGTAGTTTTTTTTAAATGGGATTGTGCTCAGGTCTCTGAGATCCATAAGAGGTACTATGAGTTGCTACAGATGTAATCTCCTAAACCTTCTGCTATTTCTCCTGTTTTGGCTGCTTTGTTGGATACTTTTTCAGTGTCTCTAAAGCTTCTGACTCTCAGCCCTTTGCTCCCAAAAAACTGTTAGGTTTTATAGCATGGCTGAGGACTGTAACTTTTTATAGCATGCCTGAGGACTGTAACTTTTTGTACAAGTATCCTGCTGATGACCCCTCAGTGATGTCTGTAGCCTCTGACAAGCCCTCTCATTTGCTTCCTTCACTCAAGTTACAGCCTTATGGTAAAGGCAGCAGAAACATGGAGAGGCTAGGTAAGAAGGTTTACACCTCGGCTACCTTGACTTTTAGGACTATTAATTATCAGACCCATATGTCCAGGTATGTGTTGGCTTTCCTGTTTCAGGCTTGTCAAGTTATTTCTGATCTTATAGACTCTGAGGGTAAATCTTCTGCTTTTTACCTGTTAAGGACTTCCTCCTAGGTGGCTCGTCATTCCATCAAGTGTAGTTATGATGCAGCAGATGCTTCTTCTTGGGCTGCTGCTTTTGTGTCAGTGATGAGGAGGTATTCTTGGCTACAGCTTCAACCATTGCCTGATGACATCAAGACTAAATTGATGGATTCCCCTCTTGATCATAAACACTTGTTTAGTGAAGCTGCTGCTGATTTTTTAAGTTCCTTCAGGATAAGGGAAAGGCTTTACAGGAACTCAAACGTGTTTGTTTCTCATGTTCCTAAATTTCAGAGAAACTACCCAATAAGCCAGTCTTTGTTTGCAGGCAATCTCACCCTCCTCCTAAGGGCAAAAAGGGTAGCAAGTGTGCTCCTCCTGCTAAGGCTACTCAGACTTGAAGGACTCAAAAGTCTTCCTTTCCAGAAAAAAACAGGTGTTGTCTGACTATCCATTTCTTCCCAGCCAAGTTCCTCTTTCTCTTTTCCTCTGTCCTTCTCTCTTCCTGTTTGGCTACAGATTACTCAGAATTCCTGGATTCATTCCATTATTCACCAGGGGTATTTCATGATGTTGAAATCCCTTCTCCCTTTTACAGACATTCCTCAGCCTTTTTGGGAATAACTCTCCTTTTTTCCAGAGTTATTTTGAGACCTTTTGACTCAGTGTACTATTCAAGTGGTGCCTGTGACCCAAATATGGAGATATTTTACTACAGGATGTTTCTAGCACCCATAAAAGAGGGTACTTAAAGACCAATTCTAGATGTCTCTCATTTAAACATTTTTCTGAAGGTGCCCACTTTTCAAATGCTGTCCCTTCAGACTTTGTTTCCCCTTTTGCTTCCTTAGGCTTATATGGTATCTCTGGATCTCAATGCTGCTTAATGCCATATTCCAATTCATCCCCTTATCAGGATGGTTTTGCATTTCTCTGTTGCTCTCTGGAATTTTAATTTCTTTGTTTTGCCCTTTGGCCTTTTTACTGCCCAAAGGTTATTCACCAAATGCCTCACTCTTGTGACTGCTTTTTGCAGACTTCAGGGGATCCAAGTATTTCCTTACTTGGATGATTTGCTGTCTCAGACATCCTCTGCAGAGATCCTGTTGCAAAATCTTCATTTTGCCATTTCCCTTCTTCAGAGCCTGGGGTTCACAATACACTTCAAAAAGTCTTTTCTGATTCCTTCTCAGGATCATGTTTTTCTAGGTTGCAGGATTCAGACTATGCCTATGCTGCCATCCCTGCCTCCTCCCAAGGTCTTAACTCTCATTTCTTTCTTTCAAACTCTTCTTCCTTTTGCCCCTGTTACAGCCAGAGAGTTTCTGAGGGCTCTAGGATTCACATCATCCACCATTCCTATGCTTCCTCTGGCTAAACTTCACATGAGGAAGTTTCAGTGGTTCCTGAAGTCACTTTGGCTTCAACATGTACATCCCCTGGAATCTGAAATACCTGTTCTACCTTGTCTCAAGAAGGAACTTCACTGGTGGATCCAACAGTTGTCTTTAAATCCAGAGCTTCATTTTCATCCTCCTCTTCCCTCTCAGGAGCTGTACACAGATGCTTCAGATGTGGGATGGGGAGCAGCTTTTGGCTCCCTTAAAGTGCAGAGGGTGTGGTCACATCTTCAACAAAATAAGCACATTGATGGCAAGGAGATGTGAGCTGTTCTGCTGCCTCTTCAGGCTTTTCATCCTCTTTTTTCCCCAGGACCTCTCAAGGTATTTACAGAAAAAAACACAGTGATGTGGTATGGAGAAGAAACACTGGTATGCTCACCACAGCAGAAATTCCAAGCTGAAAGCTAGTATGAAATGCACAGTCCACCGCTTCAAAAGTTAAAATCTCTTTATTAGAACACTGCAGACACAAAAGGATAAACGCTTTCGCGTGATGTGGTGTGTAAACCAATGGTGGAACAAGATCTTATCTCCTTTGCCGGTTGGAGCACCTGGTGTGGGATTTTGCTGTCCAGTATCAAGTGTCTCTTCAGGCAGTTTATATTCCCTCAGGTCAAAACATTGTGGCAGACACTCTAAACAGGTCCTTAACTCAATCCCATGAATGGATGCTTCACAGCTTCACAGAGATGTGTTTCTGGACATTTTCCACTGGTGAGGTACTCCTCAAGTAGATCTTTTTGCCTCTCCTCTGAACAGACAACTTTCTATATTTTGCACCAGAGTCCCATGTCTTGTGATGTAGAAGGTGGATGCCCTCACTTTTTCTTGGAAGGAGATGTTTCTTTATGCTTTCTGTTCCCTTCCCCTCATTCTGAAAGTTCTGTTCAAAATTCAACAGGATGCTCCTAAAAACTTGTTGGTGACTCCATTTTGGTCAAGACAACATTGGTTCTCTCTTCTTCCACATTTAGCCAAGGGCAGTCATCACAAATATAGCATAGTCTTTTTTTTAAGTAAAATTTTGTGATTTTCACATATATTCTCCTTCCTTCTTTACATGGTCACCTAAGGTATCATCTACCCCCCCCCCACACACACACACACACACACACTTGTTAGTGAATTAGCTGTCACTGATTGTAGGCATTTTGAGTTTCAACATGAAAAAAAAAAATATTCTCAAGATGGTATACAAAGAAGACACTGACTAGATTAGAAATTTTACAGAGTTGTAGAAAAAACAAAGTCATGCTTTTATAATAAATGGATATATTAGGATTATTCTGTATTGAAGAACATGCACTCTGTTTATGATATAGTTATTCTTCAAGGTTAATTGCACTCATGAAGAAGAGTAGTAAAGACAACACTTTAGTGTAGCCCCTAAACTAGTTTTAGTTATAGAGCTAGAGTATTTTATACCTGTAATGCTTACTACAACAGTAACAATTATGCGCAGATGATGTACCTCAAGGAGGAAAAGTTTCATAGAGTCCTAAATGAAGAAGATTTAAGAGTTGCATTATCTATTCACAGATGGTACTCTAGAATGTAAAAGAATAATGAATACAAGCAACCACTGCTTTACTCACACAGCAGAAGATTGGGCATCTGCTAGCATTGTATTCAGCTACAACATACCAAGACTTACTTGAGCTATGTCGACCATTTCTATCTCCATTTTATTTATTTTTTTTTTGTGAATGAAAGTTACCCCCGCCATGTCCTCTTGGTCAAGCCTATTGGGTGCCATAAAGGTTTAGGTAATATCAAGGACTGAGGCCTGTATTCCAGTGAAAAGTTTAACTGAGAAAGTATTTTATATTTGGTATGTATTTGTAGGTTCATAGGTTCATAGGTGGGTACTAGGCTATCTGCCCAAAGGCATTTATAAGCCTAGCCAGAATGTGTTGTCTTACGCCACCCCTTTAGCTTAGTTCCCTGTGCCTCTGTCCAGAAGAGCCACTGAAGTGATCCCCGGGGTAAACTTTCTGTTTCCCATCCATTCATCAAGGTTTCTTTTGAAGATTGTTAGCGAGGAGCTCTGCCTAATGTAGATCAGGATCTTGTTCCAAAGCATAGGAAGTCTCTGGGACAGGAATCTATCCCTCTAGCACGGCCTATTTATTGTTGTGGTGAGGTTTAGATCCTTAGAGTGTGTGGCTCGAGAGGATAAGGTTTTCTTTAGGTGGAGCATGTCCATCAATTCTGGGTTTGACATGGCCTTGTATGTCAGGCAGAGATCACCTCTGAGTAGGCGGTATGCAACCGAGTAACACCGGAGTTTCTTCAGTCGAGCTGCATACGGCATTTGTTTGAGGCCAGTGATCCTCTTGGTGAGGAACTTCTGTGGTCTTTCCAGCTGTTGCAGGTGTCTTGTAAGGTACATCCCAAATGGGGCATTGTACTCTAAGATGGGTCTGATGAGTGATTAGGTGGGCCATGTTTAAACGATTTTCTAACCACTTTGGCAATGTGATTATCAAAGGTAAGATTACTATCTACTTGGGTCCCCAGATCCCTTATTACTCCTTCTGTATTTCGGCGTCTACCACCTATGTGGTAGTTTGTCGGTACTTTGTTTTTTCCAAAGGGGATGACTATGCATTTTTTGGCATTTAGCTTGAGGCCCTGATTTTGACACCAGGTATCCATCTCAGTGAGACCCTTTTGGAGGATGTCTGTGTCAGGCAGAGCATCAGTTATAGCCTCTAGTTTGCAGTCGTCTGCGAACTTGGTCAGCCATAGTCCTCCTGTGCTTGCCTCTACCTCTGAGAAGTATATGCTGAACAGAAGGGGTCCTAGGACTGAGCCCTGGGGAACAACACTTGTAACCCGGTTTAGAGACAGACCTAGCTCCCGCAACTCTCACCATGTGGGTTCTGTCCGTGAGCCAGTTGGCAAATCATCTTGTGACATAGGGTTTTATGATCAGGCTGGTGAGCTTGTCTATAATACCAGAATGGGGTATGGTGTCGAAGGCCTTAGCGAGCTCTAGGTAGGCTGTGTGTACCACCTTTCCCTCATCTATAGCCTTGGTAACTGTCTCAAAGAAGTCCACCAGGTTTAGTAGGCATGATCTGCCCTTATCAAACCCAAACTGGGTAGGGTCTAATGTTTGGAGGTTCCCAATGTCTCTGTTAATTAATTCCATGATGATGCGCTCCATAGCCTTGCAGACAAAGCTAGTCAGGCTTAAAGGGCAATAGTTCCTGGGGTCTGTTGTGGCTCCACCTTTGTGGAGCAGAATAACCGTTGCTGTACACCACTCTATGGTTATGTAGCCTGTAGAAAGGTTGTGTTTGAACAGTGTGTTTAGGTGAGGGGTTAGTTCATCTTTGAGCTTGTGTAGGACGCAGCCTGGGACACCATCCGGTCTCATTGATGCTGTGTTTTTGGCCTTGGAGAGGGCTGTTTTAACCTGAGTGTCTGTGATTTCAGGGACTCTACATTCTTCTGGTATGGTTATGAGCCCTTTTGGGGGTAAGAGGGGGTGAAGTTTGCACTGAACCTGTCTGCCAGGATGTTGGCGATATCGATCGGTTCAGTGCATTTTGTGCCATTCTGCACTAACTCTGAGCAGATCTGAGCATTGCCACTGCAGTCTATAGCAAGCTATTCCATGAATCAAGTAAATAAGGATAAAATTGCAAACAAATAATTGGAGACCTATGTTGCTGTCTTGCAATTCAAGTCAGCAATCCGTCTGATATTCATACTTTATATGGAAATTTTAGGACTATGCTCTCATTGATAGCAATCATCCTGCATCTTAGGGTTTTATAGTCTTAAAATCTTTTAATTTTTACTTACAGCATTGCTGTCCTTTAGTTTGCTAATTTATTTTACTGTTGTTTGGTGCTATTTTTGGACTTTTTTGGACCTTTCCATAGTTTTGTTAAGAACAATTGTTTGCTTCAGTACTCTATCTGGATAGCTCTCTGCTACACTTGAAAGATGAATTATTTCTATTAGCAATAAACTACCATACCTGTTTATTCAGCACGTGTCTGTTATCCACTTTAAAATGTTATGTATATCTGCATTATTTTTACCGTTTTGATAATTTGGTGTCTACAATAGCTGATTAATGGCAATAGACTTTTTTCATAGGAGCAACTGTCTTCTATGTTTAATAGAAAATGTACCTAGCTGTTTTTTATGCACTTTACAGTAGCTGATGAGTTGTGGCAGATTTTGGAAATATAGGGTGTTAAGTTATCAAAGGCGCTTTTAGATGATTGCTTTTCCTGTTTTCAGTAGATCAGGTGGTGTGGGAAAATCATTTTTTTATTCTGTCTGCTTAGCACATTGACTTTACTACATCTTATTGTTGAGGTTTTCTGAACCTACAGGGCTGAGATCAAAAGGTGATGTGATGTACTAGATAAAAAGACAGTATATCGATAATTTCAGTTGTAAAAGATACTCAACAGGCATTTATGCATTCTTGCTCCAAATGTATTCTTTACTGCATTCACCTTCCTAACAGAGAAGAACTACCATAATGTAAGCAAATATAAGCAACGTGCAGCATATAGCAGCCAGTTCAGTATTGCATTGTGAGAACAATGTGACTGATTGATTGTTCTTGGGATCTGAGAAGTAGCAGAAATTTGCAAGCATGTCTCTGCAATGCTATTCAAATGAAACATTTATGGCTAACCCATGTAGTTTGCAGTCATATTAAATCTGACCTATCTGAACCTATTCTTAACCTCTTTAGTCCAAGCCTATCCACGGGTTGCATTTCTGAAGCATGAGAACCAGTAATTGTAATATTGTTGCACAAGGATGGCCCAACAACAGACCCCTGGTACAGTAGCCTCATATGTAAAGCTAAGGAATGTATGATCTCAGACCTCACTAATCTGGGCATTTAAAATCTATTAAACGGGGAACCTCATCAATTCAGTTTTGTCAAAGGAAGATCCTGTCACTTTAACCTCAGTTTCTTCAAAAAAAGCCACTGAAGCAATTGAAAGTAGCTACTAAGTATAAACAGCAAATCTAGACTTGGACTTTGACAGTATTCTCAATGCAGACATTATTGACAGATTTATAGATCTGAATATAAATCCCTTTTGTTGTGTGGTGGATATTTGTCTCTGTCTGTCTGACAGAATCCATGTTGTTAGGGTTATAGTTGCCACTTCTGAAAGCAATAAAAGTTACCAGTGCTGGGCCCTATCCTATTTGGTCTCTGTTTCTCTGACATTCAAGGCATTGCCTGTGGTGTATCTTTTCTAAGGTGTCATATGTCTATAAACTGGAAGTTGTTATCAAATCATGCACTGACTCACAATTGTTCCAACATGGATATACCATGTTAGCAATTGGTACAAGGACAGTGGTCACAAATTAATTGTGCAAAAATGTAGTATACTTAATTTTGGTAAACAAAACACTTTCTCATACCAAATAGGTGACATTACCCTCCATTCAGACACTGTCTGAAATCTAGATACTCGTTGCTTATTCTTTGTCTTTTAAACATCATGTCCTGGAAATAGTTCAGAAAGCCTTTTATCTGGCTCATCTAATTTCCACATGCAAACTTTATTATATCCAAAGAAGTCTTAACCCCCTTTACGCATATCTCACTGCACAAGTTTTGTATATAATGCCCATTTGGCATGTATTTGTCTAAGCACATTATCAACTTGAGAGGCCTCAGAGATTACCAAGTAAAAGGAACAGTGGTTTCAAAAAACTTAGTTATCAGGACAAAATGGTAGACTTCATCCACAAATAAATGAAAGACATTGTTATGATAGAATCATTTTTCAGTGCATTATCCACATCTGGAACAAAATTCCACCACATGGCAAATACACTATCAAACAGCTTTAACGTAGGCACAGATAATTGGATGGGTTACCTCAAACTGTCCCCAAGTCAGTCTTGTATTTCCCTCCTTGAGGCTGAAGAGAACTCTTGAATATAGCTTATTTGTTACGTTTGCAGTGGTCTGCAGATTGATAGCCTACCACTTACCTTTAAACCCTATGAATTAGGGACTTTGTTACCTCCTTATCACCCTTCATCTCCTGCAGAATATCTGCTGTTCTATGGAGCAGAAGAGACTAATAGGTAAACAGCTCCCATGGATTACCTGGCATATTATGAATGGCATATTCTGTAAATAATAATACTTGGGATAAATGTAGTCCAGAAGACAAGAACATTGAATTTAATGCTCGCTCTTGTAAAATCTTTACAATCAAAGGAAATTCTGACTTAATGAAAATGAGGCAGCATACTTTAATTTGAAAACCAATGCTATTCTTGTGGAAGTTATTTTTTTTGCAAAGATCAGAGTGCCCTCACAAACAAACATATTTCAGCATGAGTAGCAGTAACGGAAAGCGTTAGCTTATCCCCCCCTAGGAAATCGCAGATATCAAACCCTATCGACTACAACATCGGAACCCAATCAATAGTATAATTAGCACAGCAAAAAATCCACTGCTCATCTTTCACCTTGTAGCCTTAAAAGGAGGACATCTGTTGAAAATGAACACCTGTTCATAGAGGTTTTATAATAATTTATTATCATATTTCTGTTGTACATCATAGAAGTGGATTGCATACGTATGTGCAAGCCTTGTTCCAAAGCACTAGGAATTATCAGTTTTATTGATTCCTAATTCATCACAACAAGCATATTAAATAGAAAGTGAGGGTAGGAATTATTTTCATTACAAACAGTGGCATTCAGTGATCTTTGAGACAGTATATTTAAGATATGTGGAAGTAGGCTTGCACCGTTATAAAACTGCTGCTTTTTTTTTTTTTTTTTTTTTTTGTTATGTAGTCAATAATGTGCCCTCTAAACTAGATTTGGTTGTTTCTAATGTACATTTTCTACTTAGCTGTATATCCTATAACTGCATTATTCACTGCTAGTGTTTTCAAGTTTAGAGCCATGGATATAGGTAAGCTTCCCCCTGTCATCGATGTGGACTGTTCCAAACCATTTCATACTATGTTCCATCGAGATCTCATTCTATCATGATATAGTAACAAGCCAGAAAATACCAGGTCTTCATTAACTAATAAAAGATGCATTATTTATTGAAGACTTTTGTCTTACTTATTTAAGGCTTTATCAGAAAATTTTTGAAACTAAGTCATTTGACTTTTAAATACATAGTGTTTTAAATAAAGTAATTTAAATATAATATACATGCAGGTGAAGACAGCTTCGTGTTCTCCTCTGGGTCTCAATGAAAATATTAATGTTAACTGCTTGCTAAGATGGCAATCCTTTAGCATTTGACTGTATTTTTTATTTAAACTATTTTATTTAAAGAACATAAGTTAATTTATTATGGTTTTATGCAGATGAATTTTGTAAGACAAGACAATTAAGTAGGTTTTACAATTCATGTATTCACTTTTCTTTTGTGCAATTGTTTTAACAAGTGTTATATGTGTCATGTGACACACAGATTTCCTCTACTGTCTTTTACCAGTCTTGATATAGTCATAAGTAACAGTACTCTCTGATGTTTCAGTTATCAGATGATCTGCCTGGCTAACAAACATTACATAAATAAACCATAATATGTTAAAGCTAGAGATCCACAAGGGTGAGTTCTGTGACCTCCCTTGCCTGACATTGTATTTGTAATCTATATCTGCTTTTTTTCATTTGCAAATATCCACAATTCTGATTGCAATATGTTGCAGCGCTATGAGCTCTGTATCAATAAGTTGATATCTGACTGCACAGCAATAGTACAGTTGCTGACCAGTCATGGCCTTGCTATAGAAACTTCCAAAAAACTGAGATTAAATGTTTTGGCACACAAAACAGATGAGCATGATGCATTTCAAAAATGATCATTCAAGCCACACAAAGGGTTCAAATGAGACAAGAAGTACAGTTATATATATAAAAGCACAAGGAAAAAAAAAATATATATATATATATATATATATATATATATATATATATATATATATATATATATAGTTAAAAATAAAAGGACTGCAATGCCTTTTCTTTACACATTCCTAAACAGAGGAACACACAGAAAAGGTGTGGAACCGCCTACACTAAAGTTCTAATTGCTGCTTCCTCATACAACAATAACCAGAAAGTCTAACACTCTGCTCAAAACAGGGTATGCAACTTTTTTGAAAACTCTATGGGTCTATACACAAACACACACGTTTTTTCTTTAGAGAAAATACATTTGCTTTGTGTACTCCCACAACCTGATTTTCCCAGTCATTGCCCATAATGAGCTGTGCCTCTCTGGATTTATTCTGCAGCAAACTGAAGACACAACTTTCTGAAGATTCCAAATGACTGTGTATAGAATGTATAGCTTAATGGACTGGATGTCTTCAGTTTTCCCATCATGTTAGAGCTTATGATTTCCACCTTGCATTTTAAATGATTTGTTGAGAATAAACAAGTTTTTTTTATGCTTCCATTAGGCTTCTAGGAACATAAGTCCAGCAATGAATGGAATCATAGAACTGTGATCTCTGAAAAAAACTCATCAATAAGACAAAATTTAAGTATTTTGGTATGGGGAAGCACCCCTGCATCCATGATATGGACAGGCTAGCCCCCCACTCCCCTCAAACCTATATATACCAATGCAAAGAAGGGGGGGGGGGCATTACCTGGAAAAGGAAATGACTGCATGCACATTTCACCATCAGTGATTGCCTAAGGAGCCACACCTTGGAATCTTGAGCTTCAGGCAACTGACACACAAATCACACTCCATTCTCAAGTAGGGTAGCAGATTTCTATCCGTATGCTAACTTTTGTTTAGTCATTCTCTTTGTATGTATCAATGTAGCTATATTTTTTAAAATTAGTTTATGAATATCCATTAACTTCCAAGTAATGCAAAGTATGTAAATGAATAAATGACAGTTTTTTGAAACTGATAATCCTTAAATGAAATGTGTGGAACAGCAGTGGGTGTCTCACAGCTGCTAACAATCCTAAAAGTAGTCTTTTCAGATTTCTGACTTCTTATTTCATACAGATGATTTTTATAGAAATAAACTCAAAATATTTGCATTCTTTTCATGTGATCATTTTACTTGTATGCCCTCACACTCACATACACAAACAAATGCATAGACACACAATAATGCAACACAGACACACACACCCCAGATTTACGAAGCCTGTTATAGCATGCAGGAATAGTTTAAGAGCTATTTTCGGCAATATGGCTGATGTGCGATCCAGGAACGAGCTGCCGGGACGTGCATGTGAGCTCTTAGGCTAGTCCTGCATGGACTGAGCCCCTGTATGCAAATTACCCTCATTTGCAGGTGAAAACCATGCAAATGAGGGTAATTTGCGATCCAGGAAGCAAGCAGCTTTCAGTGCAGGACGAGTGCAGTCTGCAGAAATGTACTCGGTTAGTAACAGAGTACGTTCCTGCAAACTACAAAAGGGAGCTATGACAGCTCCAAATAAAGGCTGCATATCATTGAGGAAGCATGGTAATGGCCAAGTAGAAGGCCATTGACAATGCAATATGTAAAAAATAAAAAAAACAACTTTTAAATTCCTTTCGCTGATCTTGCCCGTTTAAGCATAGTGCAGTGGCGTGCAAACAGGATCGGGGGAAAATAATAAAATAAACCTAAAATAAGCATTCCAACTAAAAGCAGTATTCACCCATGCAAGTCAATGGCAGGCATAAGACAATCTGGCCAGTGAGTAATGGTTGCTAAGGGGGGAGGCCCAATGTGGGACATGTCACTATGCATTAGTAGTCAATCCTATGCAAATGAGGGGAAGGATAGTGAATCCCAGATTTCCCTAGGGTGTGAGGCAGGTCCCAAGAGTGTAAGAGTAGAAATAGCTGGGTGCAAGACTAGGAGATGGGTGACATCATGGGCAGATGTGTCAGGCATACTGTAAGGGGATTGGAGCCCTGTGGCTTGGGACTGCTCCTAGCTTAGCACAGGTAAGCTAGAGGTGTCCAAAATGCCTAGCACTCCTTACAAAGTGTAAGCAGGTGTGCACGCTGCGCACCAGGTTTCACAGGAAGAAATAGGAAGTTAAACCAGGAAATAGCAGCTGTGTGGACATATGAGCACTCTGTCTGCGTGGCGCACACACAGGCTTAAACAAGGAGGCCATGGGAAGGGAAAACAACAGTAGGAAGGTAATCAAGGAGAACTAGCTGAGCTGCCAGGTGAAATGTATCAGAATCAGCTAATTACACAGGCAGCGGACCAGCCAAGCCCAGAACACCACTATAAACCAAGCAAACACCTACCCCCCCTAATCTTTCAACACTCTACACCACCGGTGTATACAAGCGGGGAAATTTTAAAAACAAACCTACAAAATGAGAAGGGCTGCAGCAGGCAACATAAAACAACATGTGCAAGAGGCTGAGGGTGGTGAGGATGTCAATGCTGCTGAACAACCCACAGTGAGGAGACAGAGAAGAGTGTACAGACCCAGGGTAACCTACCAGGGGCTATATGAGCTGGAGATAGTGGAGCACTATAGGGTGGGCAGAGACCTTCTACAGCAAATCATTGAGCTGTGCAGGCCACACCTGACACACCACACTGGCTGAAGGGAACTCATCCCAGTGGATACCAAGGTATGTGTAGACCTAGGTATACTAGCCACAGATACCTCCCAAACCACAACTCAGGATAACATGGGCATCTCACAGGCATCAGCATCCAGAGTATTCCATCAGTTCCTGGATGCCATGTCAGCACATGCCAGTGAGCACGTATATTTCCTCAACACACGTGAGGTGTTGACCCGCAATATGCGTCTCTTCCACCAAATAGCTAACTACCCTGGGGTAGTGGGTGCTATAGACTGCATCACATACGCATCAAAGCACCACCCGGTGAGCAGGCTAGGGCCTACATCAACTGCAGGAGCATCCACTCCATCAACTGCCAGGTCATATGTGATGCCCAGGGCATTATACTGAATGTGTGTGCTGGCTGCCCTGGAAGCTATGACGATTCACACATATGGCAACTGACGCAGCTGTACCACAGATTTGCTGATGTGGACATCCCCTACAGTCACCTGGTGAGGGATGCTGGCTACCCACTGAAGCCATGGTTGATGACACCCATCAGAAATGCACACACACCTGAACAACAATGCCATAATGAGGCACATAAACAGGCCAGACATATAATAGAGCATGTGTTTGGGATGCTCAGATCATGGTTCCAGTGTCTGGACACATCCAGTGGAGCCCTGCAGTATTCACCAGCAACATGCACCCAAATTGTTATGGTATGTGCTATGCTACACAATATGATCCTGCGGAAACAGCTGCAGCAAGAAAAGCATGGGGCAGGGCCCCACTGCCCCCCAACAATGCCAAGGCCTGTACTGGCACAAAGTGACTCAGAGGAGGAACAACCTGAGCCTGCCCCAGTAGGCAGAAGGGGTCATATCCAGTATGCCCTGGCCTTCACAAAGAGGCAATGCTTAGCATATGCACTGACACAGTAGGGGCCCAGGGAATGACACCTCTCTCTGACTCACACAGGCAGTAAAAGGGATGCCAAACATGACACTACCTGTGCCCAACCATGTATAGGGAGTGTACTATGTGCATCCGACATAGGCAGCCCTCCAGCACCAACCTCAAGTCCGGCATACCCACGAGTTAAGTAAATCAACCTACCAATTGCCAAATGGAGTAGAATGTGTTTTTACCTGTAGCCATGGTATGGATGTGAACATGCAAGTGAATTGGGTGGCTGGATGTCAAGGCAGCAGATTGTAGACAACCATAGTGACATCACGAGATCTGTAACACATACTGGAATCAACATAGTAGCCAGTACTACACAGGGTGACAAAACCCACTGCAGGAAATGGCCTGAGTGACATGGGTGTCCATAAGAGCCACACATGCCAGTCAGGAAGGATCATATACCGAACAACAGTCTCAGCCAGCAGAACAGGTGAAGACTAACACAAACAAATGCTGTACTATGGCCTCTGAATGTGCCCTATGGGTAACCCCTCCCCCAGGCCTGCACAGACAAACCGCAGCAGGCCAGGCAGTCAGATATAAGTTGTGAAGGCTAGGAAGTCAGAAACTAATATGTAGGTAAACAAAGCTAGGATCTGTAGTACACTGGTAAGCCTCTAGTCAGCAGGATAGGTAAGACTACAGACTGAAATGGAGTACCTGACATACCAGTACAGTCCTAGCAAATGTGAACAAGTGTCAGGTGCGCCCCCCCCCATCCAATGTACACTTAGAGTAACAGTCAGGTGTTCCCCCCACTCCTGTGTAGAACAGTAGAAACAGTCATGTGCCCCCCCCCCCCGCTAGGCAGAAATATAGCAACAGTCAATGGCAAATGTTTGATGGATACCCTGAAGACACAGCATGCTACCTGTTGGTGTACAACACAAAGGTCAGCACCGCAGTACAAACTACCTGGATGTGATCCACACATGCAACACAGATGGCCATACTGGCATGCTCATACACTTAGAGGAATGAAGGTAATTCTCAGTGCAGATACATGTCAGTATACACCACCCCTGCCTTGCACATACAGTGGATAGGAATACGGACAAATATGTAAGGACAACTCACTGTAATAAGCCACTGGTACATGGGCATAGATGTGTGGAAGAGGGTGACCATGACAAGGAGCCATGTGGGCCTGTCCAAACCAGCACACAACCAAAGGGCCCCCAACACATGAAGTGCAGATGTAACCCTCTGCGGATACTAGCCACCAGTACCTGTCAGCATGACAGACTATGTGGTGCACGTGCCAGCTGTGCAACAAGACTGTACAAGGAAGTAGCCATCCAGTAGCTGTATACATGCACCTGTGACATATGACCCCGTGTGTGCTCGCATGTGGCATATCACCCCCTACATGAATGGGGTATGGCCCATGCACACACTGCCCTCCCCATAGCAGTAGTATGACAAGCCTGCTGAGGTCATCCAATGTGAATTACACCTTTGGGAGAGCTATAGCTCAGTAATATGCATGGCGCATCCCATAACCACATACTGCTGTAGTGACAGAGTAGTTAGGAAGTAGTACTAACCCCAGACCTGTCAACTGTGTGAGTGTGTGTTTGTGTGTGTGCCTGTCTGTCTCTGAACGTGTAGAGGGAAATGCATAGTAGGCTACTCATACTCCGTACAATGCATATATTCAACTTTGGCAAGGCTACTGATGTCCCTCACCTAGAAGTACACCTCTGGGAAAGTAATAGCCCAGTAATCACCATAGCACATTCTGTAACTGTGTACTGCTGTAGTATGATATACTAATTAGGTAGGTGTTCGAACCCCAGACCTGGCAACTGTGTGTGTGTGTCTGACTGAGTAGAGAGCAATGCATTTTAGGCTACTCACACTCCCTACAATACAAATACTGTACTTTGGCAAGGCTGCTGATGTCACTCACCTAGTAATACACCTATGAGAAAGTGATAGCCCAGTAATCACCATAGTGCGTTCTCTAACTGCATAGTGCTGTAGTGTGATATGCTAGTTAGGTAGGTGTTTGAACCCCAGACCTAGCAACTGTGTGTGTGTGTGTGTGTGTGTGTGTGTGTGTGTGTGTGTGTGTGTGTGTGTGTGTGTGTGTGTCTGTGTGGGTGTGTGTGAGAATCTGTGTGTGCCTGACTGAGTAGAGAGCAATGCTTTTTTAGGCACTCACACTCCATACAATGCAAATACTCTACTTTGGCAAGGCTGCTGATGTCACTCACCTAGTAATACACCTCCGGGAAAGTAATAGCCCAGTAATTGACATAGCGTGTTCTGTAATAGCGTACTGATGTAGTGTGATATACTAGTTAAGTAGGTGTTTGAACCCCAGACCTGGCAACTGTGTGTGTGTGTGTGTGTGTGTGTGTGTGTGTGTGTGTGTGTGTGTGTGTGTGTGTGTGTGTGTGTGTGTCTGAGTAGACAGCAATGCTTTTTAGGCTACTCACACTCCGTACACTACAAATACTCTACTTTGGCAAGGCTGCTGATGTCACTCACCTAGTAATACACCTCTGGGAAAGTAATAGCTCAGTATTCGCTGTAGCGCATTCTGTAACTGCATACTGGTGTAGTGTGATATTAGTCAGATAGGTGTTCAAACTCCAGCCCTGGCAACTGTGTGTGTGTGTCTGACTGAGTAGAGAGCAATGCTTTTCAGGCACTCACACTCTGTACAATACAAATACTCTACGTTGGCAAGGCTGCCGATGTCACTCACCTAGTAATATACCTCTGGGAAAGTGATAGCCCAATAATTGCCGTAGCACATCCTGTAACTGCGTACTGCTGCAGTGTGACTTAGAATGGTGTTAGTGTTCCATCTCCATCCATGCCAGTTCCGGAAGTTTTGTGTGTATTTCAGTGTCTGTGTATGGAGCAATGCATTATAGGCTACTCACTCGCAGTACATTACAAATACCCTACTTTGGTAGTCTTGCTGATGCCATTAATTGTGAAATACACTTTTGGGGAAGATGTACTTCAGTAATGTCTGTGGTGCGTACTATAACTGTGTAGTGCTGTAGTGTAGTAAACTAGTTAGGTAGGGGTTCTACTCCCAGACCTAACAGGTGTGTGTGTGTGTGTGTGTGTGTGTGTGTGTGTGTGTGTGTGTGTGTGTGTGTGTGTGTGTGTGTGTGTGTGTGTGTGTAACTTGTATCCTGTGTTGAGGTGGTTGTGAGTGTGTGACACCTGTGGGCAATGTGGAGGGGTTTTGCTAATTTCATTTATGGTGGCCCTACTATATATCACAATGTCAACCATACAGAGATAACAGATGTAAATAGCTGAGAGGCTGGGTGCAAAGCCATACCCATACATCTGACATCAAAGCCAGCCAATCACAGTAGCAACCCCATTGTGCCTTCACATGTGACTCACAATGGACATACCATGCCTGACAACATGCCTTGTATGGACAAATGACATTGACATCAGGAAATACTGTTAGCATTCTATCAATGTAGGAGCAGGGTAAATCTGCTGACCATTACCAGTCACTGCCACAGGTAGGCAAGACTGGCACATCTGATGATAAGGGGTGTTCACAGCATGGGCCAGACACCCCAGGTACAGTTTCACATGTCACTGTACATGCATGTGGAGGTGTGCACATTCTAGACACCATCCACGTCATGGACTAGGGAACACATACATGGCAAGTGATGCACAGCATTGGCCACACACAATAGTCAGACAGGTGACTGGATGACAGATGCAATACCCACCTGTGTGGGCAAATGCAGAAGCTACAGGCCTGTGCCACAATGCAGACCATTTTCATGTGGCCTGATGCATACTCAATGCCTACCCTTGTATAGCCTGATGGCACTGATGGCCACCACACACCCATGCAGACATGCACCCATGCATGTCCGAACTGGCACCCTGTGTGTTCGTTTGTGTGTTGTATGGTGCGTATGTCCACATCCACACACACACTACTCCTCCCAGAGCACAGTGAAGCATGCCACCTGCTGTCTGACACCCCCTCATACTCACTGCCCATACAACCTCTGTATGACCCATGTGGTGCATGTGTTCTCTGCACATTGATGTGTTGTGGCAATTGCACTAGTGACAAGTTACACTCCTGCCCCTGCCAAGTGTGTTAATGCATGTGCATCCCTGTGTGAGTGTGCCTGTGCTGATGCTGGCACCTGTTCATGCAGACAAGCACGTGTATGTCACCTACTGTATATCTGCCATACCCCTGTTGCAGATGTCACTCACCATCACATATATGTTCTGAGTGCTCCCCACATCACCCATGTTGTGCATCCAATAACAGCATCGAACTGTGATAACATTACATAGCTGTTGGGGGTTTGATACCCTGTGCTGGTAGTTGTGTGACACAAACATGCATCAGTTTTACCCTCCCACCCCTCCCTGACGTATTCAACTTTGTCTGCCTCCCCCACTCCTTATCTGGCAGATGTGGAGGCCCACATCTGCATTGCTTAGGCAGCAGCATTTGTATTTTAAGTCATGCTCATGATCAGCTGAATGCCTCTGCATGAATTGCAGCCCTTCCCCTAGCCGATTGCATGTAGAACAGGTGTGGTAACATTCCCATAGCCAATTGCATGGACATGCACTCCAGTACCTGGGAACATCCTCGTGGTGTTGGCCCTTGGCTGTCACTGTGAGCAGAAGCTAGAACTGTCATTTGGTAAACAGCATTTCAGATGGGTTGGGGATTTACATCTAACAACATACACTGTGGAAAGAGGGCAACAGACAGGAGGGGGGTGTGCCTGACCTGACTACAGACTGTAAGTGCTGCTATACTGCATATGGAGTAATGTTGGATTAACAGTGTCTGGATATGCCTGTCGCACATGTCACAATACCTGCCATGGCAGTTCCATGTATATCAGGAATCCTCATCTGCAGGGTCATCTGCAAACAGGGCAGTGTTGTGCCTTTGGTTTCATGTGTTAGCCATGATGCATCTATCTGTGGAATGCTGAAGGTAGTGTGAGGATTGCAGTCTGTTGATGGTGAAAACCATGACAGTTACTGACAACATATCCCCATATCCCTCATTGGACATATGTTGCAACAAACCTTGTTACAATGATAGATTAATGAGAGTATCACAGCAACATGTCTATACTGGCCCTGTATATGTGCTGTCAGCCACACCTCTGTTAACCTTTGTACACATGTTACACATGAAGTGGTGCATATGTGCTGTACACCGTAAATAGTGTCATCATATGTGATAACAAGCCAGTGATATATCAGAGTGCTACACATGTCATGTACAGTAGGGGGTACATTTAATGCCATAACCTGGACATTTTGTGGATGTTTGTACAGTACTGAGGTGTGTGTAGTGATGGTGAATGTCGGCAGTGTGTGTATTGTTAATATGTACTATGGTCTGTGTACAGACTGTGGTAGATGCCATTTTTCTAGCTACCCTTCTATCTGATGTTACATGCTGCCCCACTGTATAGTACCATTTTACCTTACATGTTTGTAGGGCCATACACACACATGTCCCATAACACAGACAGCTATCAGACCAGACTGATTAGCAGCCCAGTATATGTAGGGTCATTCTGTGAGTGGCACATATGAGGATGGTGTAGGACATATAGTCCATATACTGTACTATTATGCTAGCATACCATATGTGGTTGTGGCTGTGTTCACATTGGTTGTGGTTATGCACTGTCACACAGGTGTATCCTACCCTGTGCTGTGACATGGCTGTCAAGCCTGCTATATATGCAGGTACTGTACTATGATAACCTTAGGATGACTGTCAGTAGCCAGTGGCACACATGCTATGAGTAGATGTCACCTTCCACACATACACACCATGTCTGTGACAACAATCCCGATGACAGTAGCAAATGTCTATTAATATACCAGCTATACATACCAGACATCCCATTGCACTACGATATTGGGACTATAGGGGCTGAGTTAGGGCTACACTACATGTCCAGGACATATGATGGGACTATATGGACATGTACTTATCAAGCTAGCCATATATATATCTGAGTACACATGTAGTACTTCCAATTACCACTGTCATGGCAACCACCCACTATGAATCCCTACATCATGTGGGCATATTCCCTGTACATTCCCTGTGCGATGGACATCCTTCTTGTGTGTGGGCATCAGTGTTACAGACAACAGGTAGCAATACCTCTTACAGGAGAACCTCCACACTCAGGGCAGCCACATATATGTAGGAGGATCAGGACATAAAGACAGACTGTGAATAGAGTGGTGTAATGATTTGCATAGTACTGGTGTTACAGTGTGTGTGTGTGTGTGTGTGTGTGTGTGTGTGTGTGTGTGTGTGTGTGTGTGTATGTGTGTGTATATATATATATATAGATATATATATATATATATATATATATATATATATATACACATACTAGTTTACCTTGGACTGCAGTCTGTCTAAATAGCTCACTACTGTGGGCCTAACCTCTAGCTGGGCAGAGGTGTGCCTATCATGTGTTGTCTGTCCAGCACACAGGTCCTGTGTCGGATATTACACTGGCAGTGTGTGTGTGTGTGTGTGTGTGTGTGTGTGTGTGTGTGTGTGTGTGTGTGTGTGTGTGTGTGTGTTGCCTGCTAGCAGTACATGACTATATCCATTTGTGTCCCTGATGTCTTATTCCTGCATAAGGGTATGTTGCAACACATCCTGTAACACCAGCATGTTCTAGGGTGTGTAACGTCAATATTTTGAGTATGGCCCTGTGTTCCTGCCTTTGTCCTCCACATATATGGCAGGCTTTGTCCTGCTGTGATATGGTTAGGGGTTGTTAGGTAATGGCCTATCATTAATTACTGCTAGCATTCCTACTATCATCCCAGTCATAACGTGGACTCCCGCAACATCTGTTGGTCAGGGTCCATACATGTGATAGATACATTGACATTACCACAAGTAATGAATGTCCCCCTAGGGCTTCACTACAGGGTGTAATTAGAGGCTGCTGAACTACATCTGATATTGTTGATTGTTATGTATCATGCAGGCAAATCCTTTGTCTACTGTTGTATGAATTGAAGGGCTTGGCCTGGACACCATAGTATGTTAAATATCCGCACTGTCTGCATCTACTGTTTTGTGTGGGCTTGCATCCATCACTGGTTATATACATCAACATCTATGTGCTATCAGTAATGGCATAAATTATTGTATGGAACACAAATTAAGTTGCCTGTGTATACATTTCTGTGTGTCGTGTCATGTCATTTGAATTGTGAGTGGGTATATGTGCAATGTATGCATCCCTTTTGTGGGGCTAGTTACTACACCACACATGTCACAGGTACCAGTTGGGCTTGTGGCTGTGGATATACATCACACCCAGTACATCCACACTACTTCTACATATGTATAGCTACTAATACCCTTTGACTGCGTATATGTGTATATATATCCCATATATCTTATCTCTCTCTCTTAATATATATATATATATATATATATATATATATATATATATATATATATATATATATATATATATATACCTGGACATGATTGTCAATGTATGGATGTGTGTGTATATCTGTACTGTTGTAATGTGTACCCCTTCAACATAGTACATTCCCTGTGGCAGATCCTGCCGTCAAGTACTGCATGTGCTGGATATTAGATTGCACAGCATATCCGTTAGGGCTTGGAGGGTACATAGCAGTAATTACCAGGGTACCTCATTTGTGCCCCCACCCCCATTAACTGTGCTCATTGTCTGTTGTGTAGTACAGAATGGGCCAGGATATATATATATATATATATATATATATTCTATATATATCTATATATATATATATATATATATTCTATATATATCTATATAGACCTGCGGTGGTGGTGCTGCGGTAGCGTTGTTGCCTCACAGTAAGACGCTGTCTGGTTCGATTCTCAGCTAGAGCATCTTCTGCGTGGAGACATGCGAGAATGGGTGTAACTTCGTTGAAGGTTGTGCGTTAGGCCTGGCAAGCCGGTACGTAAAAATCAACTGCCAATCATTAGCGGACTGGAGTTCTGCTGTGGCGACCCCTAACTGGGTAAAGCCGAAAGACACAAACAAATATATATATATATATATATATATATATATATATAAAATATATATGTGTGTGTGTATATCTGCATAAGTATATATGTGAAACCCCCATATACAGAGGGATAGAACTGGACATTGATACAGCTCTAGCTATGTGTATGTATGTAGATATATATATCTATATATATATATATATATATATATATATATATATATATATATATATATATATACATACACTGAACATATTAATCTATCTATGTACGATTGCTGTTATATGGTTATTTGTAAGTCATACATACACACACACAGATATATATATATATATATATATATATATATATATATATATATATATACCTATAGTTGTTTATCTGTCTACATTTACAGATATATATCTGTCCATATGTCCATGCATGTTCGGCCTATATGTGTGGACTGTACCTCATTCTCTTGGCAATTGACATGGATGACCTTAGGACTGAAGTCAGTCATTCGTGCTGACACGTAGGTGTTTCAGACGTATCATCTTCTTCAATATATGTGTTCTACTACATATAAATGTGTAACTTGCAACATCTAAAGTGTATTAGAGCAAGATATGACAGATAACCCTATATGTACCCACATTATGGCACACTATGCCTGGGATACATGCACTAAGAGGTTGTGTGGTGTGTTATTACTACATTGCCTGTGCTGTTGACTGATTGTGCTGGATGACATGTATGTGAAATGAGTGGTTGTGTACATCTGCCATGGTTTTCTGGTAAATCACATAGTGTATGATGCAAAGAGTCTGGGGTGTGGGCCTTGCAGAGGCTATATATTTTGTTTCAGGGCAGAACACCGGCTGTCAGATACAGAGAGAGTTAGGGACATTTGAGTGGTTGTACACAGGTGTGCACGGGTTTGCGCAGAGCTAAGCAATGCTAACCTCTGGTTGCATTTCCTTACACTCAGCTAGAATCTACTTAGCTCAATCTATGTAGGCAATGCTTACTCCCGAGCAAATACACATACACACACTTACACCTGCTTATCCATGTGTACTACTGCTGTTATGCACTTACATATGCTTACTAGTGCCTTAGTCATTATAACACTTCACATGTGCATTTCAGGCAGTACTCCTGAGCAAATATAAATGTCATTTCATAGGTTATACAGCGCAAAAATGTTAACATATGGATTTCACATGGAAAATAGAATGTGCTGCAGTGGGACTCAACCCGGGAATGCGTGCACATTAGGCGGATGCTCTGACCACTACATTATTGCTCTTCTACTTCATTTGCATATGTCTACCATAATGACATGTCCATGTTCCCTTCTACTGGCCCCAGAGCTCCATGTACACAGTCTTCATCCATTCCCCAGTTCCTAGCCCTGCCATACCACACCTCCACACATTTCCCTCTCTGCATGTCTCGCTACACCTCCAGTATACTGTCCCCACCCAAGCTTCTGCAGGCTCTTCATCTGTTTAGTCCACATACATACCAGCTTTCCATTGATCCTCCTCTGATACTGCTGGTGACATCGATGTGACCCACAGCTGTTGGTTCATCCCACCAGGGACGGACCTGTTGTTGTGTCAAGAGTAGACCTAGCTGGTCTACAGTGTTTTCCCACTAGTAGCATCCTGCCAGGGTACTGTGTAGCAGCGGTTAGCTCACACACCTGGCCAGCCTCATCTCCAGGTTCCATGGAACCAACGCCCTGGATATGACATACTGTGCATGAAGCATGCTCACACGCCCCCATGGTGTGCACTGTATAGCATTATTCCTTTCAGTATTATGCAGAACTACTGTCTCACAGTATGATTAGACAAGCACTGTTCTGTGCTGTACATAGACTGCTCATAATACTGTGGTTGAGCAATGGACACGTTCTGGTATTAATCTACACACTTATATACATTCCACAGCAGTCAATAAACTGTTCACCTCACGCTGAAATACTTGTCAAAACCAACGAAAAATAGTAGTAAAAAACACAAGTATATCCAGTACGGAATGGCAGCATATACTCACAAAGTTCGCAAATAAACCAACGATATATGTAATTAAAAGTTTCTTCTTTATTCCAAAGGTAAAAACATGAGAAATGAGCACTTTCGCGTATCTACCATACGCTTCATCAGATTTCATTATTTGCACAAAAAACTTAGTTTAAATAACTTATGCCTTATATTCAATTAATATAATTAACTCATTAATTAATTGAAGCCTTCAGATTTAAAGCAATAGCTAACTTCAGAGTCATTGTTGTATACACATTGCATTTATAAATGTAACTTCTCACAGTATAACATAACATTTTAAAACTAATTCATTAGGCCATTGAACCCGTATATAAAGATCAAAAAATACAATTTATCACTTGTATATAACTAAACTGATTTCTATTAAAAAATAATAAAATAGAGTATATGCTAATATTGCCTAAGGTCGGACTAAGACTAATGTATGCTTGTGTGTTATTAAATCTATTTGATTTAAAGTGCTACGTGCTTTTTTGATCTTTATATACGGGTTCAATGGCCTAATGAATTAGTTTTAAAATGTTATGTTATACTGTGAGAAGTTACATTTATAAATGCAATGTGTATACAACAATGACTCTGAAGTTAGCTATTGCTTTAAATCTGAAGGCTTCAATTAATTAATGAGTTAATTATATTAATTGAATATAAGGCATAAGCTATTTAAACTAAGTTTTTTGTGCAAATAATGAAATCTGATGAAGCGTATGGTAGATACGCGAAAGCGCTCATTTCTCATGTTTTTACCTTTGGAATAAAGAAGAAACTTTTAACTACATATATCGTTGGTTTATTTGCGAACTTTGTGAGTATATGCTGCCATTCCGTACTGGATATACTTGTGTTTTTTACTACTACTTATATACATTCCCTATACTGTTTGATGACTGTGCAGGATGATGTGTTTGAGATCACAGCAGCTGAATGTGTATCTGCCATGGCTTAGTAGAACTCATGTCGACTATAGTGTACAGGGTTGGGGGTTTGCAACCTGGCAGTGCTGATTATTTTGTTAATGGACACAACAACAGTTGTTGGCTACAGTGTGACTAAGGCACTGTAGAACATTTGTAGGTGGGTATGAGCTGGTTTGTGTGAAGCACAGCATTACTGACCTCTGGTTGCGGTGTCTTGCACTGAGTTAGCCTCTACATTGCTTCACCTGTGTGGTAATCGCATACTGGCGGCCAAACAGGCTTACACCCACTTGCTCCCACATACACACGTACAGGGTTGTGCATTTTGTTCACATTTGTCAACTGGGACAATCAGACCGCATGCTTGTCCATTGCCAGCAGTGGCCCGGGGTGTAGAGTTCCACATTGACCCCAGCTACTTATTCCAATTAATAATGGGGTGTTCACATTCATAGAGGGTAACAAACATAACATAGCTACGGCCCCCATTCTTCATGCTTAGTTTACGTTAAAATGTCGGTATTAACCATGCTTAGGTCAGGTTTACATGTCAGGTATGACTGTTGACAAAGGTCAGTTTAAGGTGAAGTTGGATTCCTGTTTCCCAGGTCCAGATAGGTTGCATGCAGGTATTCGGGGTAGGTGTAGTTATTCCACACCTGTGTGGTACAGTAGTGGGGAATAGCTAAGGAGTAGGTAGGTAGGTAGTGGAGGTGACATTGTAACTGTATAGTAGCCTGTAGGTATAATTGGATGGGGAGCAATAGGGATGGTATGTCAGATGTTGGGATTTATATGCGAGGCAGGAAAAGAGGTGTCAGTATCACTAGTTGATGTAGTTGTATAGAGTGTGTGGTGGGGGGGGATTGGAAGCTGGTGAGCCTGTGCTGCTCTAGGAGTGCTTGTGGTGTTCTTTCATGTGTTAGTTACATGTGTCCTGTGGGACAGCTGTGATACTACATGAGGGTTGGGGTTGCAAATACTGGCAATACAGTCGGGGAAGAGGGTGTCACCTACGTGTAACCGTAAACATTAATAGAAATTGAATAGGGGCTGATATTTACATGGTGTGCATGGGGCACAAAGGGGGGAGTTAGTAGGGGAATTATCGAGGGATGTGCAGGACGGCTGCAGGGAAGGTCCACAGCTGGCCATGTTGTCTACGACAACAGCTGTGCATATACACTGCATTTGGTGTTTGCGTTGGACACTCACACCCCTGGGGTGGGGGTGAGGACTACAATAATACATTGTGATGCCAATTCGATGGGCTTACATGCTTACAGTGGGGTGTTGCGACCATGTGTTCATAGGTGTTGCGTAGTGGGTTATGCAACAACACATATGGTTATACCGTACTTTGCCATGTAAACAGGACTGTGCTGTGGTGGGACCCATATCGGGAATGGCTGCTTGTTAGGCGTAAGCATACCTGTCAACTGTACAGAATCTGCAGACTGTCCAGAGTTTGCTTCATAATATTGGTGTGTTCCTCTTACAATCTGTACCTGTCTGGCAAATACCTGGGAACTGAAGTAATTAAATACAGACAAGTATTTGAGTTTAAGACTCCACATCCTTCAGATGAGTCATGCTAATGCATAACCTATTATTCTGTCAGCTTTCTAAGGTTGTAAGTGGAATATGTAATTTCTGTCCCTATTTGTCCCCCCAACGGTTTAGGTTCTGTCCAGTGGTTTTGTTGTTAGAGGTTCAGAGGTATGGGTGGAAGCTCTGCCCAATTCGCAATATTGCTTACATCCCCGGGGCGGACCGAATACAAGTGTGCCAGACAACACCTGCACGCCTAGGCCCATAATTGCATACCCATAGTTCCCCCACCTGCCCCTCCTCTACAGAACTCATCCTTACTGTGGGTGCAGGTGAGGTCTACCACTACACACTGCCCACTCTCCACATCTCGGAACCCATGTCTTACATTGTCTCGATCCATGGGTCATCAGGCTTGCCCAACCTACTGGTCCATGTATGTACACGGCCTGGTTAGATAAATCATCACAGGGACTGACTCCAATCATCATCAATTTTTGGGGTGTCCCACAAAGGACATTGATGTCTTTGTTTCATGATTAGACTTGCCAGGTCTCTCCCACTGGTAGTATCCTGCCTGTGGTCTGGGAAGCAGTGGTGTGTTTACTTGTATTATGTGTTTGTATGTTTCACCTGTCTAGGTGGGGGGGTTGAAGCTACGTGTTACACATTTGTTGATTGGACCCCTCACCCCCATTGGCACGGCTTGTGTACATAAGCAGTTCTTAACTGCTGTATCATATCTATAATTATATAGATATATATATATATATATATATATATATATATATATATATATATATATATCTATGCTGTATACTACTATTTAATAAATTGTTTTCTAGTACTGAGGAGCTTTTCTCCCCGGGTCTCTGCTGTAAATGAACCAAAAGCTCAGCCAGACTTACCCAGTTAACAGATGTAAATTAAATAAATAAATCAATGAATATCCTAATTATATATATGTATATGTTTACACACATATATACAAATATATTTCTGCATATCTATATACATATATATATATATATATATATATATATATATATATATATATATATATATATATATATATATATTTATTTATTTATTTCAGTTTGATTACCGGGGAAGTCCACTGGGCCATGAAGTGCCCATTTTCAGTGGAGGCCCGGGGAGAAAAGCTCCAAGAACAGTATAATACAATATAGGTTACAGAATAAAGCTCCAAGAACAGTATAATACAAAATGTGACATTTTCGTGGATTTACATTAAAGTTTTTTTATCCTTGCTGGCATGTACTACTTTTCATCTTTTTGGATTTTTTAATAATACAATATAGGTTACAGAATGCAAATAAAGATTACAAAGAAAAAATACATACAATTTGTTTGTAAAAACAAGTAGGGTAAATACATTTGAGAGTTGCAGAGAACTTGATGGCAGATTTTTTTTTTTTTTTGGAATCAATATTTATATGCTTACAGTCACTTAAAGTCTGTTAGTTGTAGTTATTTAGAGAAATTAGAATAAGTATGAGAGTATAGTGGAGTAGGAGTAGGAGTTCTTATTTAGGGGTCGCTATGGAATTTAAGTGGGGTGAAAGCAATAGCATTTCCATTCGGATTATAAGTGAAGAAAAAGTTGAGTTTTGAAGGATTCAGTGTTGGGTATAGTCCTAAGTGAAGTAGGTAGAGCGTTCCATGTTTTACCTAGTGAGAAGGAGAGTAAAAGCTGGCCAGCTGGTCATTTCGGTTTACTAATGGAGATTAGGTATTGGTTTTTGGATCTCAGTGATCTGTTAGGGATGTATGGAGGAAGGATGTTCTTTAAGGCTGGGCATTTATTAGGGGAAAATATTAGTTTGTGAGCGGTGGTTAGTTGTAGATAGTCTAGGTGATTAGGGAGTTCTAGCCAGTTCAGTGAACGAAGGCTGTGGCAGTGGTGACTTGATGTTTTGGATTTGGTGGCAAATTTAGAGATCTTATTATAGCAAGCTTCGAGCTTAGAGGTGTTGGTAGCAGACAAGTTGGTTAGAGGGGCCCCGTATAGAAGGGAAGTAGGAGGAAGGATGTTGCCAGGGTATGCCTAGTGGAGTTTGAAAGGAAGTGATTGTTCCTATATAGCATACCTATATAGCATACCTATATATCTATATATATATATATATATATATATATATATATATATATATATATATATATATATATATATATATATGTATATATATATATATATATATATATATATGTCTAACGACATATGGATGTATGGGTGTCTGCATATGTATATATCTATATGTGGGTATTTAATAATATTCTGTCTCTGTATGTATACATTTGTACTACGGAGAGGGGGAGGTTTAACACCATGTAGCTATGGGTATATATATATATATATATATATATATATATATATATATATATATATATATATATATACACACACACACACACACACACACACACACACACACACACACACACACACACACACACACACACCTCTACATTTTCCATCTACATCTGGTTATTCCATTCTTTGCCATGTACAATAGACTGTGCTGCACTGGGACTAGTAGCGGGAGTGGCTGCCCATTGTGCAGCGGCCCAAGCCAATGCACACTATTGCTTACATCCATGGGGCGGTCCACATAGACCCACTCCAGCAACACCTGCACGGCTAGGCCCATAATTTCATACCCATAGTTCCCAAACTGCATATCCTCTTTGGCACTCTTCCTTACTCCAGGTGCAGGATGGGTCTGGCCACACCAGTACACTCTACCCCCTCCCCACTTCTCAGGACCCATCACGCATGTTGCCTCACCCCATGGATCATCAGGCTTCCCCTACCTTGTAAACTGGGATCATGCGTGGCCTACCATTGGACATCAGTGTAATGGCAGGAAACCCAAAAATCATTGAATTTTTGAGTGTCCCACAAGGGACATACATGTCTTTGTTTCAAGATTAGACTTGGTGGGTCTCTCCCACTGGTAGTATCCTGTCTGCAGTCCAGGAAGCAGTGGTGTGTTTACTTTATTGGGTGTCTGTATGTTTCATCGGTCTAGCTGGGGGGGGGGGGTTTGATGCTACGTATTACATGTTTGTTGATTGGACCCCTCACCCCCATTTGCTCGGCATGTGTACATATGTAATTCGTAACTGCTGTATCATATGCTAGCTATATACATGTGTATAACTACACACACACACATATATATATATATATATATATATATATATATATATATATATATATATATATATATGTATATAGCTATGTAGATATGTGTATATATGTATATATATATATATATATATATATATATATATATATATGTATATAGCTATATATATATATATATATATATATATATATATATATATATATATATATATATATATATATATATATATATATATATATATATATATATATATAAAACGACATATGGATGCATGGGTGTCTGCATATGTATATATCTATATGTGGGTATTTATATGTATTCTGTCTCTGTATGTACACATTTGTACTATGGAGGCGAGAGGAATATCTCCATGTAGCTATGGCTAGATAAACACACACATACCTCTACATATACACATCTGCATCTGGTTATTCATTTCTTTGCCATGTAAATTAGACTTTGCTGCAGTGGGACTCGTAGCAGATGTGGCTGCTCATTGAGTGGTGCCTCTGCCCAATGAACACTATTGCTTACATCCCTGTAGCTGTCTGTATAGACCCACTCCAGCAAACACCTGCACACCTAGACCCATAATTAGCTACCCATAGTTTCCCCCACCCGCACCTCCTCTACAGCACTCATCCTTACTCTGGGTGCAGGTCGGGTCGGAACACACCACTACACACTACCCAATCTCCACTTCATGGACCCATCTCGCACATTGTCTCGACCCATGGGTCATCAGGCTTTCCCACCCTTGTACTCCGGGTATGTACACACCCTGCCTTGAAAGGACATCGCACTGGCTTCCTTCCATATTATGACAATTTTTGGGGTGTCCCACAAGGGATGCTCCTGTCTCTGTTCCAAGATTAGTTTTCACAGGTCCACTGTGTCCCCCCCGCCGGTTGTATCCTGCCTGTGGCCTGGGGAGCAGTGGACTATTTTCATTGTTTGTGGGTTTGTTTGTATGTTTCCTCTGTCCAGCTGGGGGGGGTCATGCTACGTATTACACATTTCTTGCTTGGGCCTCTCACCTCCATTGGCATAGCCTGTGAACATATGTATTTTTTGGGTGCTCTTCCCTATCATAGCTATATATCTATGTATATCTTCACACACACACACACACACACACACACACACACACACACACACACACACACACATATATATATATATACAATATATATATATATATATATATATATATATATATATATATATATATATATATATATATACATATATATGTATGTATATGTCTGTATATATATATATATATATATATATATATATATATATATATATATATATATATATATATATAGACATATTGCTGTATATATCTAATGACATGTGGCTGTATGGTCTTAAACTCGCTTACGAGTGCTGACATATGCTTACTACTGCTTCTTGCTGCTTAACCCAATTACTGCTTTATGCATAATGATACTGACATCTCACATGTGCATTTCCTGCAGTACTCTAGGTATGTGTCTATATATATATAGATATATATATATATATATATATATATATATATATATATATATATATATATATATATATATATATATCTATATATATATATATATATATATATATATATATATATATGTATGTATGTTCTTTCGTGGCAGCAGTACTCCAGGTCATATATATATATGTTATTCCATGGGTTATGCAACATACATATTACTCATAACGTGTTTTGCCATGGGAAATGGTATGTCTCAGTTATCTTCCTGTCCCCCCCCCTCTTTCTCTCTTACATCCATGGGGCGGTCCCATTAAAATGGGTCAGTCCAACCCCGGAATGCCTCGGACCATAATGATTTACACATCATTCCCTCCACCCCCTCCCTCCTCCACATCAATCATTCTTCCTCAGATTCCATCCGAATCTCACCACACCACTACACATTGCCCACTCTTCACTTCTCGGGACCCATCATGTAAGTTGTCTTACCCCATGGATCTTTGGGTTCCCTCACATTCAGTGTGTGAACATACATATCATTCTTTGCTTACCTGTAAAGCATGGTATGTTACCCCAAAGACACTTTTTAGCAGAATGTTTGGGGTTGTCTCGCTAGGGACGAACATCCATCTGTTTAAGATTAGACTATGCAAGCTGATACTGTTTCTCCCACTGGTAGTATCCTGCCAGTAGTCTGCGTAGCAGTGCTGTGCAATTCTTAACAGTGCTTCATATTCGATTTGTATGATTTTTGCCTTTTGACATTGATATCTTCTTCATTACGTTACATATTTTTCTTGTATCCTTTATTCATGTGTACGTATGCTTTATGGGGTCCTGGGAACTTCAAAACTTTATAGCAATAATACCTCACATCTGGCCTTACTGCAGTACTCCAGTTCACATATTTATGTTATGTAGCAGGTTATACTACTTCACACTGTACATAGATTCAGTTCACGTTTGTTTTGATTTTCCTGTGGTGAAAATTAGTTTGCTGATACCTCATGCATATCTATTGCTGTGATGGCTTAGTGGTTAACTACTGTGACTATAGTGTACAGGGTCCTGATTTTGAGCTTTGCCGAGGCAGTTTATTTTGTTGCTGGGCAGAGCATGGGCCGTTGGATCCAGAGTGATTAAGGCACTTTAAAGCAGTTTTAGGCATGTTTGTGTGGGTTTGCGCGACGGTAAGCACTGCTAACCTCCGGTTACAGTTTCTTACACTCAGTTAGCTTCTACTTTGCTTAATCTGAGTAGGCAATGCTTACCTCCATGCAAACCCACTTAGACATGCTTACTACAGCTTATTTGTGCATAAACTGGCTTACTAGTGCCTTATTTATTATGACACTGACACTTCACATGTGCATTTCATGCAGGACTCCACATTTAAATGTTATTATGTAGGTTATACATCAAAAGTATGTAGAAATATGTTCATATACAGATTTCACATGGAAAATGATATGTGCTGCAGTGGGTCTCAAACCGGGAATGCCTGTTCATTGGTGGATGCTCTAACCACTACACTATTGCTGTGGTACTTCATTTGCATATATATTCCTTCTTATCCTCTTCAGCCTTTTCAGCTGCTTTAACCATAGCTAAGACATGGGCAAACCTGCGCACCTATGGTTAGCTGTACTCAGTGTTTTGAAAAAAATAAATACAAGAGTTTCTTTGTTTTATTTCAATGTACTGGTGCTGTTGAACACATGGGGACTGTTGCTGGGGATATGCTAACACCTATGAGTGGCCTCTCTCATTTATTTACACTTTCTTCTGTTCTACTTTGCAGGAGCATGTTTTTTCTGAGAGCTCTGCTCTCAGGCATGCCCCCTGCACTCGTCCAAGCTCAGTGTATGATTTGGAGCTCAGACAGCGCACCTTCATTAATATGCATGGTGCACCGTCATCCTCCTTTTAAACTGCCACTTACGTGCAGGACTAGTTTAGTCCTGCATGGCAGATTAGTAAATCTGGGGGACAGTAAATCTTAACAAAAATGTCTCCAGTTTCCCTAAAGCAATATAAATAGTGAAAGTGTAATCCAGTCTCTGCTAATTTTGGAGAACATGGAACCTGATGGGAAATAAGCTTATTAACTGGAAACATATCTGAAAAGCTGTTTTCATAAACATAAAATGAGTAAGATACAGATATTAAACAGACAAGATGACATTACAGTGGAAGTATTTACTACTTCGGTCAAAATCAATAGATCCACGTAACAGCTGAAACAAATCTGGCCTGTTTTGCCCAGAGAGCAGTTTCAAAAGTAGCCTCAAGAAATATGTTAACAATAATATATAGTTACAAAATCTTTTAAACTCTGTGTAGTTTTACTCAGTTTAAGAGCATCATAGCACAATTAATTAATGTAAGAATGTGCATATATGAAAATATCTAATGTTTCTAAAACATGTTAAAAATTATATATTTTTTTTCTGTATAATATGATGAACTCATGAGCGTAATGCAAACCCTGTCTCTGCAAGTTAGCATTTGACGTAGTCTAAATTATGGTTGACTGATCTGATGAAGTCAGTCTACCCCTAAAAAAGTAACACAGTGAACACATGGACATCAGTTTCTTTATATATATATATATATATATATATATATATATATATATATATATATATATATATATATATATATATACATGGTATGTTTATGCTGAATTTCACATAATTTTTTTCAAGATCTGTTTTTTAAGTACCAAAAAATATAATAGCTGCATTTAACTATATAAATAACCCATCCCAAGACACACGCCATCAACTATTTATGAATGCCCTTATGGTATTTAGGTTCATAGGTAGGTACGAGGCTATTGGTCCAAGGTCCTATGTAAGCCTAGCCAACAAGGTTCCCTGGCTTTCGCCACCCAAGAAAGCTATATTCCTGTTCCTTTGCCAAGCAGGGCCACAGAAGTGATCCCCATGGTGAATTTCCTATTTCCCATCCACTCATCAAGATTTTTCTTGAAGAGTGCTAGTGAGGAACTCTGCTTGACATAGATGGGTAGCTTTTTCTAGACTATGGGAAGTCTCTGGGACAGGAATCTATCCCTCCAACATTCAGCAGAGATTTCAATTCCTTTACCTTGAACACAGTGTCACAGACAGACTTTGTGGCGGTCATGAAAAAGCACATGCATATTGTAAAAACACACCTATACATTGTTGCAGCATATGCAGTATCTTTATGTCTGTTGTATGCCATCAAGTATTTATAGCCAGAGGAAGGAAAAAATAACTTCAGGAAAATTATCCCTGTGAAGTGGAATGACCGTCCCACAAAACTTAGCACAAAATAAAAAAACTGGGAATGGAAAGCCACATGCACTGCTTTAACAAAACTATTAAACACTTTTGTCCTAATACATGGACTTCTTCAGAATACCATCACAGTAAAAGTAATTACATTTATGCACACACTAAAAATCACATGACCAGTTAAGTCACTCAATTCAACAAACTGAATTAGGATCATAGGACATTACTAAGCTATTGACCTGGAGGTCATTTTAAGCCTAGCTGTTTCATCCCAGTGTAATACTATGAAAATGCTAGTGATTACCCAAGATTGCATTTAGTGAAGACTGCCTATGTCTAGGAGGAATTTGGGCACTATGCCTAGTAAAAATTTATGGTGCCCCATCCGTTCATCTGGGTTGCTCTTGAACAATGTCATAGAAGTGCTCTGTTTCAGATGAATTGGTAGCCTGTTCCAAAGATGCATCAGTCACTGGGAGGTAAAGCTGTCTCTACAGCATGTCTTATTTAAGTTGCAGGCCATATTTGGGTCCCTGGAATGGGTAGCCCTGGTCCCGTTTGATCTGCTGATATGCAGCAAGCTCATTATGTTTGGGTCTTGGATTACTCTGTAGGCCAGGTATAAGTCTCCCCTAAGAAGTCAATATGACATTGGGTATCATGACAGGGACTGATAGTCAGTCTGTGTAAGGCACATGCTGCAGCCCCTTGATATTCTTTATAAGAAACCTTTGAGGTTTCTCCAGTCGCTGCAAGTGCTTTGTATGGTACATGCCGAACGGGGTATTATACTCAATTATGGGCCAGATTAGTGCCAAGTATAGAGGGATTATAACCTCTTTAGCTCTTGAGGCAATGCTTTTACTAATCATGTGTGCTATGTAGAAACCATTTCTTACTACAGTAGACACATGGTGGTTGATGTTAAGGTCAACTTCTGATCCCACGTCCCTTACCACATTGTGGGTACTTTGGGTATTGATGTTGATTTGATAGTGTGAAGGGACATTGTTTGTGCAGAAGGAATGATGATGCATTTTTTTGCTTTCAGTTTGTGTTTGTAATTAATACATGAAAACAAACCAAGAGAAAAAGGATGTCCAACAGCCACAAGCAAAGTTCTTCTTTGACGTAAGACAGTTTATTGTAAAAACTCCACACGTTTTCATCACCCTTATAGAGTAACTTCCTCAGAAGTAACACAAATCAACCACAGAGTTGCAGATTAATTTTTAAAAAGGTCGGTACCTAGTATCATGTGGTTACATTGGCCAATCGATATGCATAGGAAAATAAAACATTTTTTAAAGAAACTGACTCTAAATAAGTCACAGAAGCTTAATAAATCACCAGAGATGCCAACAGTATATAAAAAATAATTAATAATAAGCTTATTAAATATCAACGCAAACAATGATATGCAAACCTTAATATAATTTAAAAACAAAAGTCATTAAAAACCACTGACTAAACAAGTAACTCATATGTAAAAAGCATATAAGTAAACCCGTGTGTCAGTGGTAATACAACATACACTGGCTCGGAAAAATAAATATGTACCAAACCAGCTATTTAAATTCGCAATATGAACCAAATGAAAAAATCGAAAAAATCATCAACAACCAAATGTAGTGAGTAAGCATTAAAAGTACACACCTAGATTTATATAAGTTAATTATACTATGTTATTAAGAATAATTAAATAAAAGATGAATAAACAACTACAGAATGGTCTATCAATTCATCTCATAAGACTTTTTAATTTCAATAGGCAAGTAATGTTGCAATTATCATTTAGACCGGGATAAGTGAAAACATCCAATGCTAGCTGCCATTCTAATTCACGGACCTCAAGGAGTATGGAATTGGGACCACCCCTAATGTCAGGCAATAGTTGATCTACTGCTTGGAAGTAAAATGTATGGCCATTATTTAGGTGGATATGTTTAGCAAGAGCATTTTCATTTTTGTTTCTAGTTACAGCATAAATATGCTCGTAAATTCTTTCATGAAACTTCCAGTCAGTTTTACCTATGTAAAACACTGGACAGTTATTACAACTTGCTAAATAAATAATACCCTTAGATTCACAATTTAATTTGAATGTAATGGAATACCTACAATTTTTTCCTACCTCAAATGAACTCCCTGTTCTAATGAACTTGCACATTTTACAAGTTCCACACGTAAAGGTGCCATTTGATCTCATAGTACATCTATTATTTTTACTTTCAAGTAAACTTTTCAAATTAGCACCTCTTCTGTAGACAAAAAAAGCAATCTAATAATAACCAATCTAATGGGCAAGTTAACAACAACTCTCAGCCTGAACCGATTTTTCAGCAGGATGGGAACTTCAGGTCAACGTCACGTCCACATCGACCCCAAAACCAAAGGAACAAAGGTTGGAACAATCGTCGGAAGAGATAGGGGAAGTGGACTTATCTCATGTACCTCCTGTGACTAAACTTGTTATTCTTAAAAATTCACGTGTTGACTTTAATATTTACAATTTTTCATCTATTACCATTGAGCCTTCGTTAATTGATTTATTGGCAAAGGGTGACACCTTTCTCCCGAGTAAGAACATTAACATTGCTAAAACTTTAATTGACCTGAAGTGTTTTGTCAGGAAACTGAATCTAACTTTTCTCTTGGGTAACACAGATTTTTCCCATTGTACCTTCAAACCAGCGAGTATGTTTAACCCTCCATTACACCCTTTACTCAACCTTTTTGAGAATGTGTGTGAACTTGACATCAGGGATATACCGCATGTACAGACACATACAGGTTCTTATAGGCAATATAATGTCAGTTATGAGCAAGCACAAGCTTTAAAACTTTTGAGATCTTTACAGGTATGAATTATTAAACCAGACAAGGGAGGAGGTTTAGTAATATTTGATGTCATTGATTATAACACCAAGATGGACTTAATATTAAATAACATAGCTTATTCTAAGTCATCACTTAATGAATTGAATGTAGCATAGTCAAGAATTAGAAGTTATTTCAGAGACTTGTTTATTGAAGCAAAAATAGATCTTGACACATTCAATTATATTAATATCCCTTTCCCTAAAACACCTATTATGTTTGGTATTCCAAAAATACACAAGAGCAAGTGTAATCCACATATGAGGCCCCTCATTGATGGTAGAACCTCTTTAACTTACCCTTGTGTGAAGCTGGTAGATTCAATACTACAAACATATTTGAAATCTGTACCACAGGTATGTAAAGACTCTTGGTCTTTCTTACAGAAGTTAAACAGTTTAGAATTTAACCAGGAAAATTGCTTCCTTACTATCACCGTGGTCGATTTATATACTTCTATTCCACATTTAGAAGCAGTAGAGTGGATTGCTCTACTGCTGAAAGACAAAAATGCACCAGCAAGGGACACTGATTTAGTTACAGAACTCATTGACATTATATTGATGAATCATTTTTTCTTGTTTAATGGAGAATATTATTTACAAAAACACGGGGTAGCCATGGGCTCCCCGTGTGGTGCTAGTTTAGTAAACCTCTTTATGGCCTATTGGGAAAAGTTATTCATATTTGATAAACTTGAAATTACAAATTCCCTTGTTTATTACACGAGATTTTTCGATGACATCTTTATTGTTTTTAGAGGTGATGTGAATGAAGCTTCATCACTTGTGGATTATTTCAATTCCACTCCTACGTTCTTTCAGTTCACTTATAAATTTGACACTGCCTGTATAGACTATTTGGATGTCAAACTCACTAAAGATCTAGCCAATATGAAGTTTTGTTCCACCATTTACAGGAAATCTTCTTATTGTAACTCATTTTTACATTATACTAGTGTGCATCCATATAGACAGAAACGATCCATTATTAAGGGTCAACTTATTAGGGCTGCAAGAATGTGCTCGCTTGACTGTGATTTTACAGCTGAATGTCATTTATTGAAAGACATGTTTTCTAATCGGGGTTATCCTTTTTCCTTAATAGATTAACTAATTGAGGAAATAAAATATAAACGTAATTGTGGTATTTTTGCTCCACTTTTAACCTCGACAAACCTTAGTCAAATCGTATCATCTAAGGCCCCTTTAGCCTCTTTAGTAAATGACTTTCAGACTTCCATCACTAATAATGACATGATGATTCCCGGTTAAAAACAAAGGTATGGTTAGCCAGAGTAACCAGTGTCACTCATAATGTGTCTTTTATCACTACTTTCAATAATGATAGTGACCAGGTTAAATTAATTTTATATAAGAACTTGTACTTTTTACATAAGGACAACTCCTTAATGGACAGAATTGGCCATTTCCCTAAAATTATCTACAGAAGTGGTGCTAATTTGAAAAGTTTACTTGAAAGTAAAAATAATAGATGTAATACGAGATCAAATAGCACCTTTACATGTGGAGCTTGTAAAATGTGCAAGTTCATTAGAACAGGGAGTTCATTTGAGGTAGGAAAAAATTGTAGGTATTCTATTACATTCAAATTAAATTGTGAATCTTAGGGTATTGTTTATTTAGCAAGTTGTAATAACTATCCGACGTTTTATATAGGTAAAACTGACCAGAAGTTTCGTGAAAGAATTTACGAGCATATTTATGCTATAACTAAAAACAAAAATGAAAATACTCTTGCTAAACATATCCACCTAAATAATGGCCATACATTTTACTTCCAAGCAATAGATCAACTATTGCCTGACATTAGGGGTGGTCCCAAGTCCTTACTCCTTGAGGTCCATGAATTAGAATGGCAGCTATCACTGGATGCTTTCACTTATTCCGGTCTAAATGATAATTACAACATCGCTTGCCTATTGAAATTAAAAAGTCTTATGAGATGAATTGATAGACCATTCTGTAGTTGTTTATTCATCTTTTATTTAATTATTCTTAATAACATAGTATAATTAACTTATATAAATCTAGGTAAGTACTTTTAATGCTTACTCACTACATTTGGTTGTTGATGATTTTTTCAATTTTTTCATTTGGTTCATATTGCGAATTTAAATAGCTGGTTTGATACATATTTATTTTTCCGAGACAGTGTATGATGTAGTACCACTGACACACGGGTTTACTTATATGGTTTTTACATATGAGTTACTTGTTTAGTCAGTGTTTTTTAATGACTTTTGTTTTTAAATTGTATTAAGATTTGCATATCATTGTTTACGTTAATATTTAATAAGCTTATTATTAATTATTTTTTATATACTGTTGGCATTTCTGGTGATTTATTAAGCTTCTGTGACTTATTTAGAGTCTGTTTCTTTAAAATGTTTTTATTTTCCTATGCATATCGATTGGCCGATGTAACCAAATGATACTAGATACCGTCCTTTTTGAAAAATAAGCTGCAACTCTGTGGTTGATTTGTGTTACTTCTGAGGAAGTTACTCTATAAGGGTGATGAAAACATGTGGAGTTTTTACAATAAACTGTCTTACGTTAAAGAAGAACTTTGCTTGTGGCTGTTGGACATCC
The DNA here is from genome assembly GCF_019279795.1 of Protopterus annectens. NCBI lineage: Eukaryota > Metazoa > Chordata > Ceratodontiformes > Protopteridae > Protopterus > Protopterus annectens. The sequence goes on along the minus strand of NC_056742.1, from coordinate 182,554,664 downwards.
CTTTTCTCTTGGTTTGTTTTCACTTGTTTGCTCATTTTGCCTTTACTGTAATTAATACACCAGTTGTTGGTCTGCATGAGACCCTCCTAGAGTACACTGACAACATTTGGAGATTCAATTATTGCACATAGTTTGCAGTCATCTGCAAATTGGCCAGCCAAAACCCCTTAGTTTTGATTTGAACTTCTGAGAAGTATATACCAAACAGGAGGGGGCCCAGCACACACCCCTGTAACACCCCACTGGTTATAGGTTTGCTGGTTGATGTGAAGTTACCCACTTTGATAGTGTGTGTCTAGTTTGTGATCCAGTTGGCAACCCATCTTACAATGAAGGGGTTTAAATTCAGTTTGCTAAGTTTAAAAGTAAAACCTGAATCTGGGATTGTGCTGAAAGCCTTTGCCAAGTCAAAGTATGCTGTGTACAGAGATTTACCCTTTTTGGTGGCCCTAGTCACATTTCAAAAGAAGTCCACCAGATGTAACAGGCAGGATCTGCCCTTAATGAATTGGGTAGCATCTAGGGTTTGGAGGTCACCTATGTCTTTATTTATGAGGTTCATAATGAAACACTTCATGGCCTTACAGATGAGGCTGGTCAGGCTTATGAGTCTGTAATTCCCCGGATCTGTTGCTAGGCCACCTTTGTGGAGGGGAATAAGTATTCCTCTTCTCCCTTCCACAGGAAAAAAAACCTGTAGTTAGGCTATGATTGAAAATGGTACTTAATGGTGATGATAGGTCATGTTTTAGCCTGTTTAGAAGACATCCGAGAATGTCTTCTGGTCCCATTGAGGCTGTGTTTTTTTGCTTTGGACAAGGCTTTGAGGACCTGCTGTTCAGATATGTAGGGTGAGGGAATGTTTGGGGGAAGGTTTATGATAAGTTAGGAGAGGATAAGTGAGTGAAATTTTCAGCAAAGCTATCCAATAGCAGGTTCACTATCTCTGTGGGGTCAGATTGTGTGTGATACCACTGGCCATCAGTTCTGCACATGCTTGGGTCCTACCCTTTAGGTTACATACGTAGCTGTAAAATGCCTTATGGTTATCATTGGCTGTGCTTGCTAAGTTGCTCTCAAAGGAGCCCTTGGAGGATTTGACAAGTTGTCTTATTTACCTGCTGAGGAGGGTGCTTTTCCATTGTTGGGACTATGCCTTTGCTTTCTTGGACAGCAACTTTTTGCATTTATTGCAAAGTTTACTGATGCTGGATGTCCACCATGGCACCTTGTTTTTACTTGGGGCTCTAGCTTTGACTCTTTCTGGTACAGCCAATTTTATACATTTATGCAAGTGATTGTACATGGCTTTAGTGTAAGCTTATTCATAGTTCCAACTCCCTACTTGGGCTGAGGCTTGGAATGCATTTATACCTTCACCCTGGAGGGTATAGTTTGCCTTGGAGAAGTTTTTTAGTCTGATTTAACTCTTTGTGAGTTCTGGTGTTAGTGCCAGCTTGAAGGTGACTGTTTTATGGTCAGATTTAACTGATGAGGGTCAGACAGTTGCGGCAGTGCCTCTGTTTGACATGTTAGTGAGGACCAGATTTAGAATGTTTGTTCCTCTTGTCGGGGTATGAGCAATTTGTTCTAAGGCATTTGAAGTAACAAAGCCAAGGAACTTTTCCACTAGCAAGTTGGGGCTAGCAGTTCCCAGTTGATGGTGGGATAATTGAAATCCCCCATAAGCAGACATTCACATCTTCATAAGCATAAATATAAACATAATTAAAGTTGCAACAACTAAAATGTATTACATCTGGATCATAGGTTCATAATATTAAAAAAAAATACATTTAGTAGACAAAATTGAATTAGATTAAAACAATAAAGTGCTGATTTATGAATGAATGTACATAAACAAAAAACTGACTTCAACCATAAAATACTGCCAATGGAAATCATGTTGTTCAGAACTGTGGCATTGGTCTTCAATTGACATTTTAATTCTTTAAATTCCAGGAAGTCATCAGCTGGTCCACCTCTATCACCCATATTGATGTGATAAATAATATAAAATCTAAATTCCACAAAATATAGTTGACAGAATATTACCTTTTCAAGTAAAAGCTTGTAGAACATCTTAAAACAGGATAAACTTAGCTGGTCCCTTGACCAGCACTACCCCATTTCATATGTTTATGAAGTGCTCTTTTAATTCCTCTTTTAGACATACAGGTATAATACCTTTAACTGATACACTGCAAAGGGAGAAATTCTCTTTCTGTAAATATTTATTTCTGATTATTACAAAATGTTACCTCTACTCTGGCTTTGTACAATATTTATGGATCTTTAATATGTGGAAGAACAAATGGACTGACTTATCGTGAAACAGCTGCTTTTTATGCACTGACTGTAAACAAATGATTCCAAAAATAAATGGATACAATGTTGCAGTAAGCCAAGTCCAAAGTAACCAAATACAAAAAAAACAGAAAAAAAACCCTCAAGACTTGAGAAATGCCAAACCATTTAAGAAGATACAAAATGCAAACCTTTCAGGTAATGACCCTTCTTCAGTACAAGTAAAGTAAAAACAATTAGTCCACATTATAGAGCATATGTATCATATGACTTAATTTAGAATGCTATATAATGTGGACTAATTGTTTTTGCTTTACTTGCCCTGAAAAAAGGTCATTACACAAAAGGTTTGCATCTTGTATCTTATTAAATGGTTTGCCATTTCTCACGTGAGTTGTATTTTTGTATCCAAATGATTCTCATTTCTGTTACATCTGTGTAGTTGTGCATTTGCACCCATGTCAGGGCTGAAAAAGAACTTTGGAGTTGCCACCTACCCAGTCGACAAAGTAAAAATAAATAAATAAACATTATCTATATGTTTATCATATTTGCATAACCTCAAAGTTTTTGACCTGCGAGACAATATATGTGCATGTGTGACTGAACATCAATATGTAAGAGTGATGCATATAAGCAATGGTCATTTTAAAAGTTTCATATTTAAAGTTTAGTAAACACTTCATTGCACCAACTTCACGCTTTAAACCAGTAACTAAGCATGTCAGAAAATGCGACCATAATAATCCTTTTATTAATGCCGTTAAATTATAGTGTGCCTTCATTTTAATGATATAATGTTAGTAACATAAGCCTTTTAAATCTAATGCCAGTGGAATGAACAGTATCATTTAAATATTAAAGATGAAAATTCTTCAAACCGTGTGTGACCCTTTGTCAAAGTGCTCTAATTGGTTTTTATAGCTTTAACTATGGAGACTACAAAATAATTTAAGGGCACTGAAAATAATACCTATCAAAAGCAAGGACATAAGCTAGGTAATGATATTTTATGCACAGACAATTTCCATTTTAATTGCATATATTGAAATGAGCCTCAGGTCATTGTAGGTATGAACTAATTGCAAGCATTGTGATACTCATATCTTTAAAAGGCAATATTACATAATTTCTCAGTTCTTCAACTAATGGGATTCAGCTTATTTTACATATTTATCAAAAAACTGAGTTCTTTGAACCTCACATTTTCATTTTGATTTTAAGGAGAATAAAACAGAACACACATTCCACAATGAAAAATTCTTAATCTTGTATTTGCCGGTGTCCACTTATAGTTTAACATAAATGAACATGTGTTGCTTTCAATACAACCAAGGAAAAAATAACCAGACTAATAATCAAAGTATTGTCATTAAAACATTTAAAACAGATTCTTATAGATAACATTTCCCATGGGATACCCTGACGTATTTGTTATCTTGCTATGCTATTCAATTAGCTTGTAATATGCAATCTCAAGAGTGTGCGTGAGTGTGTGCATGTGATCTCGCCCAAGAAGGCAATACGACCCTACAAAGTATAGAATGACAAGACCATGAGTGAGCAGACAAAGCTATACTGCACAAGCTGAAAAGAGGATTGACACTGTAAGAAGTCTGGCAGCATACACATGTGATGCAAAGCCATGTTATGTTCAATTTCAAACAACACCCTGCTCTTTTGCAAGCTGCAGGTTCCATATTTATTGCCTATTACCTTATATGTTTTCTTTAGTGTAAAATACTGACTGGTATTGCTGAGGCCAGCACATCAAGATTTTTTTTTTTTGGATGTTACTCTGTTACCTTTCCCATCCCAAACAGTTTTAACAGCCCACTCTACAGTGATATTATAGAAGGTAGCTTAACTTACCCAGCATGCAAGTGCATACATGCCCACCCATGCCACACCTCATTCATCACACTGCTGGATGCAGGCTTCTAGTGGAGAGCTTCATACAACAGAGAAACTAACACCACATTATTACATGTTTAACTGAGCAGCTGAATAATAAATTATCATTCCCTATATAAGGCTAACTGAGGTGTACAATTTTGGTTGGCACTGCATTGCTCTGCTGTATGCATGAAAACGTGTGCCTACTTGCATGTGTATATGTATGTATAATACACACTATAAACACATACACATATATATGTGTATATCTGTGTAATATATGTATGTCTGTGGGTTTGTTTCACAGTTTCTAAACATACACCTTGCAGCAATCCTGGGTTTGATTTCCACAGCCCCCATCTATCTATTGCATAACATTCTGTAAGTCAGTTAATTGAAACAGACCCCCTTTTCTCCAAGTTCTGCAGCTGGGGAAATATACACAGAGACTCAGAAATGGGAGCAGAGCCCCGCATTTCATGAAAGGGGTACATGTGGCCCATTCCCATTGTTGAAATGCTTGTTGTGTAGTATTTTGTGGGGGGTAATTTTTAGATACTTTCAGATGGAGATATGTAGAAGTTTGTATGTTTTAGTTATGCTGTCTTACATCTCTTTTAATGTAGCTAATATATTTCATTATAAATCAAAACAATACATTGCAAGCTTAACAAAATTCATATTCCAAAGTAAAAAAAAACAAAAAAAAAACAAGTAGAACATATTTGCACATAAAAATACATTTAGCATCTAAAGACTAGATGGTGTAAAGAATATTCACATAATCAAAATGGTACATAGAGCATTCTTGAAACTGATAACATATCTTGCATAATAGAGAATAGAAGTCAAGTTCTTAGTTTAAAAAAGTGTCTAAAAAAATTTATCTCAGATATCTATAGCACTCTTCAAGAAAAATCTTGATGATTGGATGGGAAATAGGAAATTCACCCTGGGGATCAGTTCTGTGGCTCTGCTCGACAGGGGCACAGGAAAATAATTTTCTTGGGTGGCGAAAGCCAGGGTACCTTTTTGGCTTGGCTTATATAGGCCCTAGGGCCAATAGCCTAGTATCTACCTCTGAACCTATGAACCTGTGAACCTATAGACATCTACCCCTCCCCCAAAAAAGGCAAACACACATTTCATATATACAACATTGATACTTTAAAGTGAAGCATCCCTACAGATGCATCTTGATCAATGTGAACAATGTCACAGCTAAACACAATACATAAATAAGGAACAAAAAAATAAGCTTACCACATTTAAACATTTCTCTAACTTATGAAATTCAGTATCCAAGTGGAAAGCATGTCCCGTGAAGTAGTACTGGAGCTACATTCATGGTTAAAGATTTCCAGCTCCACTGCAAATCCTGCACAAATGCTTTCCAAGTTCCTCAAGACCACTGCTCAGTCACTAACACATCCCCATCCATGGCTCGAATGCTAAATTCCATACTCTGTTGCTTCCACCATACACCCTCATCCATAAATCTATCAGACAGAACCACAACACATACAAAATAAAAAATGATAAAACTCTGGAAAAACTAATGCAACCTAATTAAGAAAAAAATACAGGTAGCATTTCAGTACTACATTCACCTTTCTTTAAAAACTAAAAATCAGAACACTCTGGCTTCCTTAAAACATATTATGTGCTGTCAAAAATAAAGAAAACTAACTATAAAAAGGTTAGCTAATAAAAAAAAAAAAATCATCACCAAAAGATACATTAGAACTCTTCGCAATTACGTTCATTCATAAACTGAAAAAGTGATTGTGATGGCATTACTTTGCAAGAAAATATGTTAAAATACAAACCTTGTTATAAAAGCAAGAAAGGAGCATAAAAGTACAAATTAAATGTTCATCGGTGTTGAAGGCTGGCTTGCATTTTATTAGTAATATATTATTAGTATTTCATGAAAAAAAGTATCCTATAGGGTATTTTAATGTAAATTGGCAACATAATTATATTGTGGCTGATTCGAAAATAAATTATTTTTTCTATTTATTTTTTAAAACATTAGATTAAACAATAGTGTAGTAAATAATTATGAAAAATAAGAGTGAAGACTTTGATACAATCCCCTGGTAAGCTTTGTTCAGTTTGTGGCAAATTGAGTTACTTTTAATGCTGAAAATAAATGTCCTACACTGTGTGCTGGGCACAAAGGCAGTGTGGCTCAGCTGAACAGAGATGCAAAAAGGAAAAAGAAATATAGCACATGTGAAAAATAAAATTTGAAATGAATTAGCCAAGTACTGCATTCAGGTTTATTATGTCATGTCATGCAATATTTTGAATAGATGATATTGGCTGGAATTTATAGTCTGGGACTTTGCAGATGCTTAGCAGTTGCGTGTGAGTAGTGGTGCTATACGGATATTTGAATAAAGTCAGCAAAATGCGTTTGCTATGAATTCGGATAAGTGAAGCAATTTTTAAAATCATGCCCACTTTTCACATAACAGTAAATTGCATAAAGTTCATCATTTCAAAATTGTGAATTACTTCACAAAATCATAAGTTATATATGTTTTGACATGTCACAGGCAAGAGCGGCGTAGAAGAGTCACTCTCCAAGCATTTTAGAAAAGCTGTGGACTGTGCAGCAGCTAAGAGGGATTTTTAGAAAAAAGGAAAAGGGATTTATAATTTTTTGTTTATATAAGGATATCCTTCTGTAGATACCCTGATTATTTCATTTAAGAATGGAAAGAGTGTGATAGGATAGATTGAAAAACAGAAGACAAAATAAAGACATGAACATACAAGGGTAACAGCAAGAGGGTTTGTAATGGAGGAGGTGGGAGATGATGAGCACTATTTTTAGGGGGACAGACCCCTTATTTTTAAATTTTATAAGAGGGTAGCATGGGTGAGAAAGAGAGAAGAGGAGAAATGGTAAAGGAAGAAGAGTTGATGAAGTGCCATTTGGAAACCCACTCCACAGAGCCTCAAGCACATTCACTGCCAGATGGTGTTGCAGTGGAGGACCCCGGTGATGAGGGGTTAGGGGCCTGGGTTGATGTGGTAGGCACCAGCCGGTTGAGCGGTACCCTCTGAAGGGAGGCTTCAACTGTCTGAATTCTCCTGTCCATTGCTTCTACCAGTACATTTTCAACCAAACTCCAAAGTCCCTTTCTGTGAGGCTTGCCAGGCTGCCGCATGCTGGAGTGCCCACAAGACCAGTTCCTCCACTCTGACCCTATAAGGACGTCCCCAGATGGGAAGAGGGTAGGGAGAGACAAAACAGAAAAAGTATAATAAATCCACAAAAGACAGTTTTAATGCAATTTAACAGCACAATATTGCAAAATCTTGACTGAGGTAAAACTTGTGTATGCATACTGTTGGAGCAATGATTTGCAATGTGGTTCGGTACTTGGGGAAAAATGTAAACGTAGTGCTTATACGTATTTGTGATGAATTGAAATGGCAAGGGTTTTTGACCTTCTGAAAGGGTTGTCTGTTTAAATGATGTACTTTTAATAAAGAGAATACAATACCCAAAAGCAAATAAACAAAAATAAATCTGTAATTATTGCAGTTAATCAGGTAAAAAAAAAATCATATTATAAAATTTTTCTATTGATCTGTTATGTATTTAGTGGCATTTCCTTCAGCTGTGAAGATATAACAATGCTGTCTGCAAAGGTATGATAGAAATCAGTTCTACAAATGCTGCTTTATTAATTTTCCTGTTGCCACAAATATATAATTATTTCTAGTATGTTCTGTTGAAAGAGAGAGATATTTTGGACACTTGTTATACTTACCAGGAGACTAAATCAGACGATGCAATCTTCTTTTCTCTTGCTGGTGATTATAATGTATTTCTTTCTCAGCTATCAGTAAAACAGAGAAGGATAATCATGTTTATCTGTATTTGATTTTCTTCCACATATAAACAAAAATATGTCATACATCCTCTAAACATTTAATTTTTTTTCTTTTCCTTTTTAACTTTAATATACATACACGTATGAGTTACTGCAATACTTTAATTACATTCCATTTAATTCAGCAGGATATTAGAGTAATATGAACTGTGTCTCGAGTTTTGTTTTCAAAATGCATGAAACACTTCAAGTAAGAGTGCATTTCCTTTTTTCAGAACTGTGTCTGATAGTGATAGCAGTAAAACACCATCTTCTCTGAAAACTTCTGTGCTGGTCAGTCTCTTAGAAAAGTAACCATCAACCTGCAGTCTAACTTGGGTGTGGTAACTATCATTTCAGTGATGTTATACATAAATACTTGTGAACAGCCATCTAGGTTAAGCAATTGTTTGTATTATATTTATGCATCTCTCACATAACTGGCTTCATCCAATATTTTCTGTTACAGCTTTTTTCCCTGCAGTGGCAAAGAATTATAAATCTGTAACTGTGACTATTATTTCATAACTTTATATATCGACTCAGCATTAGTGATACCTGAACAGTAGTAAAGGATTTACACAGTTATCTCCACAGAGTATTATTTTAATACCCTTTCCTGACATTTCTGTGTATTACTGTAACCTGTTAATGCATTATTACTACTACCTTTTCTTCAATAGATGGCTGTCTAATAACAGCTGTGCTACTCACTTTGTATGCAGTTCATAATATCAGTATAACTAAAAATGTTCATGTATAGATGTTTTTAGTGTGTATATAGTGTGTATATGTGTGTTTGTGTATATGTACATGCATATATATATATATATATATATATATATATATATATATATATATATATATATATATATATGTGTGTGTGTGTGTGTGTGTGTGTGTGTGTGTGTGTGTGTGTGTAGGTGAGCATTAATTAAGAAAACGTTTACATACAATAAAACTCTGGTCTTCTTGCTATAACCTGGTCAACCCACACTGCCAGCTTGTCAGCACTACAATTTTGCAAATCATCACACTTATGATGGCACTGTTGAACATAGCGGGTTATGCCTGTCAGGGTCATCAGGTGGTCACTCAACTCCTGGCAGATATCAAGTTTTTCCATGTAGGGTGACACATGCATGGCTGGATCTCTGCCAGGTAAGAATCATGCAAAATGTAGAGCTTGATTAAGGTCTCTTTCTTAGACTAGCTTGTAGTTCATTCATGTGCCTTCACAGGTGTAGCTATCATTTGAAAAGCCCGAACCAGAATGAAGAAAATATAGTGCGGGATGTATTAAGCCAGGTTAGATCCCACTCCTTTTTGGGTGTGATATCCCCTTGACCAAACCCTTTTTGCTAGCATGATCAGTAGAGCAGGTATTGATACTACTGGCAATGTTGGTGTAACCAAAACTGCTTTGTCACATACTGATTGTGATTTTTCTTTAAAGAAAACACTTGTCTTTTCCATGTTATGAATTAATTTCAAATATATGGATAGTTACTGTCATTATTAATGCTTATTGATAGAAGTAATTTTGTATACCATAAAAGCAATATATTCCATGGATTTCTTTTACCTTTCCTTTTAAGGTAGGAGATAAACATCAACAGCAATATGAGCAGTTAGTTTTTTATAAAGACTTTTTAATATATATCACTTATGTGTGACAGGCAATGTTGGATAAACAAAGATAAAACTTAAGATTGCTGTCAATCTGATATTCAGACAACTCCATTTTAAATTTCACTACTATATTTTTATTTTGGCTAGTTTACAGCCATCAGTGAGCCTCTACAGAAAGCTTAGCATGCTGCAGAGTTAGCAAAAGTCCACCCATACTTTGTTGAAATGCATTCATGTACTGTATGTTATGCGTTCGTCATCAGCATAATGTCAACATATGCTGATATACCATGGCACACATTTGTGTAACACTACGATTCATAGACATGCATATAAAGTATCTTAATTTGCATAACACATATTTAAATCAGCCTGAATTTATGCCATTAAGTTAAGCAACCCCCCCCCCCCCTCCACATACATTTCAATCTCTTAAAGCAAGAAATCTGGACAAGGCCATAAATATTAGGGGGACAAAGGCCCCAAAATAGGGGCACTTTTTAATATTGCTCTTACAAACTTAAAAGGTTAATAGAATGACAGGTGCTGCATTAGTATGAATTTTCATAAGTGTATGAAGCCATAAACTCAAATGTCTATCATTATTTTCTGATTCAACCCTTAATGATTTGACAATTATTTGCCAGAAAAACACAATTTTATGAGGAAACTCATCAAAAATATGAGGAAAAATCTGTACAGTTGAGAGGTATGACCACCACATTAATTTACAAATGACCAAGATAGGTGGCAAATGTCTTAGGACACTCCAAACATCTCACAATAAGGAAACTTTATAAAATATTGATTATTTGGTAATAGATGCTTTATCAATTACTTTAATATTGATTCAAAGGTTACCTGTAATACATTTTGAAGTGTACTGTGCATGTATTTACACCATTGCATACAAGGCAATTTTGGTCATTTTGAAGTTGCCTCTCATGATATCATGAATCATTTTAGGAAATGATCATTAAAGACGTGTAGTGATTATGCATATATGTAAAAAAAATGCTGATTACACTTCATAAATTTCAGTTCATGGGGTCATAGATTTGAAATTTCAGTGTCCAAAGGACAGGAACAGATGTGTGATAAAGGTGGTGATCTGTTCAAGAGAGTGAGAGAAAATACATGAAAATTGCATTTAGTAGTGCATATTATTTTTTGTGTAAGTGAATAAACTGTAGTTGTGCTGTTTGCATATTTATTGAGATTGGGTGGCAGGAATAGGTGGCCAGTGGTTTCTACTTTAATAGCTGATGCCATCCAAACGGTACTGTCACACGTGTCTGAGAGTAGCCTTTTTTCTCTCCCTTATCTTTGCTTTTCTTTTTTTTCTCTAGTTGTTGTTGTTGTGTCTTTTCAGCTTTTCCCAGTTAGGGGTCGCCACAGTGGAACTCCGGTCCGCTAATGATTGGCAGTTGATTTTTACGTGCTGAGTTGCCAGCCCTAACGCACAACGTTCAACGAAGGTACACCCATTCATGCATGTCTCCACGCAGAAGACGCTCTAGCTGAGAGTCGAACTGGTCAGCATCTTACTGTGAGATGACAACGCTACCGCAGCACCACCACCACGGATCCGCAGCACTGATGGAAAATAAGGGATCAAAGCACAGAGATGACGACTTTAGCCATGAGGAAAACTGTGTCAGCAAGATAACTACATACACCAAGTAGTCTCCTCCAAGAAATGTCCCTCAGGTGTTTATGCTGTCACAGCTAGTGGTCACTACTTCCAACACCCATGGTGACCGATAGAAATCAAGGTGGAGTATGGCAGAGCACACACACACACACACACACACACACACACACACACGCGCACACACGCACACACACGCACACACACACACGCACAGACACACACACACACACACACACACACACACAGTATGAGTGCACATATGTAACCCTGACTATGTGAATATTGGTAGATATAGTCAGGTAGTGTTAACAGTAACTTCCTCCACAGGTCTGCCAGGTAAGAAAAGGTAGAAATGAGCTGTAAGAAGGATGTGATTATATACTGTGTACAACACCCACTGTCTAACCACAAGGATGCAAATGGCAACAAGATAAGTACATACACCGAGTAGTTTCCTCCAAGAAATGTCCTTCAAGTGTCACGCTGTCACAGCTGCCAACACTGAGGGTGACTGATAGAAATCAAAATGCAGTATGGCAGCAGCACACACACACACACACACACACACACACACACACACACACACACACACACACACACACACACACACACACACCCATACACACACACAGTATGAGTGCACTTACGTAACCTTGACTATGTGAATATGGGTAGAAACAGTCAGGTAGCATTAGCAGTAATTTCCTCCGTAGGTCTGCTAGGTAAGAAAAGGTATAAATGAGCTGTATGAAGGCTGTAATTATGCACTGTGTACAAACATATCACTGCCTGACCCAAGACCATAGGTCGATGTAAAGTGAAGTAATACCTAGCGAGTAATAATTAGAGCAATGATCATTAAAGTTGTGAGCAATTGAAGCCAATACAGTTGATAATTGACATCTATCATTCTCTCCTACCCTATCTGCACAAAAAATCTAAACACATAAATCAATGGGTATGTTTTTCACAAAACCGACTGTTGAGACATGTGTCCTATTGTTCTACAAATATTTAAACATTTGATTATTAATGTTCCCTGTTCAAATACCATCATTGGTGGCCTGTTGCTATCAATGTAACCTGCATGCTATTATAATGTCCACTGAGGTTCCATATATGCATGTGTTCTGTTTGCTATGCAACTCTTTCAAAACTGTTGTTTTGGGTTAATGGGAACACACATGCATGCTGTTATAACTAATCCTGGAATGTGTTGTTCATGACTAACCAACATATGTTGTAAAACCTCAACACAATAGGACGTCTGAGAAGGCTGATCCCAGCAGATCCACCTGTTCTGCCTCAACTGGCCATGGAAATGGGCCCCAGCATGTCTGGGACCTAACCCGGGACTTCCTTGTCCACTGGTCCTACACCACCTTTGGGTGGAACTGCCTCAGGGCTTGGGGCCTGTCCCACCTTTGGAGCTGGTGCCGACAGGACACCGTCACCTGTTGTAAGGTTCAGGGTTTGGTGCGTAGCGAGCTTCGAAAGGAGTTTGGAAATCACCTACACCAGCTTGAGGGCTGCATGGTGCATCTTACGGGTCAGCCTTCCCCCCTGCTCTGCCACCAGCACAGCAACCTTTGGAGCCGTGAAGGTGCAGTGGTGACTGCCCATAGGTGGGGACATCAGTCCCACTGTGTCCATTTGGGGGCTCATGGGTGTCTGATTCCCAATCACCCTGCCCATCTAAGGTGTTTACCCCTCACATATGTCATATACTGCCCCTGTCTGCTTCCTGTCTGTCTTCCTACCCAACCTACCTATTCAAATATACCTACTATCCTTCCCCAACATCCCACTCTCACCTTAAAAAAAAAAAAGGCAATCTGTTCCCACAAAAAAATGTTGCCACATACATAGCTGTCCATTTGTCACATGTGTCCACTGGACACATGTATTCTGGTCTAATTGGCTTAACACATTACTGTTGTCCTTACCCCTCTCTCAGGGGTTTGAGTGTCCAAATTCACCTCCAAATTCTGTAAAAATGCATAGCTGTTGCTGTATCAGAAATGGACAGCTATGGACCTTCCCTACATCCATCCTGCACATCCCTAGCTATCTGTCATATTGTTTTTCCCTCTGCATGCCCCCTTTTTCACCATTTTCCTATCATCCCTTTTTATTTTCTTTTAAAGAAATTAATGTGGGAGAAAGTGAGTTTGTGCTATTCTAAGCGATGCCTACACAGATTAAGCAGTTTCCAGTTTGATCATGTGCTGGCATCACTTACCATTGCACATACCAGCGTAAACCCACTTACAACTCCTTAAAATTGCCTTAATCACCCTTTATCCATCAGCCACTATTCTGCCAGCAACAAAATGATCAGCCCTGCAAAGCTTTGAACCCAGGACCCTATACCCCATATTCAGAACAATTTAGCACTACACCACCTGAGCTGTGATAATAAAGGCTGTTTTTTCAAATATATCATTCAGTACAGGTATAGAATAGTAGAAAACAAACACTATGGAATCAGTCATGTTTAGTATACATAAATATACACATATAGATGTGTATGGTAATAGATAAATATTAAAACATATATACATCAGATATATGGAGCAATACATATAAAACAAATACATGTAGAATATATACATATATATTGTTATATAAACATATGTATAGATATCAAAAAAGGAATATATATATATATATATATATATATATATATATATATATATATATATATATATATATATCAGTATAGATATATCTAAAATATATATATATATATATATATATATATACATACATACATACATACACACACCTCTTAGTGCAATAATTCTGGACAAAGGCTGTCAAAATGGGGGGACAATGGTCCAAGAACAGGGGCATAATGTACGTACTGCAGTTATAAATGAAGAATGTTGCTACAGTAACAGGGTTAGTGTCAGTATATATGCTCATAAAGATATGAGTTCTGAAACTGAAATGTATGCCATCATTTACAGAAAGAAATCCTCAGATCATCACAGTGATTTACCACAGAAATGAAAATAATGATTTTGTGGAACAGAACATACATGTGAGCAATAATCCCGGACAGTCTGAAACAATCTGGCCAGTAGAGAGGTATGGTCAGAACTCCTCAGTGCAACAAATCTGGACCAAGCCTGACTGGAGGGGGGTGTAAAGCCATGAAACTGGGAACATATCCCACATACTGGAGTAGATAAGGCGACACGGTTGATGCAGAAACACCCTCCTGTCTGTTGTGCCATATATTGACTGGAATAGCCCAAGTCCAAAACCAAATTACTCCCCACTACTCACTGACATAAATCTATACATCATCCCACTGATGTGTCAGACATACACAACATGTATGATGGCCAGGCAGCAGTACATCTGATAAATATCGGGGCATAACATCACAGTAGGGAAACTACACTGAGCTGCTAGGCATGTCACCAAGTACTGTCTAAACTACAGGCAGACTGACACAACCCAAACCCAATTTTGCTATGGGGCAATACACATGTAATTGCAAATATATCAGGCACTACAGGGATGTAATAGCACTGACCAACAGACACTAGCGTGAGAGTGCATACCCAGAACCAATCTCAGCACATTCAAAGTGACATACTGGTAAGCCACAGGAACAGTAGACTATATGGACTGTGTGAACAAAATCATCAGTATGTTTGCCACTCACACACTACTATATATATATATATATATATATATATATATATATATATATATATATATGTATATATATATATGTATATATATATATATATATATATATATATATATATATATATATATATATATATATATATATATATATATATATATATATATATATATATATATATATATATATATATATACTGGCCCTGTGGTATAGGACATGTCTCAGTCTGCCCCTACAAACATATACAGCTGATGGAGCACCAGAAGCTGGAGCAGCATGCAAAGTCAGATAGAAAATGACCCTCAACAGTTACATCTACTCCCCACCCTACACAGACCAAATAACACATTCACAATACACTGACACACAATCCTGACAGTCTGTTAACAATTACTAGAAATACACAGTCCTCTCAACAGTATAGAGTCCCACAGAATGTCATGGCGTTGTCATCATATATAAGGACTTCTACACATAACATGTCTGGCAGTTTGATACATCACTGGGATGATATCTGGAATGAAGTCACTATATGATAATATACTATACCTATACACCTCTTACAGCATGACATCTAGACAATGACATACTTGGGGGCAGAGACTGAAACATAGGGCCATTATTGACATATTGCTGTCATAAACTGAGAAAGTTGCTGGTGTAACAGAGTTGTTGTAACATATCTGTTCTGAGGGATATGAAGTCATAAACTCTCATGGATCTTACAATTTACTAACTGCAATCCTCAGAGTATGCTACTGAATTTCCAAGGCCAAAAAATGTGTGAGTAACACACCAAATATAAGAGCCCAAACTCTGGCCATTCTGTGGATAGCCTTACAGTGGAAAGTCAACCACATAACACTATTGGACTTAAATTCGTACAGAGCAGCCACACCCACACAAACCCTTTCAAACTAGCATTATTTCAACTGTATAACAGCCATACTTACATTCTGTCCTTATGGCTGGAACATTTTCACCCAGTTTGCTGGGCTGTCTCCACAGTGTTTGTTGTAAGAGGTATTCCCAACTACACTATGTGATGCTGTTCATCACACAACTCCATGCAGTTCTCCTCCCAGGCAAGAAATAGGGGCAAAGCCCACATGAAGTACTCAGTTATAGAAGTGTGTTTCCATGCTATTGGGTATCGGAATGATACCACAGCTGTTCCACATGCAATTAGCAAGTGGGGGACTCCAGTTGGTGCACAGGCCATCAGCAGCTCATGACCATTATCTACTAAAGGCAAACTGCTACCTATAAAAAACAGATGTATATCCTACATCTGTCTCAGAGACACACACACACACACACACACACACACACACACACACACACACACACACACACACACACACACACAAACAGACAGACAGACACACACACTGAGACTGATGGAGTATACCAACTGAACTAAAAACAAAAAAACGCATCTATGTCAAACAATTAAGCCTGTAATGGAATGTAGTAGGGGGCATGTAAATGTAGAAAATATGAAGTTCAAACAATATTATGTCTCAACTACACATGCTATACTGATATATTGCTGAAAAGAACCTATGGCCATAGAAAATGTGTCTGCCTGCAGTGACATAGAACACAGCTCAGGGCCCTGAGTCATCCCAGGAAAGGATGGCTCACATCTGTCCACTATTGGAGTGTGTGTTGCACAATACTGACTGTGACACTGCTAGGCCACACCCAGTGCAAATCATACCATCAGTAACTCTGATACGTCCAGCTCTGAGTTGTGCATATTTTTTCAAGTGACAATGTCTCCAACCCATATAACATAGCTGGTCTCAGTACCCTCTTGTAGACCTTCCCTATCACTCTTAATGGTACTTGTCTGTCACAAATCACACATGACACTCTTCCCCACCACCCACATCCTGCCCATACTCTCATCTTCATCTCTCCCTCACACTCACCATTACTCTAAACTGTTGTTCCCAAGTATTTACACCTATCCACCTTTGAAAACTGTACTCCCTGCAGCCTCACCTTTCCTCCATCCTCCCTCCCATTCACACACATATATTCCATCTTAGTCCTGCTGGCCATCATTCCTCCCCTCTCTAGACCATACCTCCACCTCTCAAGGGTCTCTCCAACCTGTTCCCTACTCTCACTCTAGACCACAATGTTATTTGCAAACAACACAGTCTAGGCGGACTCCTGTCTGATCATGAGTGTCAACCTGTACATCGCCACTGCAAATAAGAAAGGACTCATAGCTGATCCCTGATGTACTCCGACCTCCACCTTAAACACGCCTGTCACTCCCAATGCAGAACTCACTGCTGTCATACTAGCTTTCTACATATCCCGGAGCATTCTTATGGAATCCTCCATCACTACTGACCACCTTATACAATACCACAACTCCTCTCTAAGCATCCTGTCATATGCTGTCTCTATGTCCACAAAAGCACATTGCAGCTGCGTCTAACCTTCTCTGTATGTCCCCATCAATAATATCAGAGCAAACATCACATCTATACTCTTTCCTGGCATGAAACTTTGCTGCTGATCTGTAATCCTCACCTCCCTTCTTAGCCTAGCTTCCACCACTCTTTACCATTACCTCATGCTATGACTGATCAGTGCTATCCTTCTATAGTTACTACAGCTCTGCACACCACCCTTATTCTCATAATCCGTACACAGACACATTTTATCCACTCATCATGCAAACTCTCACTTTCCTAGATTACAGTAAACAATCCGGTTATAAAGACCACTGCCATTTGTCCTAAACACGTCTATGCTTCCATATGTATGTCATCTGGACCAATAGCCTTTCCATTCTTAAACCTCTTCATAGCTATCCTAACTTCCCCATTGATAATCTGTTGTACATCCTGATTCACCATACCCACATCATCCAAACGTCTCACTCTCTCATTCCCTTCATTCAACATCCCATCAAAGTACTGTTTCCACCTGCTCAACACACTCTCCTTGCTAGTGAGTTCACTTCCACCATTATCCTTTTTCAGCTTTATCTGCTGCACATCCTTCCTAGCTACATTCCTCTGTCAAGTCAATTGATACAGGTCCTTTTCTCTATGATTGGTGTTCAACCTTACATACAACCATTCAGATGCCCCATCCTCAGCCTCTACCACCACTCTCTTTGCCATGCACCTCATCTCCCTATACACCTGTCTACTTTCTTCATCTGTCTGAGAATCTCATTTCCCCTTGGCCAACCTCTTTCTCTGTAAACTCTCCCATATTTCCTCATTCCACCACCAGGTCTCCTTGTCCTTCTTCCTCTGTGCAGATGTCACACCAAGCCCCTTTCTACTCATCTCCTTTACTAGCTCAGATGTAGTTACCCAGATATTTGCTAACTCTTCACTGCCACTCACTGCCTGTCTTAGGTTTTCCCTGAATTCAACCTCACAATCACCCATACTCAGTATCCACCATTTGATCCATGGTGCTGCCGTCACACTCCTCCCCCTCTTCTTGATCACCAACATCATCCCACAGACCAACCTTCCATGTTGCCTTACTACACGTTCCCCTGTCACCACTTTACAGTTATCAATCCCCTTCAAACAGGCCTACCTGCATAGGGTACAATCCACCTGTGTGCATCTTACTCTACTGTATGTCACCCTATGCCCCTCAGTCTTGTAAATCTATGTATTCACCACACCCATGTCCAACTCTGTTGCAAACTCCACCACAATCACCTTCTGCATTCCTTTGCTTAACACCATACCTACACATTACTTCTGCATCCCCTCTGTCCCCTTCACCAACATGCCCATTGAAATCTGCTCCAATCACCACTCACTCACCCTTGGTTACATGCATCACCACTTCATCCAACCACACCAAAGTATGTCTGTCACATCCATCACACACACAATTGGCGGTGCATATGCACTAACAACTGTCAACATTACACCACAAATTCCCAGCCTCTGGAACATCACTCTACTCGACACTCTTATCACCTCCACAAACACTCCTGGCATAATGTTCCTTCAGGTTAACTCCTACACCATTTCCCCTCCCATACACACCATGATAGAACTATTTGTACCCGACTCCGATACACACACAGCTGAACACCCCTTCCATCTAGTCTCTGGCACACACAATATATCCACCATTCCTCTGTCCAGCATATCAGCTAGCTCTGTCCCCATACCAGTCATATCATAACATTAACCGTTCCTGTCTTCACTACCACACACCTAGCCTTTCGCCTCTTTACCTGCCATATGAGCATCAGACATCCTCCAGGGGTATGTCTGTGAATGCAAAGGCTACTCCACTATCAAATGACATACGTGTGTTACAGCAATATGAAGAAAGTGTCACTAATTGTGGCCCATAGCCCACCATGTATGTGCGTTGTCCTACAGATGTCCTGCCCTAACAGATTGATATGACTGACTGAGCAGCAAGATTGCCATTACAGTGTGCCATACTGACATAGAATAGAAATGTATAGCAGGTATTACCTGTGCATATGTATGTATGTATATGGTAGGTGTACCTGGCTGCCTCATAACAACTGACATGGGATGCAAAATCAGTTGAATAAGCTGTATATGTTGTTCATGTGTGTAACCTTAGTTTCTGTGTATCCAACAGACTTACACTTCTATAGCTACTGGTTGTGTCATTGCCCTGACACAGACATGGATTGTATAATAAGCATGAGTATCACATTGAAATTATAGAGGTGGCCAACTGTGTTCTGACCCTGTGTCCATGCCTACTACAAACAGCTATATGACCACCCACATAGCTGTATGGCCTCAGCAATACCTTACTTGTAAAATCTGTCTCCACCAAAGTAGAGAAAACCCCTTTGCTGGACAGCAGCAATGCACAAAGTATATAATGTGGTGCTATATTTGTTGTCCATGGCAAAGTTGGAGCAAGCACCATCTGGGCAGCATGTCAACCTTTGTCTGAAAGAGCATATTAGGTCACAGGTGGATTACTGTAAGGCTAACTATGATTACAAATTGGCCACATCCACTAAGGGCAATCACATGGCCATCTTCATGTATGTCTGAATTCTCAGAGGCATCAATCCAACCCACCCTGTAATGGTGGTCAATCACAGCACATACACACACACCATAGCCAGAGCCAACCTGCTGCAGACAGGTTTAAGGCAAACATCCCTGGATCACCATCCGTATAGGTGGATATGCACAGCACACTCACCCCTCCCCTCATCATCATTGATCAGGTGCAAACTGCCTAATCAAAGTTAACAAAAGCCAGTCCCCTTGGGGCCTGATGACATTCTTGTCTGCATACTACATGAACCCAGGCATATGCTTACAGCTCCATTACACACTGTATGCAAGTAAAGCCTGAGCACCATTGCCATCCCATCTGCAAGGAACACATTCACTGTCATCCCTCTACACAAACATGAATGATGAATGGTGGTTTATGCAATGTACAGGCCCTCAATGGGGGGAACATGACACATCAGGACCAGGAGTATAATGCATGTTCATACAGTGCTGCCATGTACAGGGGTATGATGTGTTTGTCAGTGGTGGCTAATGATAGTCCACGTGCATGTGCTGGCTCTGTAAAGAACTCTGGGCAATGTCTGAGGTCTTGTAATGTGTTTCCCAGTGTATGTCTTCCAGGTGCCATGCAGCGGCAACAGCCTTACACTGATGTGGAGACAGCAGCCATGACAGAAGTTGCAGTCTTAAACTATGCCATCCTTTCTGGCCGTAGCCGGCAAAATCTTCAGAAGCGGACCGCACTGTCAGATGAGATCATCAACAGAGTGAATGTGTTGGGCCACCATGGACACACATACAATCAGGTCAGGCATAGAGCAACTGAACTGATACATAGTGCCCGGCAAAGGGCTGCTGCTGTAGAGAGGGACTGTACTGCTATCGGTGGGGGGGCCAGCCACACAGACCCTAATTATTGTGACAGAGGAGCTCTTTGACAACCTTGGGGTAGCCCCCACACAAACTCAAACACAGGAAACAGCAGTTGTGTAGATGGGTGGCACCCAGGTAGCAGGCGAGGAGCATTCAGGTAAGGCCAAAGTGCACATCAATGTAATGAGGTAGCATTTAAACTGTCTTCTACAGAGTCTCTAGATGCATACGTCAGCGCAAAATGGATTAGTGGGTGGGGTGTAGTAATGCATACAAGTGCATATCTATGGTGAAGGACAGCAAATTGTGTAATATCATAGTGTGTACTGTACCTGTGCAGGAATGTAGCATTCATCTTGTACCAATGCCTAATGTGAATCTGCTGACAATACTTATCTCTCACAACTACATAGGTCCCTTTGATCTACACATTGGACATCAGCATGAACCCAGTAGGTATGGGGTTTCCCTGTGGCATGCCAGTACCTCAGGCATGCTAAAGTTAATGCATGTGACCATGCACACAACTGTTACACTCAGCCATTTGGCAATATCTGCATGGTGTTTACTGCATTGGATCACAGTGGTCATGACAGGAGCCTTTTTGCAGGATATGTCACATATTTGTAGCATACCTCACAACCTGTCATTACAGGACACCTGGAAAAAGACTAGCATCCCAGATGCCTTCAACAACTATTTTACAGAAGTTATTCAAACCCTAGCTAATTCACTACCCACATCTACTCCTACCTTATCTAATACTTCTAATACCTCCTCTAACACCTTTCATATTCAACCTGTTGCCACATCTCTTATCTATAAGCTTCTCAAGAAACTTAAACCTTGCACTCCATCTGCTGACCAACTCCTATCTGAATACCTACAAATTGCTGCAGAAGCTATAGCATACCCTATTTCCATACTTATTAATAGAACTATCTCTGAAGGAAAAATCCCACCATATGGAAAATATCTCACATCATCCCCTACATAAAGGGCTCCTCTACTGAGCTCTCAAACTTTCGCCCTGTTGCCTTACTCTCCCCTTTATCAAAGATCATGGAAAGATGCATACACAAACAATTTCTTTCCTACCTTCTACAAAACAGACTTCTAGCCAATTGTCAACATGGTTTTAGACCTTCCCACAGCACTACAACTGCCCTCCTTTCCTTTACTGACATTATTAATAATAATAATAACAATAATCTCCTCTCCTCTGCACTATTCCTAGACCTGTCAAAAGCCTTGGACATGGTTAACCATAACATACTTCTTGACAAACTAAATCTCTATTGTCTGAGCTCTCAAGCACTTCAGTGGTTTAGGAGCTATCTCCAACACAGGCAACAAGCAGTTCTATGGGAGAATAACCTATCTTCCTTACTACCAGTAAACATAGGTGTTCCACAAGGCTCAATCTTAGGTCCCTTGCTTTTTTCCCTTTTTATTAATGACCTACATGTAAACATTCCCCAAGCCATCTGCATTCAATATGCCGATGACTCAACTTTAATCTGTTCTGCTAATAATGTTTCCTCACTCCAATCCCTTACTCAAACAGCTTTCCATAAAGTTGAAAATTGGTTTATGGAACATTCCCTCCTTCTAAATCCCAAAAAAACAAAACTTCTTCTCTTTTCTCCTACTCTCAAATCTTCCTCACCTTTCTTCTCCATCTCCTCTAATAATGCCACCTGTATAAGCCCAGACATGAGCACTCGCCTATTAGGTATTACTATTGACAACCGTCTTAATTTTGATCACCATATTGATAACACCATCAAATCAGTTAACAAAAAAATAGGTACTCTCTACAGAATTAAACCCTTCCTTACCCCAGCAGCTAGAAAACCATTGCCCAAACCCACCTGATCTCTACCCTTTTCTATGCCTCTGCCATTTATACTAACTTATCAAAAATAACATTACCAAACTCTCTACCTGCTACAACAGTATAACTAGATTCATTACGGCTACACCCTTCAGAACTCACCACTGTCTTAACCTCAGACAACTGGATTGGTTAGAACTTAATAGCCACTTACTCTATCAACAACTAACTATCATTCATAAGTCCCTTTACTACCCAGATGCTACCCCTAGCCTTACAAAACTAATTACCCTTATAAAAACCTAGCCACACTCCGATCTGCTAACAAACTACTAGTAGCCTCGACTAAATCTTACAATAAAGCTGGTGACTCATTATTTTCAAATTCTGTCGGGAAAGTCTGGAACCATCTCCCTCAAGAAATAACTAACATTGACTCCACATCCCTTTTTAAAAAACATATCAAAGAGCACCTAAAAACCCACTGGCTATGTCCCTGTGCTAACCCTGACAGAAAACACTACCCCTTACTCTTACTTCAGTGACGCTCGCCTGTTTCTTGCGTGTAAATGCCACACTTACTGATACCAGCTACTTCCTTATTTTGAATCCTCTATACATTTTACCTATTCTCTCTTTCATCTTTAATATAGGCAATTTAGTGGCTTCCTAATCAGCTCTTTTTATTACTCTTACTTTCTTTCCTGCTTACCTGAAATTTCTGTTTTAACCAGCTGTTTCATTTATAGTTGTTAATTATGATTTTGGGTTGTCTAGTCTGTTTCTGTTTTTCTCTTTTACTCTTTTAGTATTACTCATGCTTACCATTGTATCATTATGTACTTTTGCTTGCTATTGTCTTTTTTATTGTAAATGTTTGCTTACTGCCTGTATTTTGGAGCTTTTCTCCCCGGGCCTCTACTGAAAATGGATATATGTCCAGCTAGACTAGCCCGGTCAACAAATGTAAAATAAATAAATAAAAATAAATAAAATGAGGGGACAAAGGCCCAAAACTAGGGTCATATTTTAGAAATCAGTGGTATACAGAGCATATAACCTGTTAGAATGCCAGGTATGTGTAATATGCAAAAATGAAAGCACAATAGACAAGTTCAAAATGCTGCCAACCTCAACCTTTCATGTGATCTATAACCTGTACAATTCAATTGTAAAGCAAACAAATATGTTAGGGGAACAATAATGACATAACAATAGTAGAACAACCTAGATGCATATGTGTGCACAGGCTGAAGCTAGTACTGTGTTGAGTTAGCTTTCAGTATAACTACAGCTGTACATCTTATTGGGTATATGACAGCCATCAATTACAGAGACTCTTTTATAAACAGGAACTAACAGTCAGCTGTCCTACCAGGATTATCCTAACATATACCCAGTTGTCTGCTATGGTTCACATAGAGCTGACAAAGATGCTAAGGGACCGCGTGTTTGAGATGTATCAGCCTGGAGAAGAGTACCAAAACATTTCCACAACATTGCACATATGATGGAACACAGTGTAGATAATCATCAAAAGGTGGTGAAAATATGGGGCTACAGTGACATTGCGAAAGAGTGGACATCCCCTTAAAGTCTATGAGAATACAAGACCCAAACTGGCCAGGGAGGCTGCCAGGAGCCCTACAGCAACAGTGATGGAGTAGCAGGAATCTCCGGCAAGTACTGGGTGTGTACTAAATGTCACAACAACCTTCCAGGGTCTCCATATGTCCTGCCTATAGGGTGGGGATGGAAGATAGCAGAAGTTCCTCACAACAAACAATATCCAGGCATGGTGAAAGTCTGAAAACAATATATCAGGTCTCCAAAAAGCAAGTGGGGAAATGTGTTATGGTAATATGGGACCAAAGTTGTACTCTTTGACCACAGTTCTGACAGGTGTGTTTGGCGCAATGTCACCACTGCACATCACCACAACAACAACACCCCCATGGAGAAGCATGGTGATGCAGTGTCCTGCTTTGGGGTTGTTGTTCATAAGCTGAAACTGGGGCTGTAAACAAGTTAGAGGGGGATTATGTACAGTTCCAAACACTGGTCCCTTGTGGCTCCAAAATATTCTGATGTCTGTCACATAGCTGTGGATGGTTAGGAATTCCACCTTACACACAATAATGGCCCAAACCATACATCCATATCAACAAAAGGATGACTTCACCAGAACACATGCAATGTTCTGCACTGGCCAAATCAGAGCTCACACCTACATCCAATAGGATATATGCAGGGTGAGCTGAAGAGGGCAGTGCACAGGGGATGCCTTTGCAATCTGACATAGTTGGAGGTGTTTTGCAAGGAAGACTGCAAACATTGGCAAGTCAGGATGAGCCATACTGATAAACACCTTCCAAGAGGACTGCATTCTGTGATTAAATCAAAAGTTGCTTTAACAGAGTATTACATTAAGGGTGTGCACACTCATGCAACCAGCCTATTGTACCTATTTCAGTTACCAGATGTTACCTGTAACTGATGTGTATGTTCTTCAGTTGGATTGCACAGGTTATATGTCATATGAAATTATGGCAATGTTATGACCTGATTTCTGAGGTCTCATGATATATCATGAAAACCTGGTATGTTAACAGGTGTGTCTACACTTACTATATACACTGTAAGCTTGGGAAGTTGTTTGAGTGACTGGCTTTGTTTTAAACTACATGTACTGCAGGGTAAGCAGTGTGCACCTCCGATTAGGACATTACTTAGTGGCACCAATCCACAGGCCAACCCAATAATGTATCAGACAAACATAGGAGTTACAAGGAACAGACCAAACATATGAGCCACACATGTAGACATTCAGCAAAACCTTGTACAGTTGGGGTGTATGTTCTGTTGGAGTTGCCACAGTGCTATACAGGTGAACAGCAATGATTTATATGGGTGCAGTGTGTGCTAAGTGAAGGGCCATCACCTACTAACACCACTCACACATCCCAGAGGTGTATATTAATAGTAGGAGTAATAGGAAAGGGCTGCATTGCATGATGCTGAAAGTCCAGCCAGAGTGTGTATGTTATTGTCTGACTGTGTGCCATGAATGTCCCCAGTCAGCTAATGTGAGGTCTGTGTAATGCCTTTGAGGCACCTCACGTGTGTGTGCGTGTGTGTGCGTGTGTGTGTGTGTGTGTGTGTGTGTGTGTGTGTGTGTGTGTGTGTGTGTGTGTATGTGTGTGTGTGTGCACTCATGTGTGTATGTACCAGCAAATCTTAAAGCGCCCATAGTAATTTACATATGTTGTTTTTCCCTTACAGGTGGACATGGTGGATGCGATCCCTCCCACTCTGATACTGATAGTGTCTCTGCAGAATCTGACCATGATGATACTCATATTGAGGCACAGGTGGGGTTGTCAGGGGCTGATACTGTGTCATCGGTTGGCATCCCACTATTGTCAGCCCCATTCCTGCACACAGTCACAATGCCCACACATACCCCATCACCAGTGGCCACAGATAATGGACAGATGGTGGGTGGTGGCATGAAACAGGCTACGGTAGAGACTATGCCAAGTGAGGGTGCAGGCACTAAGCATAGTCAGAGTGTTGGAAATGTCCCACACAGGCAGATGGTTAGGGGTTCTCAGACAAGGATTGCAGCCTGTCATGCTTCTGTTGCAAGTGCCATGGCAGCAGTCACCAGACACATGTTTTGGCTGTCATGGGAGCACAGGCATGTAATGAACATAATACAGACATATATGCAGGGTCATGGATGAGCACGTCTCTGGTGTCTGTGGCAATATGAACTCAATGAAGCCATCTGTGAGCATACTGGGGACATGAATATACTGTGGGAGGAGACCTTGTTACTCCTCAACCATGGATTATCTGTGCTTGAGAATTTGGAAGATGCTAGCCAGCTGTCATGTAGCTGAAGGGCAGCATCACAATCAGCTGAGGGTCTATGTGGCAGTGCACCATCACATTCCCATGCTGGCAGTACAACCAGCACTATTGAAGCGGGTGTGATGTCCATGCCATGATGCAGCAGGCCATGTGCACGTGATCCTGGATAGTCCCAACAGGGATGTGGATTCAGCAGTCAGAAGTCACCAACAGGAAGTAGAACTGCATCTGGACTCAGCCCTGGTGGTGCTAGTGATACCCCCAGCAGGCCCAATTCCCGAGTCCATGGCCAGAGATGGTGAACTGTACACCCTGCCATGTACAGCTCAGAGCTTTCCAAAATACCCCTGTGTAGGGTGCCCACAATGCATGACTGTGTGCATACAGCGCACACATCACCATCAGAAATGTCACCTCTGCGCGCGCGCGTGCACACACACACACACACACACACACACACACACACACACACACACACACACACACACACACACACACAAAACCCCTGCACTGTCCATTTAATGAACACCCCCAAACACACACACATGATGTCAACCATTTGGCCCAGCCTAGGCTTCTGGCAAGCCCACAGAACACCCTGTTCATATGATGATACCTGCTCCACATCCATGCCATCCATGCCATTGATGCAGGGACATGTTTATATGGGTCTGATGGACAGGGTGACTTTAGTAAAGTGTAGCTATTTAATGCTGTATAAGGTGCTGTCATCTGGTATTTGTAATGGGTACACATCAGAATGTGTGTGTACCTCTTCAGCCATAATGTATTATTGGTGTTAGTAACACTAAGCAAATGTGTTCTCACATGCTGTATTCAGTTTGTGTTCCAGGTGTCTGTGTGTCAGCCGGATGTGACCCTGCAGACATCACCAACAAGGGGTAGGGCAGTGTAGTAACACATCGACCACATCATTGTTGAGGTACAGCTGTATCTGCACATACTTCCCAGGTCTGTGTAACAGTTCTTGCATGTGCTTCACAGCTTATAGGGCTGAGGGGTTGTATCTCAGTCTATGGCAGTTGACATCATCTCTAGTACAATGGACAATTGTAAGTATGGTGGGTGAAACATACCTCAGATTGCTAACACCCTCAACCCCAGAGGATATTGTGTCGACCAAACCCACAGAGAATATTGTTCACAAACACACACACACACACACACACACACACACACACACACACACACACACACACACACACACACACACAAACACAAGAACACACATGCACACTATTATGTGGTTATTGCAGGTGGCACAGGACTACTAGTTTGATGAGTGTTACAAGGTACCTGTAAGGTGAATAACATCATGTGGTCTTGGGAGGTAAGGCAATGGTGGCTGTACTAGGTGTGAAAGTACTCATAATAGTGTTGCATACAAGTCTACACACTCACAACCACTGCTATACACACCAATGCACACACACACACACACACACACACACACACACACACACACACACACACACACACACACACACACACACACACACACACCTGCCAGTACTGACATTAGCAGACCAACCTATCTTATTATTCGTACCATACTATTCCATACTGTCACACAGAGCCTATAGGGCTGAAGAGTGCCTACAGATGCCACTATAATTGATGTGAACAGCAGACCTTATACAGTATACTTAGGAATGTGTACTGTGTGTACCATGAAATAAAATATTAATCCATGCCCATCCAATGGATGTAATTTAAACACATGACTCTCTTCTCTCACACATATTTGCCAGGCTATCTATTTATTTATTGTTACTACATTGTTAATGCATTTATCGCTTGCACCATGGAGGTAATGGCATAACATTTCTCCAAAGGTACTTCTAAGGTGAGGGACATCACCACACCATGCATAGTATGACAATGAGTGATGTATTGGGTGTGAAAGGCCACAAAGTAATGTAACCTACACATATACACACTTACACACAATAATACGCACACACACATTTTCCAGGACTCATATTAGAACCCCTAGCTATGTGGTTATTGGTATTATAGTGTTATACAGTTACCACACACACCACAGAGCTTATAGGTTGTGGAGTGTCCCAAGGTACCTATATAGTGAATAACATCTACAGCACTTGTAAGGTTTGGCAATGGTAGTTTTACTGGGTGAGACAGGCCACCAACTACTTTCACCCACATGTTTACACACTCACAAACACTTACAGGCACACTAATGCACACATACGTTTGACAGTACTGAGATCCATAGGTTCAGAGAGTCATAGGTGTGTACATGGCAAATGGCCATGGAAGCTTTACAAGGCAAGCCCATGGGAATACACTGGCATCATGCCACCTGACAAAACTGCCCAGTGTGTCTACTGAGAATAGTCACTGGAGTGATCCTCAGGGTGTGTATTTTATTCCCCATCCACTCCTTCTGATTTCTCTTGAAGAGGGCCAGTGATGTGATTGGCTTAACATGTATGTGGTAATTATTCCATAGTGTGGCCAGTCTCTGGGTTGTGAACCTGTCCCTCTGGCATGTCCTGTTGATTGTGAGGATAGGGTTGAGGTATCCGGGGCATGCTGTGTGGACAGATTGGTTTCCACGGATGTAGCATTCCTGACAGGGTTGGGTCAGACATGGCTTTGTATGTCAGGCAGAGATCGCATCTGAGTAGCCAATATTAGACAGAGATTCATTGCGGTTGTTTGGAGTCTGTCCATATGGGCAAGTGTGTAGTACCCAAGGTCATCTTTGTGAGGTACATTTGCAGCCTCTCCTGTTGTTGCTGGTGTCCAGTGGGGTACATGGCAAATGGGCCATAGTATACATTGATTGGCCTACTGAGGGGAATTAATAGGCAAACACTGTCCTTTTACTTACCAGATTTAATACCCTGAGTCAGGAGAAGTGACACATGGAAGGACTTTCAGAAGTCAGTGGCACTGTGGTGGTCACCATAGAGCTCACTGTCAACCTGTGTTCCCAGTTCCATTATACCAACATCAGTGTTCAGTGGACTACCATCAATGTATTACTTTATAGGAACATGTGGTACCCAAAGTGGATGGTGGCACATCATCTGCCATTGAGCTTATGTCCAGGGTACTGACAACAGTCATAGGTCTCAGAGAGGCCTTTGTGAAGGATGTCAATCTCACGTGTGGGGGGGGGGTCACAATATATCCCATGTTGTAGTCATCTGCAAACATTGTCAGCCAGGGCACCTTTGTATTGGGCTGGTCCTCAGAGATGAGGCTCCCAAACATGAGGGAACCAAGCTCTACAGCCTGTGGGACTACACTTGTGACTGTTCAGCAGTATGACTGGAGTCCACTGCTTTCACACTATGGGTTCTATCTGTGAGCTGGTTTGCAGGCCACCTACTGATGTAGGGGTGGCTGCTTTCCTTAGTATGTTTGTGTATGATTCCTGAGTGGGAGTGATATCCAAGGATTAGATGGTGAGCCTATCTTGTTATCTGTTCCATACTGTCAAATAGTTATTGCACATGGTACAATGCTTATAGGGCTGCAAAGTGTCTACAGGTCCTTCTACAGTGGATGACAACTGTGAGCCTTGTAATGTGGACACTGGGATGTGTACCGGGGTGGAAAACAGCAAAAAGTAGCAAAACCCATTCCCCAGTGGATATGGTTCTCACACAAACACAACAACCCTACCACAGACAGGATATTGTTCACACACACACACACACACACACACACACACACACACACACACACACACACACACACACACTTGCCCGGACTGAGATTAGAATGCCTAACTATCTATTTATTGCTACTACAGTGTTACATGCCATGGAGCTTATAGGGTGAGGGTTGTCCAAGGGTACTTCCAAGGTGAGGAACATCACCAGCCCTTGTAAAGTATGGCAATGGGTGATGTACAGGTTGAGAGAGTTCACAAAATACATACACACATACACATTTGCCAGAACTGTGATTAGAACTCCTACTTAACTAGTTATTTGTACTATAGTGTTACACAGTTATCGCACATACCACAGAGCTTAAAGGGCTGAGACCTGATGAAAGGGACTTCTAAGGTGACTGATTTCTGCAGGACTGCTAAAGTAGGGAAATGGGAAGTGTACTGGGTTTGAATGGACCCAAAAGCTTTAACTTCTAAACACACACACAAACTCTCACACACACACACACACACACACACACACACACACACACACACACACACACACACACACACACACACACACACACACACACACACACACACACACACACACACACACACACACACACACACACACACACACACACACACACACTTTTACATTTGCCAGGACTGAAATTAGAACTCCTACCTAACTAGTTATTTGCACTATAGTGTTACACAATTATCACATGCATCACAGAGCTTAGGGGTCCGAGGCTTGATGAAAGGGACTTCTAAAGTAACTGATATCGGCAGGACTGCTAAAGTAGGGAAAGGGGAAGTGTACTGGGTTTGAATGGATCGCAAAGCTTTAACTTCTAAACACGCACACCCACACTTTTATATTTGTCAGAACTGAGATTAGGATGCCTACCAAACTAGTTATTTGTACTACAGTGTTACACAGTTATTTCACTCACCACAGAGTTTAATGGGCTGAGGCCTGATGAAAGGGACTTCTAAGGTGACTGATATCTGCAGGACTGCTAAAGTAGAGAAAGGGGTAGTCTTGGGTTTGAATGGACCCAAAAGCTTTAACTTCTAAACACACACACACTTTTACATTTGCCAGAACTGAGAATAGATCTCCTACCTAACTAGTTATTTATACTATAGTGATACACAGTTATTGCACATGCCACAGAGTTATAGGGCTGAGGCCTGATGAGAGGGACTTCTATGGTGACAGATATCTTCAGGAATGCTAAAGTAGGGCAATGGGAAGTACACTGAGTGGAGAAGGCCTGTTCACTCCTAGATCCTACTGACATTTCTGTAAGTGTATAAGCATGCCCAGTGTCACCTTCTATAGTACATGTGGAACTCCATTCCAGGGATTGTTGTACTCCAGTCTGGTTTGTTTTGTGCTACAGCCATATCTCTCAACCTGTTGGTGCAGGATATCTTGAGATAGCCTATCAAAATGGGTAGACAATGGGCCATACGGTGATTTTGACTATTTCTCTCAGTAATGTAGAGGCGGCTGGTGACTTCAAATAAAAGAGGGGCTGCAGGAGACAGCTGAATGGGTGGGGGTCAATGGGAATGGGTGTGGCCAACTAGAAAGGGGAGGAGCTATGCTCAAAACCACAAAAACTGTAACTTTCATTAAATACGTTGCCCTGGGTGACAAACCATCATTATGAGAGTCCAATCAAGCCAAAATAAAAAGTGTAGAAGAAAAAAAATATTTCAATGCATTGGCTGCATAACAGCTTACTTAATATCTAGATGGAAACAAAAAGGTTGTGAGGCATGAAAAAATAAATTACTTTTTAAATACATTACTGGAATGCCCAGTCAAAATCAAGTATAAGAAAAACAAGCAGCATTCAACTCATACCACTTTTCCTTGCACTGCAGTTCTAATTATAATTTATATTCAGCTTTATTAAAGTACCAAGTAACATGCTGAAAGTAGCAATCTCTGTGATACATCCACTTGCAAAAATGTTTCTTATCCAAAAAAGACCTGCTGCCTGACAACTATCTACTTGTTTCATGGGGAAAACATGATCAAAGTAAAAAATGAAAAGCAAACAAGAAACAAGCTCAACATACATTGCTTAAAGGATTACTGCACAGGTTATGAACCACACATGATAGATTGGCATTCTGTTTAGTTTGCAGGTAAAGCCTGCAAAGATGACTGCAGGTCTCCAACAAATGTAAAGAGTTTCTTAAAATAATGTAATCCTGTCCTTTATTACAAATACTGTCATCATACCTCTCAACCGTACCGAGATTCTCGGTTTTTACTGGTTTTGAGGTCCAAATAGTGGGGTGCCATGATTTCCAAGTGGCACCCCTTAATTTCTGATTTTCCTGGCTCTGTTTTTTAAATTTTTTGGACTTTGACTGTTGTCATCACATGCGCAATAACATCAGTCTGTGAGCTAGCCTATCGGAATTGAAGCTCAGAGTTAGCAGGAATTACAAACTGTTATTTGCAAGCATCGCAAATAACTTCAGCAGGTTTCAGCTGTTATTTGAGCAGATAAGGAATTTCATGAACCACCAGCACCAGAGGATGTTATTTGTGAGCTAGGGAATTCAGTTTTTTATTTGCGAGCGAACGAACTGGATGGGAGGGGGTAAGGAATATTTATTTGCGAGCAAGGATTTTATTTGTGAGCCAGGGAACTCAGTACACTGCTGCAAGTTGTAACCATTACAAAGGGTGTGTGTGTGTGTGTGTGTGTGTGTGTGTGTGTGTGTGTGTGTGTGTGTGTGTGTGCTATACAGTTTATTATTGTCACTAGTTTATAACTGTTGTCTCAAGATTATATGTAAAATTCAAATACTGCAAGTAGAGATAGTATGACTGGGAGAATCAAAATAAATGGTTTATAAGTTTGCATTTAGGAAATTAGCAACAAGGTGTGCGTGCACACTGTATAACTATCTTGTTTTAAAAATTGCAAAAGCTAATTTGAAAAGAAGTTTGTTAATGTCCATGTTTGGCTGGATAGCAGAAAAGATGTGAACTTGTGATGCATGTGAAGAACTGTCTTTGTTTCTGTCACTAGTTGACATCAGGATGAAACATCTCTAGCAACATTAGCGGTATAGAGAGTTCCCACCACCCATCATGTCAGAGAAGGTTGATGACAAGACCCAAGGGAATGTTTAAACAATATTTTAATACTTTTGCTGTACAACAGCTAAGTCATTCTGTGCTAGTATTAACGTTTGCATGCCCTTGATGTATTACGCAGCAATTCTTATAACTTCCTTTCAGTGACTCTCCCTTACCCACCCTGTAAGCTCGGCTAAGTTTCTTGAGTCAAACCAAATCTGCTGAAAGTCAGGGTATGAAAAAGTTACCTTTGGAGCAATTATCTTTGTAGATATGGCTAACTGTAGGGGTGGGTTATATGTCTTACTGGATTTAGCAAGTTAATAATGTCAACAAATCTTTTATGTTCCTGAGGGGTAGTCTGACCAAGTTCATTGTGCTGTTTTATTGTTTCTGCTCCTTTTTTCATAGCACTTGGTTTCTTCTGCTCTCAGGCGAGCCATAATGTTACCACATAGGAAGACAAATCTTTCTGAAACTTGAACTTAGAAATGCTGGGATCTACTAACTCTGTTTTAGTTTGTATTCCTGGAGGGTTAATGCTTTCATTAAATTATTTTCAAAAAAGTAAGCAGAGCTATTGAAACAATGTGCTTTATTTAACATAAGCTGTTAGGGAGTGGAGCTGCTATTGCAGTCTAACTTGCATTACTTGGGCAAGGGTGGGATAGCACTGTTTGTGTTAATTAAATATTATGTTTTGGTTTGTACATGCCATTTCTTCCTGTTTTGTACCTTTACAGCTGTGCTTGATTTTTCTGACTCATTCTTGCTGCCAGCCCACTTGCAGTTTGGTCCATACCTCTCAACTATATAGATTTTCACCTGATATTTTTGGCCTGTTACCAAACCTCTCAATCTCTTGGAGCAAGAAATCTGAACAAATTGTGCTCTTGTATAATGAGGTTGTCAGTAGAGCGTTGTATTAAAAAAATTAAGATAAAAATGTTGAAAATCGGGGAGGTTGAGTAGAAGATTACATATCTGTAGTGCCCCCATGGCCCCTTGGTCTGTGCCAGGGAACATGTGCTATTTCTTTTGTTTAGTGATTGAATAAAACCTGGCTCTTCATGACGTCATGCACGTGAATACACTGTTTGTTGACATAGGTAGTTATACTCTCCAGTAATACTAATGAAGTGAAGTGCTTAACTTTGCTTTGCCTTTCATGGGAACAGTGGTCCCTCCCCATTAAGGTTGCAAATTGCCAGTGAGTTGTAGTATGTGTTTAGTGTTTCAGAAATAGTTTCAGTGTTTTAAAAATCTGTTCTTCAGTTTGCATTTAAAAGTTGGTATCCCACAATTCCAGTGGAGTGGGAGGGGGTTACATAATTGTGCATGCAAATTTTATGTTAATCAGTGCACATATTTGTACCTATTTTTCATGGGCTTTGTCCAGATTTTTGATGTTTACAGGTTGAGAGGTATGACTGTCATATGAATTTCAATACCCAAGGCTTATACGTTATCTAGTTATGTAAGTATTGTCTGTATGGCAACAACAGAAAGACTTTCAGTGTTGGCAGTTCTTTAACAGTATGCTTATTAAAACTTACTTGCATCTTACAATCTCAGGCAAGCTTACCTGATGGTCATTAAAGCATTGCTACTTAAACACAGAGCAACAGGCACTTTCTGAATAATAATAAGCAAAAATCAATGGTATAAAAATATGACAGAAACCAGAACATTCTAAAAAATCAAGGACAGATGAAAAGCCACTGTAGTACTTATGTCTGCCTTGGATGGGAGGGGTACTCTGCACATTTACACTGCATAACTGCTCCTTGCCTTGCTTGGACACATCCAGAGTTACTACATGGGGGAGTGGGGGTGCTACAAGTATGTCACAATTTGAAATGTCTCTGGCTGACTGTGATGGCCCTGACAAATTTGTCATACCTCTCAACCTCAGAGCAAGGAATCTGGACAAATCCATACACAGAAGTGGGACAAAGGCCCAAAAATAAGGGCAATTTTTAAATATTGCTCTTATAAACTTAGAAAGATAATAGAATAGTAGGTCTTGCATTAGTATGAATTTTCTGAAGGGTATGAAATCTGAAACTGAAATGTTTCTCATTATTTTCTAACTTCAGTCTTTTATGATTTGCCACTAATTTGCCAAAAAACACAATTTTATGAAAAATGGACCAAAAAAGTAATGCAAAAGTATAAAATAGCCACACAATACATCTGGGAACCTGTCAAGGAAGGGACACTTTTTAATATTTGTACTGCTAACTTCAGCAGCTAACAACATTTTTATTTTTATTTTACATTTGTTGACCAGGATAGTTACAGGGACAAAATAAAAGAATCTACATGCATTTCTGAAATAAAAGTAATCTATAACTCTGATTACTACAGTTATTTATTAATTGTAACCCCCCAATGTTTTCTACAAAAATTGCCATTTTGTGGAGGGATTATTAGGGGAAGAGCAACATTTTGAGCCAAAATCTGGGACACTTGAGAGGTTTGGATATGGCTAATTCTATAAAGCAATGTATTTGCACGTACCTCACAACCTGTTACTGCAGGAAATCTGGACAAGGCCAAATATATTGGGGGAATATATAAACAGTGCTCTTGTATAAACTGAGACAGTTGATAGAATAACAGGCCTTGCTTTAACATGCACTTTTCTGAAGGTTATGAAGTCTGAAACTCAGTGTCTGTCATTATTTAGTGTCTTCATTCCTAAATGATTTGCCAGAAAACCACAAATTTTATGAGGAACAAACGAAAAATAAGAAGCAAAAATCTATTCATTCTGCAAAAATCTGGACAGTTGAGAGGTATAGTTCAGCCGGGGATGTCTTTGAGTTAGCTGCCCTCCCCCACTCACAAAATCATGGTCGAACAGAGCCTCCCCCTGCAGCCATTCCAATGAACCATTACATGGCTATTTCACCCCATTTACCATGAACACTAATGTGCATACTGATTTACCGTTGCAATGATTTGGACTTCATTTGAAAGTTTTATTTTGCATTTTACAGTGCAAACACTAATATATATCTGCTAAACAAAGCAATGCAGTCTCACAATGAAAGCAGACTTAACATTAAAACGTCTCTGCCCTTGAAATTCACATTCATTGAAACAGCATTGAAACCCACATTCAAATAAAATACATTTGGCCAGTGGCAGATAAAGATTAACGTTGGGTTTGGGCTGTTTTCAAATTACAGGCTCCTTGCACACGAAACATACACATGCTCTTTCATACACCTTCCTGATTGTATTAAATTATATTCCTTGTGCAATGCAGTACAGTTTTAGAGGGCGTTTTAAATTTATTGTTTTGAAATTTTTTCAGTAAACAATAAAACAAAATGCATGCACCAATAATAAAAAAAAACTGCCCAATTCAGAACCTTTCCATTATAAAAGTTTACTCAAACTTCTGCAGTCTACCAGTATCAGTACATATGCACAATCTCTGAAGAAGTAAAAGTCATCTAAATAATTCCACATTAAAGAGAACTGTAACCAATGAAGAAGTTGCTGCTAGCAAACAACTTTATATTTCATTGTTTCATCTAAAAGTAAAGTGCCTGTTGCCCTTGAGGAATAAATTGCCTATCTTACACTAAAAAAAGATAAGCTAGTAATATTGCAATAGGTAATGGATGGCAAACCGATAACAGGTTCATAGTTACTAGGTATCTCCGCCAAAAAGAATTGCAGCATCTACCCCCTTTGCAACACAGTGCAGTAGCAGCAATGCATCTATCTACTGTGGGAGTAGAACCCACAACCTTCAGCATCAAAACCAAGTACTCTACCCAGTGTGCTATTAACAATGCAAGCAAGCACAGCATAAGCAGCACTAAACTTTTGCTCCCCTGCAGCTCTCAGCTCCTTGTAAAATCTACTCACTCAGCTGTATCTCTAAACTTTGCAGTACAAGAAATCTGGAAAAAGCCAACATTTATTGGGGGGGGGGGCAAAAGCCCCAAAACCAGGGACACATTTTAAACATTGCTTGTATAATGTTGGAAAGTTGCTAGATTCAAATGCTGTGTTACCACCATACATTTCACTGCCAAGATTTGAACCCAGGACCCTGTGCAAAACAGTCAGAGCAACACATCACTAGGCCAACCAGCTGTTTTATGAAAAAGAGGAAGACTGAAACTTAAATGGCTATCATTTAGTGAATTCAGTTCTCACCATAGCTGTCACAGACAAGCACACACACACACACACACACACACACACACACACACACACACACACACACACACACACACACACACACACACACACACACACACACACACACACACACACACACACCATTTGTTTCAGTTCCCTACTTGTGCAGAGAGAGAAGGCTCCAGTAACAGTCCTCATGAGTTCATCTACAGTCCCGTGCAGGCTCCGGTAACAGTTTCCCTGTGAGACCAGGCTGCAATGTCTTCCTGGGAAAGTTTCTGCCTGCGAGAGCAGGCTCCAGCCTGTGGACGTTGCAGCCCAGACATCTTCCATTCTGTGCGGTCAACACCACATAGACTTCTGGGTTGCAGGACAGAGATGGCCTTTCTTCCTATCTGGACTGCAGACAAAGCAGTCTGGAGTTCCCAATCTGTGAAACTCGCATGCTCAAGTTCCGGGAGAGTTCCCAATCTAAATCATGCATGTGAGAGTCATTCCAGGACTCGAGAAAAAGTTTTATTTGTTTTTCTTTCCATTTTTTATTTTGTTTTGTTTTCTTTCCACAGCTTGGGGGGCTGCACACCTGCAGTCCTATAGCATGAGCCACCTCTGCAGTAATACATGGGTTGCTAGGGTTACATGGCTTATTTAAGCAGACATCTGACATGTATGCCATTTGACACTGTCATGTATTGTTTCAGTATCTCGTGACATACCTCCTCAAATCATCACAGTTATTTACCAGAGGAATACAGGATGGATGATGTACACACCAAACTTATGTGCCAAATGCTAGGCATTTTTGCACAATCCAGCCTGTTGAGAGGTGCGCCTATGAGCAATTGACTGCTGGAGCTGTGGAAATGGTCCAGCACCTGGGTGATATATTACAATGGTGGAATCTCTGTGCATTTCTGTTCTGGCCTGGTCTGATTTCCAGTCCACGGTTGGGTAATATAAGTCAGACAGTATCAGGGTGACAGGCAGACTCTGGATAGATTTGTAGGAGATAAGATATATGGGGGTGTCCTGGGTCAGATATGTTTGTCTATAGCTACCAGTACTTTGCATAGGGGTCTTCTCAAAGGTTAACTGCACTTGGAGGGTCTTGTGTGTGTCAGACTGTTTCACCAGCCTGGAGGTGTGTGTGTGTGTCTCACATATATGTATGGCCCACCTCATTTTGCTTGGATGGCCACATTTTGAGGTCTGGATGTTGCATAGGATGAGTGATCAGGGAAGGGTGTGTTACTGCCCATGGCTGTGGGCCAGGGTTCTGTTGGTGCAGACATGTCACCATCTTTCAGGGTTAGGACTGCCTGCAATGAGTGTATTTCCTTGTTTAGACTCCTAGCCCTGCCTGTTCACTGTACAGAGTATCACTGAATGTCCGCATTCTTGACTCATATATCTTGTTGTTACCCAAACGAGTGTGGTTTTCAAGGAAAAGTGTTTTGCAAGTCACTGAGTGTTGTATTACTGACAGTTGACTTTTCAGTTTCAGACTTCATACCCATCAGACATTCCATGCTACTACAATCATTCCATCAGCTTAATAACATTATTGGATCAATGTTTCAAAGGTGTCATTCTCTTTGGACCTTTTTCACCCCATTATTCATGGCTTTGTCCACATTTCTGGTTCTCTGACACTGTCAGGTTTTCTCCTAGCAGTTAGCAGCATGGCGTTTCTTTGCATTTTGTCGACTGTGTTATGTTGATGTTATGGACCCAATGACACTCTCTAACAGGGCACTGTGGGTGAGGCTTGGGCATTTGCCACAGGTCTGTAGGTCAGGTGTGAAGGATGAAGACCATCTGTAACAAGGCAGTGCATTCTGATGATCATATGTTCCCAGGCTGCCAACAGTGGGCAAGCCTGGGAGGGCACCAGTATATTGACAGTAGGTGTTACTGACAATTGCTTTCTGTTTGAGTTGAGCCATCATTCTAGTTGATGGCAGGATGCTGCTTAAGGGTAGGGACATGTTACTGCATTTCTATGGGACTATGGGGGGTGGCATATCTGTACACAATGCACATTTGCAGAGAGTGTCTGATATTTGCTTAACATTTTGGTCCCATTTAGCATAGCGGTGTGCCCTATCTTTGAGACTACAGGCATAAGAGTATTGACCACAGGTCAGATTGTTCTGGCATAAACATTTGTAGTTTCAGACTTCTTACCTTTCAAAGCCATGCTGCCACTGCCAGACCTGCAATGATATCACTGTGTAAAAGTCTGCAGGTGGGGATTTCATGGATGTTGTCATGTGGGGGTCTTTGCCAGACATTTCTGTATGGTTTTCTACAGCTGATCTACTGGATGAGGCTGGGGGTGGGTATGGGACCCCAACTTTGACATCCATGCAAGTGACCTATGACCCCCCCAGTTATTTGAATCACCACATATACTGCAGTGGTATTTGTCAACTAGGGTGGTACTGCATAGTGTGGGTAGACCGGTACTAGGAATACACTTTTTGCTGTCCTAGAGCACTGTCTGTTGTTCACTGTTATCCCAGTAAGCCATCCCATTCCCTTGCATGCTTGAATCAATACCATAGATGTGCTATCAGAACATTCCACTCCATTCATTTATTTTGTTAAGGAGCCTAACTGACCTTGTGCCTGAGGCTGCTGTGATGATGGTGCTTGAGGGCTGACTATGTCGGATGCATGCAATACACTGCCTATACATGGTAAGGTATAGGTGGTGTGATGTTTGACATCCATTTTACTGGGTGTGAGAGACAGAGAGAGATCAGTCCCTAGGGCCCTACAGTGTCAGTGTATGTGCTATGTTTTGCCTGTTTGCTAAGGACAGGGCATGCCTCCATCTGCCTACAAGGGTAGGCTCAGAATGTTCCTCCTCTGAGTCCCTCTGTACCCGTGGAGACCTTGACAATGGTGGGGGGCTGTGTGGCCCATCTCCGTTTTGTTCCTGCTGCATCTGTTTCCACAGGATCATATTGTGTATCATAGCACATACTATGAACATGTGTGCACATGTAGCTGGAGAGTATTGCAAGGCTCCACCAGATATGTCAAGGCAGCCTCATTATGGCATTCTTGTGTGTGTGTGTGTGTATTTCTGATGGGTGTCATCAGCCACAGCTCCAGTGCATAGCCAGCATCCCCCACCAGATGGCTATATGGGATGCCCCCACTGACAAATGCCTGGTACAGCTGTGATGAATGCCAGATGTGGGAGTCGTGATAGCTTCCAGGGCTGACAGCGCATGCATTCATGATAATGCCCTGGGCATCGCACATGACCTGGCAGCTGATAGAGTGGAAACCCTTGTGGTTTAGGTAGACCCTACCCTGGTCACTGGGTGGTGCTTTGATGTGGATGTGCGTGCAGTTTGTGGCACCCAATACCTCTGGTATTCTGCTACATGGTGGAAGAGACGCATATTGCTGGTCCTCTCCTCATGGGTGCTGGGGAAGTAAATGTGCTCAGCGGCATGTGGTCACATGGCATCCAGGAACTGGTGGAGTATCCTGGATGCAGATGCCTGTGAGACCCCCATGATATTCCCAGCTTGTCTTTGGAAGGTATCTGTAGCTAGTATTTTTAAGGCTATACACATACCTTGGCATCCACTGTGATGGGTTCCCCTCTGTTGGTTCTGGGTCTCAGGCGAGGCAGACACAGCTCAACAACTTGCTAAAGTATGTCCCTGTCCACTCTGTAGTGCTCTACTTTCTCCAGATCATGTAACCCCTAGTAGGTTACCCTGGGTCTAAACACTCTTCTCTTCCTCCTCAGTCTGAGTTGGTTGTCAGCATTATCCTCCTCACCACCCTCAGTCTCTAGCACTTACTGATAGATTAAAGCAACATCAGCCCCTAACATGTTTTGTTAGTTTTGTCAGTTTAAAATTCTCCCGAATGTGTACACCAGTGGTGTAGAGTTTGTGGGAAAAAACAGAATGAAAGGTGTTTGCATAGTTTATAGTAGTGTGCTGGGCTGCTGGCTGTGTAATTGGCTGATTCTGATCCATCCCACCTGCCAGCTATGGTAGTTCTCCTTTATTGCCTTCATTCTGCTGTTTCTCTTTCCCATTACCTCCCTGTTTAAGCCCTGATGCATGCCAGCCATACCCGGTGCTCATATGTAAACAGTTCTACTATTCCTGTTTTTTTTTTTTTGTTTGTTTGTTTTTTAGGCCCAGTGCGCACTGCGCACACCCATTTAGCTAAAGTAAACACTTTTAAGCAGATCTGGCCCTCCCCTAGACACAAACACGCTCTGCATTTCATGGAATAAGAGAAAATAACATCAGACACACCCCTGTCCTTAGCTGTGCTTAGCTATGGGCAAAGACAGGCCACTGAACTCCACTGTGCATACACGCATGACACAACCCATTTTCATGTTAGCTGCTCCTCCTGTCTACACAGTGGTGACAGAGCACCTACATGGTTAGGTGCAGTCTGATACTTAGAAGGAATTTGTGATTCAGTATAAATCCCCTCATTTGCATACACCACTACCTTACTCCATAGTTACCATACTTACACTGGGCCTTTCCCCATAGCAACCACTATTCCCTAGTATTGTTTTCATTCTGCATGCCATTGACTATAATGGCAAAATGCAGATTTCTGTAAAAATTGATTCCCCCCCCCCTTTTTTTATTTTCGGCACAATCCCATTTGCTCGCTGCTGGCCTATGCTTAAACATCTGAGATCAGCCAAAAAAAAATAATTTAAAAATTAAAACTATTTATCATGCCAATGGCCATATATTTGGCCATTGGTATGCCAAATAAATATAATACATGCTTTATTTTGAGCTGTCATGCCTCCGGTTTCTAATTTGCAGAAATGTGTTCAGCTAGTAACTGAACACATTTCTGCTTCTTACACTATTCCTGCACGGATACCTGCCTGCTTACTGAATCGCTAATTCACCTAATTTGCATTGCTTTCACCAGCAAATGAGGTAATTAGCAGTAGACAGTGGTGTCCATGTAGGAATAGTATAGGAGCGCTCATGCACATCCAAGGAGCCCTTTACTGAATCGCTTGGTGTACATTTTCCATGCAGCAGCTGCTGCACTTTTCCTACACACCATGTAAGATTTAATGAATCCTGTGGACTCTAATAAAAACCATGTCATGGTCCATACTTCTGGACTAGATGTTACCTGCTGATACTTCTAGACTAGATGTTACCTGCTGCTTGGGATCCCTTTCTATTGCTGCCAGCTGGTCGTCATTAGTAAAACTGGGACTATAACTGGGAGATGTAATGAGAGAATGGGTCACTTCACTGCCAAACTGGTACATGATCTTTTTATGCAAAATATAGCAGGCAGTAAACATACTGCACTCAGTAGCTTGGTCATACTGAAGAAACACCTCCCAGGCTCTTCCAGAAACCTAAAATGGCTCTTCATGAGGCAAAACACTGTCTCAGCGAAAATACAGG
Source organism: Protopterus annectens (assembly GCF_019279795.1). Classification (NCBI taxonomy): domain Eukaryota; kingdom Metazoa; phylum Chordata; order Ceratodontiformes; family Protopteridae; genus Protopterus; species Protopterus annectens. The sequence continues at coordinate 182,511,612 of NC_056742.1, read as the reverse complement.
TCTTGGGCAGGGATGTATTATATGTGTCCTCTGCAGCTATAGAAGGATTTCTCACTGGATGCAAGAGACATGACTGCAATGGATATCTGGCATCCCCTTAAAAAAGGAGAGACAGAGAGATGAGGGAGAACAAAACAAAAAAAAAATAAACATTTAGCATGAATAACTACTTAAAAAAAGGAAATAAATTCAACTTTCCAATAAGATGGCCACTGTGCATCCTACAATGGAGGAAGAGGAAGAAGAGTGAACTAAAGTGCCAGATATGGGAATCATGTTCACTGCCAGGATGCTGGGCAGAGACATTTATGATGCACCCCCATGCATCACACACTATCTGGCAATTGATGTAATGGTAGCCCTTCTCTCATGGCACTGCTCCCTCTGTGGACTAGGAGGGGCCCTAATTACAACATGAGTGTGATCTATTGCATTGAGTACCCCAGTAAATGTGCAAGCCCATAAAAGGCACATATTTCTGTCTTGGTTCTGAGGTGACACTGGGAAATAGATGTACAGATCCACATATGCCAAGACTACATCCAGGAACTCCTTCAGTATCCTCAAGGCAGAAGCCTATGAGATACCTAATGTCTCCCCATTCTGTATCTGGAAGGTCCTCATAGCAAATATAGTGAGGGATTTACAAACTTTGGTGTTCACAGGAATGGGAACATACCCACTAAGACCTTTATAATGTCCCTATCCATTCTAAACCTGTCAAAGACGCCCTAATTATCAAAGTTATAATGAGTAATCCTTTGCTTATATTTCGCCTTCTTGGCAGGCGAGTGACACTTGGCAAAAGTGGTTTTGGCCAAGCCAAAGTAAGCAACTCTGACCTTGAAATTGCAAAGATCATTTCAAGAAATATCATTATTGCTGACTGCAACTTTAATAGATTTGGCAATACTTCTGTTTTTATACTGCATCTGCAATAAGTGAGGAAAAATAGGAAAACTTACTATGAATTGCAAATGGCGTAAAATAGACTTCATTAGCATACAAAGATTAACAACACTCCTCATCTCCATCCCATCATTTCCCATTTGCATAAGTAATTTTGAGGTCACTGCAAATGGGGGTAAATGGCCTCTAGGAATCATAGCTAGGCTGTGCTCATTTACGCATGACCCAACAGCCTTACCTCATGTGCGTAACTGGCTATGAATACTGGTCAGTAAGTTCTTTCAAACACTAGATTCAGCAGTTTCTGTAAAGGACTGAATTGAAATCAGAGGGCATTTACACAGTTGAATAATGTCTGTTTCCATTTGCACAAACCAGTTTAACCATCATCCAAGATAGATCATAAGATATCCAGCACTGTAAAGAGAGGAGGCATTCTGGAAATCCAATGTTTAATTGCTTTTCCTGTAACAGCTGTGGCCTGTTGCCACTCAATACTATACTTAACCATGCCTAAATGGAGTAATCTATGTAAAGTGCTAAGGCAGATAGTAGTAGAAAACCACATGCTTAATTGTGCACAAATGCAGTTTGAAAACAAAAATGTTTACTGCAATATCCTGCATGAAAGAATTTTCTTACTTCAGTGAATATAATTCAAATAATGTGCTATCAAACTATTAACAGAAGCATCCTGTTTTACCAAAGTTGTCTAATTCAGTGTGAAATTTTATTTGCTAATTTGGTCCATAGACAAAATTCATGTCATAATCATGTGTTTGATTTCATAAAACATGCATACTTACACAACTTTTTGATTATTCTTTATACTATAACACTGTAAATATATGCACTGTAGAATTTAATTTTGAACTTTCATTCTTCCAGTTCATAGCTATTGCACAGTTTAGAAGTCATTTCTTCTGAGCTGCTTAAGTTGTGCTTCCCAGTACTTTAAGGAGACAGACAACTCTGCTGCTGCCAAACCCAGTTTCTGATAGATACCTAACAAGTACCCGATTTATAACTTCTGGAACTTGCTTCAACGTATGCAATGATTTGGAGTGACTGGGTTCCCCTGGTGATTAAAGAGTTATTCTCACTTCATCTGTTTGAATGACTGTTTTAGCTTTCAGCCTTTAACCTGTTGTACTTGTATTATACAGCACTTAAAAGGAAAAATGTTTTGCTTGCAAATCCATTTTCCATCTGTGACCTGACAATTATCTGATTTGTGACCCTTAGGACTCACTCTAGGTCACATGATTGGAACTGAGATTACTAGTTTACCCTAGTTAGGAGACTGATATCCTACTTTTGTCCTCACTACCTTTTTTTCCAGTGGACTCTGACCTACCTCCCTACCTATATTATTGAGATTACAACTTGTGTTGTTCTTTTAAAGTTAGCTCTACCTGCTTACATTTTTGTACCAACATAGTAATTTCTTTTTCTACAAAACTTACACATTTTGCTGTGCACATCATGTCTTTATTATTGCTGTTCTGTTTTTTTTTTCTATGAAATTATTCTAACTTGCTTACATTATCATGGTTACCATTACTGTACTTGTGAATTTGCTCCTGCCTACCTAGTTTCTATGACTGGATAAAAACAAATTCTCTCTTTCAACCCTACATGCCTTACTAAGTACATTACCTGCTATGAAGTTATTCTTTCTTAGATATGCTATTATAGTTGCATACTAGTTTTGTGTGTGTGTGTGTGTGTGTGTGTGTGTGTGTGTGTGTGTGTGTGTGTGTGTGTGTGTGTGTGTAGCAGACAGGTAAAACTAAAATCCTCTATCTAGATGTTTTGTTAGGAAAGGACACACAGGAAATTAAATATGTAGCATCCATTTATAGGAAATCCACTTACTCAAATGGACTTCTACTCTACAGTACTGCACATCCAGCAGCCCAGAAAAAAGGAGTTATAAAAGGCCAATATGTTAGAGCAGCTCAAATGGTGAGCAGGGAAAAAGATTTCATTGAAGAATGTAACAACTTAAAAAATATGTTTCTGAACAGAGAGTATCCCCACCAGTTGATTGACAGCATTGAAAAAGAGGTAGTGGAAAAAAGAAATGGGGGTTTTTACTAACCTATGTTGGGTAGTAACAAAGTAGACGAGCGGGGGGGGGGCATAGTACTCCAGTCAACCCCACATCAGAATTTAAATGTGGGGGAGTAACAACTTATAACTTAGAGAGTGGGAGTATAAAATCTATATGGATAAAAAAATGGTCACTCTTGATGGAAGTAGTATACGGATGAAATTGGATTTATGTCCTTGTATTATATATACGAAAGGCTTAACTTTGAAGAACATTTTTGAGAAGCCTATCAAGGAAATAAAATCCAATAACTATTGTAGGATGTGGCAGTGTGGGCGTAATTATTGTAAATATATTTTGTTAGAGAACACCATTGATATTAATGGACAGAAAATAAGAAAGAAAGACAGGTATGACTGTACTTCGAGAGGATCAGTATACATTGCTTTATGATAGGCATGTTTAGCATTTTACGTAGGAAAGGAGCATATATATGAAGACTGCTATGACATAAAGAAAAATAATATCAATAACTCACTGTACAAGCATATAGCTGAGAACAACAAACATTGGTTTAAGTTCACTATTTTGGAACAAGTTAAAAGGCAAGAAAGAGATGGACCTTGGCCCATTTTATTAGAGAAGAAAGAACTTTATTGGCATCTACAGCTAAATGCAACTAGCTATCCAGGGCTGAATGAGCACATATCTATCTCCAGTATCTTAAGGTTAAAAAGATTGAATAAATGCAAATTAAAGTATTGTCATGTGGTAAAGTAAGATGTTTTTAGTAAATAAGACTAAGAAATGCATCAGCGTATTCTGCTATTACATGTTTATGGTATAATTGGATGTATAGGTAAAGAATGGGTGGAGTTATTTTAAGGATGAGTGTGACTTGTAGCATGATCTATGACTAGCCAATTATAGACTATCACTAGGCCTGGAGGGAGATTTACATTTGGTGTGTGTGTGATGCTTTAGGTATCTGAAGAAGTCTTGATAGTAACAAGACGAAAGCGCTTATCTTGAATTTCTGTTTGTAATCTTGAATTTCTGCTTGGTGTTATTTGCACCATGCTGTGGAACTGTTTTTAACCTTAGAACAGAATTTTAATTAATGGCTCCATGCTTGCTGGAAGTTTGTGGACCTCAGTTTCTGTTTTCATGGTTTCTTTGAGCCAAACATTTTGTTATATTGCATATTAATTGGGGTTCCTATTACCAGATCGAAAGACTGTAATCGCGAAAAGAGCGACATGTATTGTGCGAATTACAAAAATGCTGAAAGTCCATATCAGCAAAAATTTAAATGTTGAAGTGTAATGGTTGGCCTGTCTGAGGTATACCTCCGTAAGGTAAGTGTGCGACAGATAGGACTTTAGGGTTAGGATGTAGGTTAAGGTAAGTGAATAGATAGGTAATGTATGCAAGATTTAGTGCAGTGTTAGAAGTAGGTTTTATTTAACTGTATGTATGTGTATTATTATTTTTTTTTTGGGTGTATGTTTGTAAAAGAAGTGTGCGGTAGTTACGGACCTTAGGATTAGTGAGGGGTTAAGGATAGTGCATAGATAGTTGTGTATGTGGGGTTTAGTGTAGTGTTGGAAGTAGGGTTTTGTTAAATGTATGTATGTGTATTATTTATTTTTTTGGATGTATGTCTGTAGGGAATGTGTGCGGTAGTTACGGACCTTAGGGTTAGAGAGGGGTTAAGGATAGTGCATAGTTAGTTGTGTATGTGGGGTTTAGTGTAGGGTTAGAAGTAGGGTTTTGGTGCTTTACATTCCTGTTCGATTCTCGGCTAAAGCATCTTCTGTGTGGAGACATCATGCATGAATGGGCGTACCTTCGTTGAAGGTTGTGCGTCAGGGCCGGCAACTCAGCACGTAAAAATCTACTGCCAATCATTAGTGGACCGGAGTTCCGCTGTGGCGACCCCTAACCAGGAAAAGCCAAATGACACAACAACTTTAGGTTAGAAGTAGGGTTTGGTTAGTGTATGCATGTGGTTTATTTATTTTGTTTGGGTAGGTAGTATGTAGCGGGTGGTGGGGTTGGTCGACTATGACAGTTAGATATTTTATTTTTCACTGTTTAGTGCGTTCGGGATTTTTGTGGTTTGCATTATAGGTGTCAACATTTAGGTATTCGCGTAAAGGTTTTTCTGATTTGCTAATATAGATCCATTAATTGTTGGCTAATTTAAATTATTGTTACTTGTGAAGTGACACCTCTACTCCACTTGCAAAAATGGGAAGAAGAGGTCATGGATGGATGGCATTTCTCAATTCTGCATGTTTTTTTTTTTTTTTTTTTTTATTTCACTGTCATTCCTTAGCCAAAATTCTGTCTGCTGTTCTGCTAGATACAAGAAGTAGAGCAACATGAGGGCATGGCCAAGGATGAACACAGGATAGCAGCAGATTTCTTCAGCTCCACCAATTTCACAGCACTGACAGGAAATAATTACTTTAAAAATGAATTTATGAAATAATTATCTTTATAAATACGTTTGGAATATCAGTTTCTTGAATAATATCTAAAAAAGAAAGAAAATTTCAATAATTTTCCTGTCAGAAAACACTTTGGAAATTTCTCTGTCAGCACCTCTGTTTGAAATGAGTTCCAGTAAGACAAATTCTCAGGATTCCAGCATCAAGAAAGAGCTTCAGTCTCTGATATCTACAATTCAGCAACTTACTACCAAAATGGACAAACTGGATACGAAAATTGATAACTTCATAGAAAAAACTACAAAACAAATAGATTTGTTACATCTAGACTTGCAACAACAGAAGACTCAGATTACAGGCATAGAAGAGACTGTTAATGACATGGAGAATAGAATCCAGGAAGAAGAAATTAACATTGAGCTTTTGCTGAAGCAGAACACACATCTACAAACTAAACTTGATGACCTGGAAAATAGATCTAGGCGCAATAATATTAGGATTTTTGGACTGCCAGAAAATATAGAAGGTAACAATATTACTTCTTTTTTAAATACTTGGCTTCCCAAAACTCTAGACTTGTCAGAAGCATTTTCTTTTGGTATTGAAAGAGCCCATAGATCCATATATAATTTTAACTCTAACAAAAAGTATCCTAGATCAGTTATAGTTAGATTTCTATCATCCTATGACAAGGAGATGGTACTTAAATCTGCATGGGCTAAAGCACCTGTTAAAATTAATGAGGCAACTGTGCGTTTTGACAATGACTATTCTTCCTTGGTAATAACTAAAAGAAAAGTTTTTCTGCCATTAATAAGAGAGCTTAAGAAAGCACAGTTTAAAACCTACCTTCTGTTTCCTGCCAAACTAAAAATCTTTCTACCTGATGGCCCTAGAATTTTGAAGACTTAGACTCTGCATTCATGTATATTAAAAAAAATAAGATTTTGGATAAAATAGAGGAAATGGAATGGGCTAGTCCTTCATTAAAGAGGTTGGCAACAGAAGCCTCTTGGAAGACTTCAGAGAAGAAAAAAAGACTAAAAAACAAATGACATGTTCTATGTTTTTTCTTTTTTTTCTCTCTCTCTTTTTCCTTCACTATTAATCTCTTCAAATACAGTTACTGCATCTCCAGAAAGCCACAAATATTCTAAAAAGATTTAATCAAAGTTATTTTCTGTGTACAAAGAACTGTTTTTGTTTCATAAATAGTCAAAATATCTAAGGAACAAATAACAAGCTATCAATCAACTTGTTTCTCTTTGTGATAAAGAGACCCAAGGTTAGTAATTTGATACATTTTTTTCTCTCTTCTTGTTTTAAATAATGGCATTCTTTTTAAACTATGCATTCAGTGAGGGGTGGGGGAGGGCAGGGAGAGAAGTATGATGAAAATATGATAAGTGGAATAATAACTTATTATTTTTTTTAAAAAATATATATGCTGTTTAAATACTGTTGCTAATTATTTTACCATGATTCTATTGCTTATACATGTTTACAAATAATTTGTCATGATTTAATTACAAATAATTAGAACTAAAATAGTGGTAAATAATATGTTTCATATCTATCTTTATTAATATAAACAGCAAGTAATATTTCACTGTAGATACTCTTTATAGTTTCCTTTTTTTCTTTTCTCTTTCTTCTCTCACTCTCTTTTTATTTTCTACTCTCTTTCTTTTCTTTTCTCTCTCTCTCTTTTTCTTTCATATAAGTACATTTACATGCTTTTGATAATACTGATACATGTATATAATAAGATTTGTATAAGAAAATGAATTGGGGCATAAAAAATTAGTTGTATTATATGTTAATAACTGTGGGCTTAGTTTCACTGTCATAGAGACTGTAATAACTTGTAAAATACTTTGCGAAGGTTTTACTCTGTTTAGTTTCATTTGTATTGCTAAATGAATGTCAGTCACTTGCATTTATTAAAATTCCCACCAGAATGTTAAGGGAGACAAGTTGGGATGTGGGTTACCTCGTGAATAGTGTCCTCGAGTTGTTTTAAAAGCTTCAACACTCAGAATACACGCAGAGAAGCTGAATGCAGTCATTTTGAACTTTGACCCCTGAATTCACACTGACACATCGCAGATTCAAGAAGAACACTCTTCCAGGAAGTAGAACTGCTGCAAATGCGACTCTGCGATGAAAAATGAACTCTATAACATTTAAATGTGAGTTATTTTTTATAACTACTTACTTATTTATGTTATAATTTATAAAATATGAAAGTTATAATGATTTTAAATGATTCAGTATGCCATAGTAAGCAAGTGTGATATTTTAGAAGGCATAGAAAGTAAAACATATATACATATGTTTTTTGAAAGTTTACATGACTGCAACATATTAATGTATGTAAATACTTATGATTTAAACATATATAATACTACAATTCATTTGACTTATCTAACTGACAAGCATAAATATCATTATGATTTTATCTTAGAAGAAGTTGTCATGTGACATATTTTAAAGCAGCAGTTCAAATATATAAAATACAGATGGCTTTCTTCACAATGATTTAAGTATATCTGGGAATTTACATAGCTATGCAGTATGATTTATATCCATATTTATGAACATAAATATTTTATTTAACTAGCAATAATAAGTATGAGAAGAAAGCATTGATGCAAGTAATTTAAAGTTTTTTAGAAGCTGTTAACTGCATTCTATGACAGAAAATAGGAATATCCTAATATATGTAATGTCTGAGCCATAATAGCCTAAGTTATTGACTCTAAATGAACATAAGAACTTATTTTTACAAACTTTGAATAAATTAATATGTAGATATGCCCCCCTTTTTTTTTTCTCTCCCTCTCTCTTCTTTTCTTTCTCTCTCTCTTCTCGGTTCCCAATATCAAGTTTATTTGAATGCTATTTTGATTATAAATGTATTATACTAAATAGATGTACATAGCAGTATGAATTGTTTCTAAAAGTTCCTATTTGTTTATATGATGCTGATTTATCAAATGTTTAGCTTTGTCTTACTAGATAATCTAATTGAAAGAGGTTAACTTTAGTTAATAATAACCAGTATTAAATTGATAAGGTGGCAGCTGAAGTACTGCTGCTTAGGGTAGGGGGATAACTTGAGTGGTATGTGCTACTCAAAGTTGGAGTTTTTAACTCCAGGCTGGGTGCAAGGTTTAATCCTTATATTATTTTCTTCTGTTTACTGTTGTTTGTATATAGTTCTGACATCCACAATACATTTTAGAAACTCATTGTCACTACAAGCAAAAATGAAGCTTATACAAAATCCCATAAGAGTTTCAATAAATACAGCTATATTTAAAGGTACACCTAAAGGAGGAGGTATAACATCACTTATTTTGTTAATTGTTATTCTGATTATAAGTTTTATATGTTTAAAAAATGCCAAATGACTTCTCTAAAAGGAATTTCTTTAAACATTAATGGACTGAATAATCCATGTAAAAGGGCAAGCTTAATGAGATACATTAATTTACATAAGGCCAACTTAGTATTCCTTCAAGAAACACATCTCCTGCAAAATGATATTGATAAATTAGCCACTAATAAATATACAGTCTTAGTTAGTTCAGAACACACTCAGAAAAAAAGAGGAGTGGCTATTTTATGGAATAAAAGTATGCCCATACCTAAAACTATTAAGTCTTATGAAGATGATAAAGGAATGTTTTGTATGGTTACAATACAAATTAATGGAAAGACATATACATTAATCAATGTATATTGGATACCAGGAATTGGTATTAATACAGTGAAATACCATCTTAATAAGATCATATCATTCTCTATAGGAGATATTATTTTAGCAGATGACTTTAATTGTATCCTACACGAAAAAGATACTACTACTATAGGAAAAAGGAAAATTGCATCTAATGCAAAACATTTAAAGGATTTTGTTAATTCATATCATTTGAATGATATTAATAATCAGATAGACTCAAAATCATTACCATACACTTTTTTTTCTAACAGATATAAAATTATTCAAAAATAGATACAGTCTTTATTTCTAACCAGATGGTAACAGAATTAATTAATTCTAAAATCATTTTGTGTCCTATATCAGATCATAATTCAATTGTCTTTGAGTTCATGATAAAAAGTACTTACAATGTTCAGATCAAAAGGATACCAGCATACTTAACTCAACTAAAAGACTATAAAGATTATATACTTTCAGAAGTGCAACATTTTTTAGACATAAATAATACTCCTGAAGTCTCCATTGTTTATGTTTGGGATGCTTTAAAATCATATCTATATGGACAAAGTATCAGATGGTATAATAATAAAAGGAAATCTTGGGATAAGGAATTATTAGATATTCAAAGTAAATTAGACTCTTATAAGCATAATAATAAAGAAAAGATTATGGACAAAAAAGCCACTGAATAAATAAACAAACTAAATGAGAAATACAAAGAAATTTTAACTCATAAAGTTAAAATAACATTAGAGAAATACAAGTTTTTGTCTTACTCAATAAGTCCCAAATACTTACATAGACTTAAAAATAAAACAAAAAGGTTGAATAAGCAAAATCATATCAAAGAAATTTTCTCTCTAAGGAAAAAGAAGAATGTTTCTAGTCTACCAGAAATATTAGATGAATTTAGAAATCACTTTCACAAAATTAATCATAATAACATTAACATGGAGCCTAAAGATAAAATAAAGACATTTATAACTACAAACATGAATAAAAAACTTAATAAACAACAGACTAAACTATTGGATAAAAATATTTCATATACAGAGGTTGCTACAAAAATAAACAAGCTTAAATCAAACAAAGCACCAGGTAATGATGGTATTATACCAGAGATCTATAAAATTATTTTTAAAAGTACATACTCATTAATACATAAGGTTTTATTTTGGCCCAAAATGAGTTAATAACTCCCCCATCTTGGCAATACACATTTATTTCACCAATTTTAAAACCCAATAAAGATCCAACTAGATGCACTTCATATAGACCTATTTCATTACTTAATGTTGATTATAAAATGTTTATGAGTATTTTTGCTGATAGATTGAAGACAATCATTCCAGGCATTATAGATATAGACCAGACAGGCTTCATTGTAAATAGAAATACTTTTGATAATATAAGGAGAATTCTAACGTTAATTGATTTTGCAAATAGGAGAAAGAAAGATTTAACACTTATTAGTCTCGACATAAGTTCAGCATTTGATTCAATAAGTTGGGACTACTTGTTTATCTTACTGAAGTGCACAAACTTTTCAGATGCATTTGTAAATCTAATTGAACATTTATATAAAGGGGCACTGGCTTACATTAAGATAGGAACATATGTCTCACAAAAAATACCCATTTTAAAAGGAACAAAACAAGGGTGTCCACTCTCTCCATTATTATTTACTTTAATAATGGAGCCTTGGGCTAATCTGATCAGAAACAGTATTGATATAGAAGGATTTGATATAGATGAAAATACAACATCTAAAATTCAACTTTTTGCAGATGATGTTCTAATTACATCAGCAGGATCTAATTCTTCTATGCAGTCCCTATTTGATAAAATGATGAATTTTAAAAATATTTCTGGTTTAATATTCAATGAAGAAAAAACTAAAATATTACCTATATATACACGAAAAAATGTTCTCATTAGTGATTTTAGTAAATATATACCCAATTCAGGTCAGGTAACATACTTAGGTATAATATTAACTAAAGATATCAAATCTATTATACATAATAATTATAGTACTTGTCTTCTTACTTTACAAAATCTTTTCAATAGCTGGAATAATATGTTTTTTACTATGGAAGAGAGACTTACAATTATTAAAATGATAATATTCCCTAAGATATTATACTTAATACAATCAATAATACTCCCACCTACAAAAATAATTATCAAGAAATTGAATTCACTAATGTTAAATTTCTTATGGGCACCTAATAGACCTAGGATTGCATTAAAGAAACATACTAATAACTGGTCTCAAGGGGGCATTTCTTTTCCAGACTTTAACTTATAAACTATCTCTTCTATTATAAAAGTTATTACTTTGTTAATAGATCAGTCACATGTTGCAAAATGGAAAGATTACTGGGAACTAATTAGTATTCACTTCATGAAAATCTCTTTAACACATAAAAATATTATTGTAAATAACCCCATGTTATGGTTACTAAAAGAATTTTGTACTTCACCTATTACACCAAAATATATAGTTAGTTATCCATTAAACATTATTATTAGTTATCATAATTTTATATGCATGCATCCTAAGTATAAGGAATGGAATTTTATTCTATTCCCTATAATGTATACACAAGGTATGCTTTTGTCAACCACTTCTGAAAGAACTCTTTTAGTCACAGAAAATGATCTAAAGTACTGGTATCAGTTGCTATCTGATAATAAAGTTAAAAAATTAGACTTCTTAAAACAAGAATTTGATCTGAGAGAAACTTGTTGGTTAGAAGTTCAGACCTTTAGACAACATCTTAATAAAATTGATTTAATGTCTATAACAGTTAAAGAATCTATTCCAATACTGATTGATTACTTGATATTAAATTTACAACATAAAGTTTCTGATAAAGGTAAGCTTTCATACATACGTAAAATTATCAGAGAAGAAACTTATTACAGTGTAGATACCTATTGGAATTATTTCATTTTCATTAATGGTGAATCACCAAATAAACAAGATAAACAATATATATTGGAATCTGCTTATAAAACTACTTCTTCCATTATTTGGAGACTTTTTACTTGGAAATTTTTACATAGATCCTTCTATACACCTTTGACGATGAATAAAATAAATAATAAAGACAATCTATGTAAAAGATGTAATGTAGAAATTAATGCTGATTGGGCACATATGTTTTATGACTGTATAAAATTGAAGGAATGTTGGAAGTTAATCAATGATTTTTGCAGGCTCTTTTTACAGATAATTTCATTATTTCTAAATCACTTATATTATTCAACACTCCTGTTCCTCAAAGTGTTAAAAAAGTTAAGCTTCCCTTGTTATGGTCTATTCTAGCAGTGGCTAGAAAAATAATAACCAGAAATTGGATTTCAGATGCTCCTCCTTCATTTAATGAATTTAAAAATGTTATGACTGAAGTGTGCCATATGGAATTGATGACAATAAAATCAAGAACTACTAGAAAAAACATCTTATTATATTATATGGGATACTTTACAAAATCTGTTAAAAAATCTTAGCTTCAATAGCATGGCATTTTAGTTTAATTAATTGATTTGATTTGTAGTGGATGTCTTTGTAAATACTTTGGTTATTTTATTGAATGTTATAACCATTTCTATTTTAATTACTTGTATAAAATTGTTATGATATTTATTTTGTATGTTAAAAACAATAAACTTGTTTTAAAAAAAGAAAAAAAAAAAAAAAGAAGTAGAGCAACACCACAGTACACCACAGGTTTGTATCCACTGACTGGAAACAAAATATTGTGTTACAGGAAACACAATACTCTGTTACAGTATTATATAGTATCCATTTATTCATGAATACATTTGATAGATTTGATTTCTGTATGGATGGTAAAGCACACTTCTTTTGTCCCAGTCAATGGTAGGGTCATTGCTTGACCAAGGTATGCAGAAGCCACACTTTAGCAATGCATATGGTGACTAAGCAGTTTAGGTGAACTGAGTAAAATTTCCAAGTTTATGGATAGCTGTTAAAGAATCGAATGTTTTCCAGCAAAGAAAAGTTGCTGTGTAAGGAAGCATCAGATCAATGCAGAGGTTGCATTGCCTAGCAGCACTGCTCATAGAACAGGAGAAGAGGATATCATAGCTATTCATTCGTAATGCTAGACTCCATTGTTTTGTTGCAAATATTTCATCACATCTCTTTAAACAAGATTTGTTTGTTTATATTAAAGTAATCAATTTTATCATGAGTGTTTATATTTATGCAAACTTTCTGTAGGAGATATGGCAAAAAGTGGTCTGTGTCTAGGAATCTGATTCTGTGCATGAGAATATTGATATTATTTATTTATTAATTATTGTATGTTTAACAGTCCACTGGTGTTTGTGGAATTTGATTACTGTATTTACAGTAGCACATTTCTTGTTTTAATAGTGAGGGTAAAACATAAACATTATGGGAAACTGCTTCAAGGAAGTTGCGTTATATATTCCACTAGGTTAACCATTGTATTGCTGTTATTTTTTTATTCCTAAAAGAGTGATTCACTGTAACAACTGAGCTTTGCAAATTATGTAACAAAATCAGCTCTGTCAACAGTGGCAAGAACATTCTATGCATATTTTCTTGTCATGTGATTCAGAAAAATAAATATGTAAAGATGGGAGCTGAAGTTGACCCCCCCCCAAAAAAAAAATAGGAGGGGCAATTAGAACCCAAGATATGAAATAAGTTTGCCCTGGATCTGTTTCTCCTCACAGCAGGTCCTAACATGCAATTAAAGAGTCTTCAGAGAGTCAGATGATTAGAACTATGAAAGGAACAATAATTAGTATTGAGGTAATAGTTGTATGGGACATCCTGAGTTTGATTGCTATTTATTTATTTATTTTTCATTTTATTTAGTTTTTATTTTTTATTTTAATTTTTAGGTGTTTTACAGGGTATGGTAAAGGACTGATGCAATTAGTCATGGTTCCTGATGTACTGCTCCATCTCATTTTTGGTGGTTGGAATATGGAATAACCTGTTTAGTCACTTCTTTTATCTGAAGCAGAAATGATGAGCTGAAACATATATCTGGATCTGAAAGCAATGTAAAGTTAATCAGTCTTGCTTGAAAGATCTTGGTAACTACATATATAAAGGTTTGCTGCTTGCAATTATACTTCGTGTAATAGCTTTGCTAACTTGGAATAATTAGGGAATAGTATCACTGTAAGATAAGCTAGAGTCAGGTAATTGATTTGTTTTTATCAAGGCTCTTCTTTAAGTATACCTGTCTGTATAACTGATTATTTCCTTTCATTGTGCATTATTTACTTCTGCATATTCAGAGTGTATTCACACTGTCTTTATCTTATGGGTGATATGTGCTATTCACTTATGTGTTTTTACTTGTTATCTGAGAAACATGAATTCTTTAGCATAGTGTTGGCTAACCTGTGGCAACTGTTTCCATTAGCTTGATCAATTGAACATATTACCAGTGAGATGTTATCATTATTATTATTGATAGTAATTACTCATGACTGGCACAATAACTATTGGAGCTGTAGCCTAATAAGTCTAGAATGATAGCTATACTACCTTTCCATGAAGAAAGCTGGGGACAATTGGCCTACCTGGGAATTTTGTGTGTGGTTAGATGTGAAAATGTGTTTGAAATATTGTTACCATTGATAAGGGGTACTAGAAGACAGTATGATTCACAGAGAAAGTGGAGAGGAAAGGGTCTGTGATGGTACACCAAAGACTCAACTCTCTAAGTGGCCAGTATGTACTCCAAATATGGATGTGGATCATAGCTGTTCTTTCCTAGGGTAGCAGTGCATATTCCCTTTATGCTCTTGGGGCCAGCTCATGTTTGATGAATTTGTTATTGCATCACATTTGTGAACACTTTTCCTTTTTTTACTTTAGCATGCTGTGTACCAGCAGTCTGACTCAAGAAACCATCACTCTGGTAACAATTAGAACCACTGGGGCACTGGAGTAGATCTAAGGACTATAGCCACTGTCCCTCCCACACCCATATGGTAAATGGGTTGGCAGTTGTGTGATTTAAACTTCATAAGTGCAAGTCATGCCATTGCTTATCAATGGCAGTGGACACAACCCCATACATTTGTCTGGCAGTGCTGAATTCATACCCCATCAGTCTGTTCTGGCCTTCACAAACAGAATAGGAGACAATATCCGCATAACCAAACATGTTAGCAGCAGCATTTTTTGAAGGAAGTTTATATGTTTGAGGATTTCTTTCTTTTGTCAAGCAACCTAAGATTTGGAATATGTAAATCTGTACAGACTATGGGAAAATTCCACTGCATGAAGGGTGTGAGATACTCCATCCTCTGCAAGGCTGACAACGTTTTGAATACATTTTTTTGCATGCCAGTGAATGCTTGCAAGTCCTGTACTTCACTGTAAATCAGGTGTCTGAATTATTCTTCAGAATGTAGCACTTTAAATCACTTATGAGATAGTGCCTTAACTTTTGTTCTTTGTCCAGTAGTGATAAAGGTGGACTATTATTTTTCCATATATGTATGTATATATATATATATATATATATATATATATATATATATTTTTTTTTTATTTAATTTCGGGATCAAAATGTAAATCTTTAGGCAACTATTAAAGAAACTTCTAGCCTTGCTTGATTATAATTAATAGAAAACTTGCATTAGGGGAGAAAGGCACCCCATCATAATGCTTTAAATTCAAATTCATGTTAAGTTTTTCTGTTCTTGGGGGGAAAGGTCAGGGTTATAGTGACATTTTCTGCTCTACTGTTTCTTTATACTTGTTAGCATTATGCATGCATTGTTTTGCAAATTATCCTATAACTTTTACCTCTACTACAAATTTGAGATTCTCCTCCCAAATTCCAAAGTAGATGATAGTTATAACCTTTCCAATATATTTTTACTGTTTCACTATAGGTGTGTGAAACAATATCAGAAAGGATGTATATACTGAATTGTGAAGGGCATGTTAACCAGATCTCTTAATCAGAACAACTTGAACAAACCAGCAGCCCAAACCAATGCAGAGCAAAGCTGAATGGGATCAAAAATCCTATCCTAGAATATAAGTTCAGCAGTTTCAAACAGAACTCATTCATTTTTTTATTACTATTTTTTAATCTGTATCCATTGCATGAGGTGATATAATCCTAGGCCTTAAACACATGCCCTACATGGACAGACACAAAAAACTCAAGCTTTTCTCTGTCTCATATCAGCTCTTAAGAGGCGATCTCTGCTTGACTTGCAAAGCCTTGTCTGACCCAGCCCTGTTAGAAATGTTACACCTAAAGAAATCCCAATCTCTCTGCACCACATGCTCCTGGGACCTCAACCTCCTTACCACAATCAACAGAACATGCTGGAGGGACAGGTTCATAACCCAGAGACTGCCCATGCTCTGGAATAGACTTCCCATACATGTCAAGCGGAGCACTTCACTGGCCCTCTTCAAGAGAAATCTTGATGAGTGGATGGGAAATAGAAAGTTCACCCCGGGGATTACTCCAGTGGCTCTACTTGATAGAGGCACCAGGTACTAATGGCAGCATGATGCCAAAGCATTTCATTGGGCTGGCCTTGTAAAGGCTCCAGAGCCATTGGGCTAGTACACACCTATGAACCTATGAGGGTGGTTACAAAGAGTAACTGCTAAAGGAAGGCATGAGATGAATGGCCAAAGAATCGCTAATTTAATTAAGATTTATAGTAATCTTTTTTTGATGTTGTGTTTGTGTGAGTGTGTGTGTGTGTGTGTGTGTGTGTGTGTGTGTGTGTGTGTGTGTGTGTGTGTGTGTGTGTGCACATGCGTACATGTGTCCTTGCATGCGTGTGTAAATTTCAACTAAAATTTCTACAAATATTTTGTTGTTTCTGATCTGAAAATCTTTGCAGACAATTAACCTTATTATTCAATTTCTCAGTACTGTCTTGTGCATCTTTAAATATTGTGCTGATACCAAAAGATAACAAACCTTCTTCACCAAACAGTTGTCATCCTATTTCTAACATCTGCCCTTTAACTAAAATATTTGAAAAAAATATTTATCAACAAATACTCAACTATGTTCAAATTTGCATCATTTAGGCAAATATTATTTCAAGACTAAATATAATACAATAACAGCATACAGAAAAGATAATTACTAACATGGAACATGGTCATCTTATAGGTGCTTTCCATGTAAAAATACATAAATAAAATAAATTTAACAATGTTAATGACAATCTACTTAGTGAAAAACGTAACTCATGTGGCTTCTCAAAAAGCACGTACTGCTTGTTTAGAAATTATCTTAATGATGGGTCTTTCATAGTAGCCTTTAGAATTGACATTTTAATCACAGGCACTGCCACTAAAGGCATTAAGGTTCATTCTTGGTCCTCTTCTTTTTCTTCTGTTTATAATTGATCTTACTACTGACCTTTGTCAACTTGACATGATTCTATATGCTGGTGACATCATAAGAGCAAAGACACTCCAGACTCACCTTCAACAAGACTTCGGAATATTGTGGGATTTGCTGTGTACTACTAATCTAATTATTAACATCCAGACATCCAATGTCATGCTTCCTTTTACCACAAAGAAGATCCAAATCTTAAGATCACTTGTCCTTATTGACACAGTAAGATTCCTCCTTTCTTGTTAAAGAAATGACATACAAACTGTTATGCAAGTTCCAGTCCTTTAACTCCTAAAGAAGAAAATACATTGTTCTTACTATGCTTATCTTATCAATGAAATACGTCTTACCAATTATTGTTGCCAAGTCCACGCAAAAAATGTTTATAGTATAAAAGATATTATAATTAATACATCATGCACCAAACCTCTAAATTTACTTTACCTCTATCCACAAAGCTAATTGTCTGTTATAGCTAGTTATGTTTTCCTTCAATGCTCCTTCCCTTTTAAGATACTTTTCAGTTCCCACTGCCCATCTCTTGGCTTATTACTTTTCAATTGCCACTCCCGGTTCTCTCTTAAAAGTTATAATGTACTGCAACTAATCATACACCCCTTTCCAAGTTCTGATAAGTGAAAAAAAAACTGCTCTAAAATTACATTGCCACATGAAATGTACTGTATGTTGAGTTAAAGATTGTAGAGATGCTTATTAAACACGCATGCTGATTGCACAGTCCAAGCATATAACAACAAAAAGAAGTCTGGCTAATGAAGTACTGTAAACTCTAATAAAAATCAATGACATTCTGCAAGTCTGGACAGTTCAGATGTAATGTTAATGGCAGTACCATTAGTTATACTGTTTGTAACCATTCCTCTCAGCTGTCTACACTTTTGCAGAATGTTCCTAATTTTCCTCATATGCTAGTACTGCCCCTTATAAAATTTTTGTTTTTCCAGATAAAAGGGAACACAAAGGCTGCTAAGTAGGTCCACTCCTGTATTTCACTACACAACACTGATGTACTTTGCAAGCATGGGGGAAGTATGTATGTACCATATGCATGCACAGCACTTCAATTATGAAGGAAAATAGCAGAAGAACACTAAAGCACCAATATACAAAGATACTGGATGGTATTTATAGTCCCTTGTACAACTGTGATAGGGGTATTCCTGATGCTTACAAATGAGCCTAGGAAAGGTGGGATTCATACAGGCCATTTACTAATGCAAAGGGCCTTAAAAATAATGAGATGAAAATGAGAAATGATGTGACTCATATTATGCTAATGAGGTGGTTTTGCAGATCATAGTCTGACATCTGTACGGTATACACATCCCTTGCTAAATGCGACGCTTCACATTTGATATTGGAGTCTCAATCTGCAAACTTGCCTTCAGCCTTCCCTTCAGTAGTTTGTTCAAGTATGCACAAGTGCTTCCCTGACACAAAATGCATTATTTCTCCCAGCAACAACTTCATTAGTTTGTCTTAAGAATGCACAAGCACTAAAAGGACAATAGATTATTTTGGCAAGGGATCATTTCAGCAATCTGACCGTGTATGCAAAAGCACTAATGTGACATGCAAATGAATTATTTCCCCAAGCACCCTATTCTGCAACATTTCCTAGTAAGCACAAGCACCAAAATAAAACATTTACCCAAGCTATCCCTTCAGTAAAATATTCAGTTACGTAAAGCACTTAAATAAAATATTTCCCCAAGCAGCTTCTTCAGTAATATATCCAGTTGTGTGCAAGCACTAAAATGAAACATTCACCAAAGTGAACCCTTTAATAAAATGTCCAGATATGCACAGGCACCAGAATGAAACATTCACTAAAGTGACCCCTTCATTAAAATGTCCAGGTATGCACAAGCAACAAAATTAAACATTTCCCCAAGTGACCCCTTAAAGACTGTGTCCAGGTATGCACAAGCACTAAAATGAAACATTCACCCAAGCAACTTCTTCAGTAATATGTCCAGGTATGCGGAAGAGCTAACTAATTTCCCATCACATCTCCATATTCTCCCTGAAAATTGTTGCCTACTGGTACACATTCAGGGCTATTTACGCACTCTGTATGCAAATGAGCTCATTATAGATTCATGTCTATGTATTGAACTAATACACATATGTGGTAACCCCCTTAACAGTGTAGTAGCAATCCCCTATCGCTTATGTGTTAAGCATGTTATGCTTCTGCAATGGGGGGCATGTTGACAACTCTTTTGCATCTCCACAGGCGTGCTCCAGAATTTACATATCCACATGGTGCTGCTATTAGCAGATCACCGCTATGAAAACATAAAGCCCTGGAATGTGAATACCACACATTCTTTAAAAAAATAGCATTTTTTAACCAATGTCATTGTATAATAACAATAATCCACTCCTGGATGTTGGTATTACAGGATTAACCCACAGCTGGCTTTATTTGATCACGTGGGCTTTGTCCTAACAATCAAACAACACCAACCATGGGTTAATCCTGTGATACTCACACACAGTTGTGGATTATTGCTAAATTAACAAACTTCTCTGTTTCAAAAAAGGCTCAAACAATACATACTCAACCCAACAAATTATTCATCTTTTACTGTTAAGGGGTAATTACACCGTTTCTGATCAAATATGTTGGAGAAGTGTTGATCTTCATAACAATATATCACATATATTGCCTTGTTTCCTGATTGCTCCTTGTTTCCTTGTTCCATAATATTCCTTATTTGCTTTATTACAGTATATAATTAATTAAATAAACCCTTTTGATTGCAATAATAAGTTTTTGTGCTTTCATTTTTATTATTAGTTGTGTTTGAATTTTCAGTCTAACTTGTTATAGCAACATTTTTGGTTGTGTTCAATATCTTCAATGCAACTATAACATATCCTTGCATTATGGTATATTGACTAGTTCCCTCATCTGGTTAACAAACTAAAATAAATAAAAAATTAGTACTTGAATAAATGTCTCCACATTCTCAACACTAAAATTAGTATAAACGCAGTCTGCAGCTGTGAACAAAGCATCATAAATTGAATGCTTTTTTGTCAGCTGTGTGACCTATGTGGATAAAGTCCAGGTGAACAGAGTACAATTAGTGCTCCTGCACCAGAGAAGCTAACTGGAGGTTAAGAAAGAGTGTAGATGGTTGCGCTTACTCACATCTCTTGAGTGGAAAAATGTGTTTCTTGGCAAGATGCACTCTGTGTGTATTCCTTGGCTGAAAACAAAGTAGTTTACTGGTATTCATCAGGCTCTTTATTGTAATACAGGGTTCTTACAATTATGAAAAAGCAGAGCAAAACTAAAATGGAGCAATGAATGTTGATAATCACTTTTATCAATTCAAGTTATGTTTTGCACCAGTTTGATTTCTGGTTGTATGTACTTCTGTTAGTATATCCTTTGGTCTAGTAAAGTGCCACAAAATTAAATTATCTATGTCAATATCTTTAGATGCAACAAGCATGTAAACATTTTTGAGGGGTAAAACATTATCATTTGTATATATATATATATATATATATATATATATATATATATATCATGGTGGTGGTGCTGCGGTAGCGTTGTCACCTCACAGTAAGACGCTGTCCTGTTTGAATCTCAGCTAGAGCGTTTTCTGCGTGGAGACATGCATGAATGGGCATACCTTCATTGAAGGTTGTGCATCAGGGCTGGTAACTCGGCACGTAAAAATCAACTACCAATCACTAGCGGACTGGAGTTCTGCTGTGGCGACCCCTAACCAGGAAAAGCCAAAAGACACAACAACAACACATATATATATATATATATATATATATATATATATATATATATATATATATATATATATCAATATATATATATATATATATATCAATATATATATATATATATATATATATATATATATATATATATACATACACAAACACACACACACCCACACAGTTCTTGGATTTGCCAACAAAATTATTACTCTTTTGAAGATGTTTGAGTCTGTGTTACCTGAAAGTCAGTATACATGTTTGTGAATCACTGTGCTGCTGATATGCAAATCTCCTTCTTTAGTCTCATTTTGCTGACGTAACTTGGTTGATGTCTTGTATAGTATTAACAATAGGACACAGAGTGGACTGTGCAGTAGCACAAAGCAGTTTGAAAAATGGTCCTTTAAATGACTACCATGAGAATTTCATACCAAGTTTCCATGCGCAAAAATCATTTAGTTAAAATTTGTGGAGGAGCATTTTTTATTAAAATGGGATACAAAACATATAATTAGCCTGCATTACTTGCTTAATTTAAAATTCTAAATAATAAAAAAACAGATTTCCATTTTATGAATGCAATAAGACATCTGAGTTTATGTATCATACAATGTAGATAATTTAGCTGCAGTAAACCACCAAGAACACTGTTACTAAATTCATAGAATAATAAGTCCGCATTAGTAGAAATGCTTGATTTATTATACAAGATAAAATCTTTTGGGAAACACCCTTCCTCAGTTATCATTTCAATTAATTTTATACCCTTCATTGCATAGTAGCACATGACACAGCCAGTCAATAAAATATCAAATTCAATTAGCAATCATTATTGAAGTAAAACATTGCATTACTTACAATAAAAGAACTATGCAAACATTTTAAAAATACATAGTCTCATGTCATTTATATTGCATTTGCTTCTCCACTAAATATGGTTTTATAGTTATCTTATTATTTAAACTGGGAAATTTGTCAGCATCTAATCTAGTAATCCACCCATACTCAGCAATGTCTAGTTTGTTATTTATGTCCCCTCCTCTTATATTCCTTTGAATAACTTCCAATACCTTACATTTAAAGGCATGTGTATTGCCATATTCATTTATATGTCTAGCCAGAGCATTTGTTAGTACATTTCTCCTTATATCTGACTTGTGCTCTATTATTCAATCTTTCAGTCACCTTGAGCACTTTCCTACATAAAAACATGTGCATCTCACACATGTACCCAGGAATACCACTAAAGGTGTATTACACATTGCTTGATGTCTTATAGTAAATTTGTATTTAGTTATTGGGTGTTCAAATGCTGACAAGTTGCAAATACTAGTGCAACCGCTATAGTTGTAACAAGGTACAGTGCCATATCCATCACTAGGAGTTGTTGCAGTATTAACCTTAAAGTCTTTATAACATAGTTGCCTTCTTAAATTCATACTATTCCTATAGGTAAAATATGGCTTATCTCCTAAAATATTTAATAATTCTGGCATAGAAGATAATAGTCGCCAGTTTCTTCTAATAATATTTTCTGTGTCCACAATCATTCTATTAAATGTTGTTATATAACGTACTTTAGGGTGTATATTTGTGGTATACCTCACAGGTGAACTTTTTGTCACTATATCACCAAAATATAGAGGAGCAACTATCATTCTATTATTCAAAATTTCCATCATGATTCCAGATACCATTTCCTTTTTATACCCTCTATTCATAAAATCATCCATCAACTGTCTCATTTGTTCTGCACATTTATCATTTTCTACTTTTAATCGACTTATTCGTAGAAATTGCGCCTTTACTATCCCATGAAAAACGTGCTTAGCATGCATGCTATTAGCATGTGTATGTTTATTCACTTGAATTTCCTTATTATGCACGTTTTTATTATTCCAGAGTCATTAATCAGTTGTACATCAAGATGGGATAATTGTTCTCTAGAGTAATTCATTGTAAAGTTCAAGAAGGACATGGTAGTATTTATATACTCAACAAACTTTTTCAAAGCCTCTTCATTACCTTTCCAAATTAAAAAACAATTGTCTACAAAACTGTGATAAAACAAGACTCTCTCTCTATACTCATTCTTATCACCATACACAAATTCATTTCCCCATTCATTTAATGTGATATTAGCATATGTGTTGGCCATGGGCGTACCCATGGCCACAACAGATGTCTGCAAATAAGGTTGGTCATCAAAAAGAAAGGCATTTTTAGTCAGTACTATCTCTATCATACTACATATATTTTCTATTGCTCTTCCTGTCATATCTGTATTTTTACATAACAATTAACGTATTGAGTTAATACCATATTTATTCTGAATTACAGTAAATAGAGAGCTTATATCAAGTGTGACCATTAAAATATCACTTATTTCATTCTCTCTTTTATACCATTAATATAATTTAGACAGAAAGTCACCTGTATATTTTATATAACTCTTGCAAAGTGGCAAGTACTTACTTAAAATGCCCTGTATATACATAGAAAGTGGCTCTGTTACTCACCCCCTTCCTGATACTATAGGTCTCATAGGGGGTTGGGATATGGACTTGTGTAATTTTGGAATGCCATATATTACTGGCATTCGTGGACAAGGTACTGTAAGATAATTAAACAAATCTAAAGTAATGTCTCCTTGCAGCTGTGCATCATAAATAAACATGTTTACATCAGCTACCAAATGTTTAACATCCATAAAATGTACTTTCCTAAATGTATTAACATACTATCGCAGACTTATTATTCTGTGAATTTATGTATCATACCACATGCCTGGGGATTGCAGGACATTAGCCCTTCGCCATCTTGCCTCAAAGCCATGACATCATGGTTCTTGGGAATGAATGGGTGTGTAACATCTGAGATTTGTCTTGTCGGTTAATGTTTAATCCCTATTTAATTTAAAATAATTACTTGGGGAGCTCCCAGTTACTCAAAATCTCAGCAGAAAAAACACATGAATTGGCCAGCTGCGAGAAAACAAAAAGTGGATTATCCTAAATTATTTTTTTTTCATTTGCTGAACTTGTGGTTACTTCAGAAACATAAATAGGATTGCTACTAAAGTCTGAAGAATGTATCATTATTAGTGTGGTTCTGGACTCAGGCGCTATGTAGTCTTTGGTTGTCATGGGATTAGCAAGCACTAAAGCAAGTAAGCTTTATGCCAGGACATGAGTACTGCATGTTGTGTAAAACAAGTTGAAGTAAGAGTACTGTGGCTAATATTATTTTTTCATAGGTTCATAGGTTTATACTAGGCTAACAATTACAGTTCTTTAGAAGACTAGTTCTGCAATCAAACCTGGTTTTGTCCACTGGTTTCATGGACATCTATATGTGGGGTATGTTAGTGAAGAGGTAGCTAAGGTTTATGTAGGAGGCTATGTAAGCTTGGGACCAATTTATTTATTGTTGACCTCTGTCCATCAAAGAACTGGGGGCCACAGTGGGGGTCAATTTGTGATTTTCTTTCCAATGATCAAGGTTGCTTTTGAATAGGGTCAGGAATGAACTCTGCTTCACATAGGTGGGGAGCTTATTCCATAGTGCCAGGATCCTTTGAAACACATATTGGTCTCTACAGCATGCTCTATTTATGTCAAAGGCAAATTTCAGTTCCTTGGATCTAGTGTTTCTGGTGCTTTTTGTTCTGTGGATATGCAAGAGATACATCATAGATGGATCTGAAGACACCTTATATGCTACGCGTAAATTACATCTCAGTAACCCATAGGAGAATAAGTACAGAGACATAGCCTTTAGACGATCTGTGTAGGACAGGGTAGTCATACCTGGGTACCGTTTGCTGTCATATTTGTTTTTTTGTTTAGTGTTTAGTGTATTGTAGTTTTTAGTCATATCCAGGGTTCTCCTGGTGAGCAACCATGGGAGGCACTCTAACTGTTAAAAGTGCATATTTAGATACATGCTAAACGGGACATTGTGCTCAGTGATGGGACTTGTAAGATTTTTTTTGGAACTAGAAAGTGATATCCTTGCTTAGGAATTCGGTGACACAGAATGATTTTTTTTACAATCTTGGCTATGCACTGTTTGAAGGCCAAATTACTGTATATATATATATATATATATATATATATATATATATATATATATATATGTTCCTAGATCCCTAACTATTGTGTCAACTCTTACAAAGGGCACTATAATGCATTTCTTCACATTGAGTTTTAATCCTTTGCTTTTGGTACCAGTCATTTATTTGTGTTAGACCCTCGTGTAATATGTTGGTTTCATGGGGAATAGCTCCCACTTTACAGTCACCTACAAACATGGTGAACCAGAGGCCTTTGATATTTGCCTTCACTACCAAGAAGTAGTTACCAAAGAGGAATGGGCCAACCATGGAGTCCTGAGATACTTTGAGGTGACTGGTCTCCTGGTGGAGGTGGTCTCACTGATACTGACTTCTTGGGTCTGATCTGTGAACCAGCAAGCAATCCAGTGAGTTACGTAAAGGTTTATGCTAGTTCTGGAGTCTGTCAACAATGCTTGAGTGGGGTGTTGTATTTAATGCTTTCTCCAGGTCAGTGTAGGCAGTATACCGTGATTTCCCCTGTACCATAGCCTTGGTGACCCACTCAAAGAAGTCTACCAGGTTGAGTTGGCAATACCTACCCTTAATAAAGAGAAACTGGGATACATTCAGTGTCTGTAGGTTGCCAATATCTTTGTTGATCATTTCAATAATTTTTGTCCATGGCTTTGCATATCAGACCTGTCAGACTGATAGGTCTGTTGTTCCTGGTGTCTATTGATTGTCCACACTTATGAAGAGAATGTTGATCATTACAGCCCTCTTTTCATATGGCATGTAACCTGTTTTGAACCTGCATTTAAAGACTTCCTCAAGTGGTCCTGCCAGGTAATGTTTTAGGATATTTAGGAGTCAACAAGGGATATTTTCAGAGCTAATTGAAGCAGTGCTATTGACTTTACATAGTGCCACAAGGACCTGTTCCCTGTTGATAGTTGGGGAGATTTAGGATCATAAGATCATAGGAGGTTACTAGGCTAATGGCCTTAGGGCCCTAACAAGCCTAGCCAAGTTCTACCCTTGTTTCCGTAATCAGCATCTATTGTTCCTGACCAAGAGAGACTCAGGTGGAACCACCAGGATGAATTTATGGTTACTCATCCAATCATCCAGATTGCATTGGAAGAAGGCCAATAAGTTGCTCTGTTTGCATGAAGTGGAAGTCTGTTCCAAATGTGTGGTAACCTCTGGGAGACAAAATTGTCCCTCTGGCAGGTTCTATTAATGTCACATACCAGGTTAAGGTCTTTAGAGCAAGTAACCCATGTGCCATTTGACTTGCAGATATGCAACATTTCCAGTAAAGCAGGGTCAGAGATTGCCTTATACGTAAGGCAGAGATCACCTCGGAGTAGTCTATATGAAACAAAATAAAGTGACAGCGATTTTAGCTGATGCACATAGGACAGATGCTGAAGACATTGAATTTTCTTTGTGAGGAACCTTTGTGGTCTCTCCAAATGCAGCAGGTGCTTGGAATGGTTAATACCAAAAAGGACATTGTACTCAATTATTGGCCCTGTGGAGGGAAGAGTACAGTGAGGTTATAACTTCTTTTTTCTGGAAGCACTGGTCTTACTTATGAGATGAGCAATATAGAATGCCCTTCCTACCACTGTGGAGACATGGTGATCAAAGGTAAGGTTGCTGTCATCCTGTGTGCCCAGGTCTCTTACCACTGAGTGCATACTGAGGGTGTTGCTATTGATGTGTTAGTTACCACATTTTTTTGCATTGAGTTTAAAGCCATAACTCTGGCACCAATCATTTGTTTTCATAAGATGTTCTTGTAAGATGTTGACATTGTTTGGAAATTCTATGACCACTTCCAGTTTGCAGTTGTCAGCAAACTTTGTTTGCCACATACCTTTAGTTTTTGCTTGTACTTCAGAGAAATAGATTTTGAACAGTAGAGGTCCAAGGACTGATCCCTGTGTAACCCCACTGGTTATGGATCTGCTGTTGGAGGTAGATTCCCCTATTTTGATTGTATGGGGTTTAACAGTGAACCAGTTAGAAACCCACCTAACGATATGAGAGTTGATACCTAGCTGGATGAGTTTTTCAATGATGCCTGAGTGACGGATAGTGTCAAAAAGCCTTGGCTAAGTCTAGGTAGGCTGTATGCACAGATTTCCCCTTGTCCAGAGCCTTGGTGACTGTCTCAAAGAAGTCCAGCAGGTTTAACAGGCATGATCTTACTTTAACAAATCCAAACTGAGTAGGGTCAAGTGTTTGGAGATTATCTATATCTTTGTTGATAAGGTCCATGATGATTCACTCCATGGCCTTGAAGATAAGACTAGTCAGGCTAATAGGTCTATAGTTTCTGGGGTCAATGGAATCACCACCTTTGTGCAAGGGGATAACTGTGGCCATTTTGCATTCAACTGTGCCGACGCCGGTGCTTAGACTATGATTGAAAACAGTACCCAAAGGTGTTGCTAATTCTTATTGGAGCCCATGTACAAAGCAGCCTGGGATGTTATCAGCTTCCATAGATGCTGTGTTTTTAGCTATAGAGAGGGCATTTACAACCTGGTCTTTAGAGATATAATGTA
This sequence comes from Protopterus annectens, assembly GCF_019279795.1. Lineage (NCBI taxonomy): Eukaryota > Metazoa > Chordata > Ceratodontiformes > Protopteridae > Protopterus > Protopterus annectens. Next base: position 182,483,631 of record NC_056742.1, on the reverse strand, counting down.
AGGGCAGGTGGTAGGGATGTCATGAGGTATGTGTGGTGGAGAGAGGGGAGTGAAGTTTTCACAGAATCTGTCAGCTAGCAGGTTAGCTATGTCCCCAGGATTAGTATATGTGGTATCATTAGCTACCGGTTTGCCACAAATCTGTGCCTTTCCTTTTAGGTTACAGATATAACTAAAGAATGCTTTATGGTTATCCTTTGCTGAGGAAGCTAATTTGGATTTGTGGTTTGCTTTGGAGGACTTCACAAGAAGTCTTATTTGCTTGTTTAAGCTAAGAAGGGAGTGTTTCCAGTTTAGGGCCTGCTCCCTCTTACTTTTAGCAATTTCTTCCATTTATTGCAAACCTTGTTAATGGCAGTTGTCCACCAGGCAGATTTGCTCTTACTTGAAGAGCTAGTTTTAGTCCTATCAGGTACAGTTGAGTCAATGCAGTTATACAGGTGTTTATATAAAACATTGGTGCAGAACTCAGCATAGTTATCAGTTCCATCGGGGGGGGGGGGCGGGTGAGGTGAAGCTGTTTATACCATCGCATATGAGGTTATAATGTACTTTGGAGAAGTTTTTTAGTCTAGTTGCTGTTAGGGTGGGTGGGGTCAGGTGTGATAGTTATTTTGAATGAGACTGATTTGTGTTCAGATCTCACCAGGGAAGACCTCACAGTGGGGGTGCTGCAGCAGTCCCCATATTGGTAAGAACCAGAATGAGGATGTTAGCTCCCCTTTTGTGGCTATCACCCAACTGGTCCAGGGTAATGGAGTTAATGAATTCAAGGAACCTTTGGGCAATTGAGTTTTAGCATAAGTAATTTACCCAGTCAATGGATGGGTAGTTAGTTGCCCAAAACCATGGTGTTCAGATGTATCTTGATAGACTCAAGTAGATCCAAATAGGTGTGGGTGTCCTTATTCATGCAGGGGGTCCTGTAGCTGGCAATGACTTGAATAGGTGTCCTACTAACAGTTAATTGCACCTGAAGTGTCTCCAGGGAATCATACTGTTTAACAAATCTGGAAGTATATTTATCATTAATGAATATTTATACTTTTCCCCTAGTTTTCACATCTTCAGTCTGTGGTCTGAACATGTGGAAGGAGGCGTAACCTGGTATGGCTGGTGTGTTCTCCACAGCCTTTTACCAGGTCTCTGTGACTGCACAAATGTCTGCATCTTCCAAGGTGAGGACTGCTTCCAGTGAGTGCAGATTCATGTCAAGACTCCTAGCATTTAGCAGCATAATGTTGAGGTTGTTTTTAGATGGAATTTTTACATCTGGAATTTTGTCCTTGTGACACTGGCTAAAAAGGCACTGTGGGGGTGGCAATTGCCTTTGCCAGTAGCCGGAATCCCAGGGAAGACAGATGGGGACCATGTCTGGCAAAGGACCGAGGTCTGTCGATCATGTCATCGCAGAGTGACAGATACTGAATCCCCTTAGAATGAGACCAGAAACTAAGCCAATTATTGTCAATCATGCTGCGGTAGCGTTGTCACCTCACAGTTAGATGATGCCCATTCGATTCTCAGTTAGAGCGTCTTATGTATGGCGATATGCGTAAATGGGCATTCCTTCATTGAAGTTTGTGCATTAGGCCCGGCAAGCTAGCACGTAAAAATCTACTGCCAATCATTAGAGGACCGGAGTTCCGCTGTGGCGACCCTTAACCGGGAAAAAGCCGAAAGACACAAACAAACATTGAAACATCATCCTAGGTGAAGGTAAAATACTGTTTAAGGCTAGGGACATACCTGCCTGAGACACATAGTCCAAGAGCTGTGTCATGTCTCTCTTCATATAGTCCAGAGAGGTATGTCTCAAGTCATTCTCACCAACATGGATGATGACAGAGTCCTAACAGTACCCGTTGTTGAGAGACTTGAGTGCATGTGTGATGTGGTGGATTCTGGCACCTGAGAAAAAGGGTATCCACAGGGGGTAGTGGGAGAGTGAATTACACCTTTGTTAATCAACCACTAGATTTGCTATATCAACCTGGTCAATGAAAGTTGTGGCATTTTACCACCAGTTCTACATGCTGCTGAATCTTACCTTTAAGGTTCCTAACATAGCTAAAGAAGGTTTTGTGATTGTCCTTTACCTGAAATGCTATCCTGACCTCATAATTAGCCTTGTCAGACTTTATTAGATCTCTTAGTTTCTTGTTTAGTAGAATTAGAGAGTTCTTGTCATAATGAAAGTTGCTCTTTCTAATTTTGACTATGACATTTTTTCTTTTGCTATATTAAGGTAAGGATTCTGCCAGTGGGGGTTGTTTTTGGTTCTAGATCTTGGCAATCTGGATCTGGTAATTGCAGCAGCCTCTGTGTAGCCATTCCCTTGTTTGTACAATGTTTCTGTAAATAATTCTGCATAGGTAGTTGTGCTCTCAGGATTTGGGGGAAATGTGAATTTCAACAAACTGCTGCTTAGTAGGATATAGTTTGCATTAGAATAATTCTAATAAGTTTAGTTAGGTTTTCTGGAATGATTTTACTTAGAGGAAGACAACTCTGTGGTCTGACCTCATCAATGTGGACATGATACAAAGGGGGTGCAATGTTCTAACCTGTTGTTGAGTAGGTAGACACCATGTTAATGAGTACTAGGTCCAACATGTTTGATCCTCTGGTCACAGTGTAAACTATCTGATCCAAGGCATTTGTGTTAATAACCAGTGGTGAGAATCAAACCCTGTAACTTTTATCTTTAAGGCAAAGATTGTAACCATTATGCCAACCTCACCCCCATAACACAATCAGACATCCGAGGTATACACCATCAACACAAAGCAACTATAATTCTTGGATGTGAGGGATATATGTATGGGTTAAAATGGGTGACTGATTCTGCTATCATTTACTTAAGTTAGACAGTCATTAATCTGATGCTGCAGATTAATGTAGAATACATTTGTATGAAGAAGGGTGGGATACATTAAAGTGTTTGTTATGTGTGTGTGTGTGTGTGTGTGTGTGTGTGTGTGTGTGTGTGTGTGTGTGTGTGTGTGTGTGAGAGAGAGAGAGAGAGAGAGAGAGATGAAATAAATTACTGCTGTTATTTAGTTCCTTAAATTTATTACAATTAAATATCTGAGATATACACAGTCAAGAAAGTGGATACAATTGCCGGGTTCCTTGACTGCCTGTGGATGAAAATAACTGAACATTTTGTTAAACTATTATTATTAATCTGCCTTTGCAGTACTAGTGTGAATTTGTGAGTTGGAATACTTTACTTGTGAATACTCTGACATTGTGTAAATAAGGCATTTTATTAGTTCTTTTATTAATTTTCATCATGGATATCTGAACAGTATGCATTCAGCAAATTAGTTCTAACTGCTGTTTGGATAAGACCACTACCTCTGGATGGCCATGCTGTCTTTTGATCAAGAAAAACACTTATTAATTTGGCTTCAAAGGCCTAGTGTTCATTTCTGTGAAATAAGTTGGAATACTTTACTGTAGCCATTTTTTTAATCACGAGGAGTACTCAAAGTGGCTGTAATTGGTGGTTGCAGAGGCTTCCTGTTTATTAAAGAGATATAAGCATTCTTGTGTCATCACAGTCAGTCAAAGATCTGGCTTTACAGGAGCAGTGCCACACAACATATTCTGTTTTGCTGAAATGTTACTGCTATGGATTATGCATATATGTATGAGTTTGTGAGGGGGGGCTATAGGCTGTCTATAGAACCAAAGGTTGGCTATAATTTCATTCAGTTTCCACTGCAGTCAGCATCATAGGTTCATAGGTTCATAGTAGGTACTAGGCTATTGGCCCTAGGGCCTATATAAGCCTACCCAAAAAATGTACCCTGGCTTTCACCCCTCAAGAAAATTATTTTCCTGTGCCCCTGTCTAGCAGAGCCACAGAAGTGATCCCTGGGGTGAATTTCCCATTTCCCATCCAGTCATCAATATTTTTCTTGAAGAGTGCTAATGAGGACCTCTGTTTGACATAGATAGGTAGTCTGTTCCAGAGTATGTGAAGTCTCTGGGACAGGAATCTATCCCTCCAGCATGTTCTGTTTATTGTGGTGACAAGGTTTAGGTCCCTAGAGCGTGTAGCTTGAAGGGATTGGGTTTCTTTAAGTGGAGCATGTCCAACAGCTCTGGGTTTGACATAGCTTTGTATGTTAGGCAGAGATCGCCACCGAGTAGGCGATATGCGATGGAGTAAAGCTGTAGTTTTTTTGAGAGGGTCTGCGTAGGGCATCTGTTTGAGGCCAGTAATCCTCTTTGTGAGGTATTTCTGGGGTCTTTCCAGTTGTTGTAGATGTCTTGTGAGGTACATACCAAAAGGGGCGTTGTACTCTATAATGGGTCTAATGACTGATGAGTAGAGGGGAACAATGACCTCTTTTTTCCTGGATGTGAATCCTTTTGTGATGAGATGAGCCACTTAGAAGGATTTCCTGACCACTGTGGCAATGTGATTATCAAAGGAGAGACTACTGTCCACCTGTGTCCCAAGGTCTCTAATCACATTTTCGGCATTAAGTAGGCTACCAGCTACGTGGTAGTTCATGGGTACAGAGTTTTTACCAAAGGGGATGACAATACACTTTTTGGCATTGAACTTCAGGCCATGGCTTTGACACCAGGTATCTGTCTCAGTGAGGCCCTTTTGTAGTTTGTCCACATCATTGGAGTTTCGATTATGGCTCCTAGTTTGCAGTCATCTGCAAACTTTGTTAGCCAAAGACCTTCTGTGTTAGCCTGCACTTCAGAGAAGTAGATACCAAACAGGGGAGGACCCAGGACTGAACCCTGTGGTACTCCACTTGTCACTGGTCTGAAGTCAGATTTGGAATCTGATACTTTCACAGTGTGGGTTCTGTCCATGAGCCAGTTGGAAACCCATCTTGTGACATAGGGATTTGTACCTAGTTTAGTGAGCTTATCTATAATTCCAGAGTGGGGGATGGTGTCAAAAGCCTTGGCGAGATCTAGATAAGCTGTGTGAACCATTTTACCCTCATCTATGGCTTTGGTGACTGCTTCAAAGAAGTTAATGAGGTTTAGGAGACATGATCTGCCTTTTACAAATCCAAACTGGGTAGGGTCCAGAGTTTGGAGATTACCAATATCTTGGTTTATGAGTTCCATGATGATACGTTCCATGGCCTTGCAGACCAAGCTCGTCAGGCTAATGGGGCGGTAGTTCCCGGGGTCCATCGTGGCTCCCCCTTTGTGGAGTGGGATAACCGTCACAGTGCGCCATTCGGTGGGTACAAAGCCTGAGGTGAGGCTATGATTGAACATGGTACTTAGGTAGGGTGCCAGTTCATTCTGTAGTTCATGTAGAACGCAGCCTGGGATATTGTCCGGTCCCATGGATGCTGTGTTCTTGGCTTTGGAGAGTGAGTTTTTTACCTGTGCAGCCGTGATTATAGGAACTTTGCATTTTTCTGGTATAGAGATGGGCCCTCTAGGGGGTGAGGGGGGGGAAAGTTAGCACTGAACCTATCTGCTAGGATGTTGGCAATATCAGTTGGTTCTGTATAATTAGTGCCATTGTGCTGTAACTCAGAGCAGATCTGAGTGTTCCCATTGAGATTCTTGACATAGCTATAGAATGCTTTATGGTTGTCTTTAGAGTCAGTGGCAATTTTGTTTTCGTAACTAGCTTTGAAGGATTTTATGAGGGATCTCAGCTTCTTACTGAGGTTGACCAGGGAGTTCCTACTGTCATGGGATTTTACTCTTTTTTGCAACAATTTCTTTCTTCTGTTGTAGAGTTTGTTTATGGCAGAGGACCACCAGATTGGCTTCCTTATTTTGGAAGATAACATCTTGGTTATATTAGGGATAGCATGATCCATACACTCGTGTAAGTGCTTATAAAGTGCATTTTTGTAGGATTCAACAGTCATACCTCTATTGTCCGTCTGCATGGTCATTGTACACAGTAAGTGGTTAGCTTTGAGATTCTGAACAGGATGTGTCTAAAACAACTAATCATTGGCTAGGTGATGTAATGTTGCAGGTTAGACTGCTTCATTTTGAGATTGAATTCTTAAATGTGGAGTTCATATGTTCTCCCTGTCATCCAACTGCTGTACTATCCTACAGTACCCTGAAGATGTGCTGTAGGTAAATTAACATTCCGCTTAATTTGCCTGTAGGTAAACATGTAGAATATATGTGCATCTTTTGATATACCTAGCTTATCAGGAGCAGCTCCACTCTGCCTTTGCATGCGTGAAAGAGTACTATTATTATTTTTTCTGTGGATATGTACAGTGTTACTGGCCACATATACAACTTTTCTAGCTATCAGTTGAAAGAAAAAAAAAACAGCTAGTTACCTTCCAAAAATAAATCATAACATACATCACAGTATATTGAGACCCTCAGAGAATCTGGGGTTACGGGGCACTGCCTTAGTAGGAGACCCTTTCCTCAAACTGTATTGTGGTACTGCAGTCCCTGAGTTTCACACACCTTTTTAGAAGACTGTGAAGTTCTCAGTCTCATGCCTAATTAAAGCTCTGACAATCGAGTCTGTAGTTGTCAAATAATTATTCATTAAATTATGTGACAACAGCAAGTCACTTTGCTGATTAAACTGAAGGAGCGCCAGATATAATGTCTATCATCACATAAGTGATATTCTACTGCCGGTACAGACACCAGTTTTATAATTGTGTGGGGACTTAATTTGTCTGTCAGTAAAATCTGTGAAATCTTGCAATTATGAACAATTCATCTATGTTCTGAGTATCTGTACTGTCATTTTACCCTAACCATGTCCATACCTATGGTTGGGCAAAAGGGGCAGTTAATATATATAATGGTCATGAGTGGTAAATGCTTGATGGGATGCTAATACAGTGCTGGTATTGATTTGTAAAGCCACAAGAACATTGCAGCCTTATAAATAACTGTTGATACTAGTGAATTTGGTTAGAGTTGAAGTTGAGTATGGTAGTAACCGTAATAATGTGTTTCAGTTGAACTGAACAGCTTGCTATATTTACAGAAGATTTTCTTTCAACTTATGGACATAAGGAATACCATTTTTTCTATCCTCAGCTTTGAGCAGGGAGTGCACCAGTTTGGGAAATGTGCAGGGTACCAGATGACCTAGGTGCAAATCAATGTCTAGCAGTTAAAAAGGGGCAGGATGCAGTGCACGTTGTCTGATCTTGATCAGCTTGGTTTTTAGCATTCTATGATATCCAGCCATGTTTTCAGCTATCAAAGTGAACTAGTTAATATTTCCCATTTCCTAATTTATCAAAATGTTTAAGGTTCCAAATACCTTGACTGGGTTAGACCTCATTCTTAAATAAGGGTAAAGTTCAAGTTCATGAAATTCTTATTGCTTCAGTCTGTGATATTTACCAATAATGCTGTTCTAAGCACCCACAGTGTATCCAATAATGCTTTCCCTGCTGTAGATATCAAATTACCTGTATTGGTAGCATATTTAAATCTTCTTCTCTTTCAGCTGTTCCCGTTAGGGGCCGTAACAGCAGATCATCTGTTTCCATTAATATGTTTAATTTTTTTTTTGACCTACTGCTCCTACTACTATTGTTATTATCTTGGTATCTTTATCCCACAGTGCTCTAGTCTCTGATTGATTATCTTGGCATTGTGCATTGTATGGTTTTATATGTCTCATAACGCAGGACAATATAGCCTCTAGTTTTCATTATTTCAGAAATGAATGCTACTTTTGTCCTTTTATCTTTTACTACAACATCTATTTTCCCTTGTTTCTTCTCTCTTAACTCTCGGTATTAGCATGATTTTATATAATCATACTTCATCATTTTCTGTAATTATTTATAGCTCATGTTCCCAGTACTTCTCAGCTTGTCTGTATGTTGTAGTATTTGCAAAATCCTTAATGCAACAGGACTGCACATTATTATGGCTTTAAGTGTGCTGAACCTTAACACTTTTTTTTCAAGTGGAACAACTTTATTAGTCACTCAGTTATAACAAATTTCATAGAACTATATGAACTATTATGTAGCACCATATGACATATTAAAAGAACATATTAAATCATCTCAGATTCAAGCAACATATCAGATAGCATATTACATTTTTTATATACATCACAACAAACCTGATACTATTTAACAGGAATATCAAAAAAGTCAACATTTGCAGAATAATGACAAGGAAATAACTTTGAAACTGTACATTATCATTGGGATTTCTCTTGTCTTATAACTAACAAAACCCCCTGCTGATAAAGAATACAAATGGGCCCACATGTTATCTAATGGCTTTCCTTTTAAACTGTGAGTGTATTCATTCTTTAATATTAGCACAATTCATTCAGGTGGGGAAAGACATTTTGTTTTCTTTTCTGAAGCAATGATAGCAACTTAATCAATATGACATTTTGAGGGGATTTCCAGAGAGAAGCTATGTAAGTATGCATCAGACCTGTGTAGTAAGATGCATGCAGGTTGGAAAAGCCTAAAGTTCCCACTGATATTTTTTTTTAAACAAAAAAAAAATCTTTATTAAATTTTCATGTATGAGATAGGCAACCTTACATTTATATAAATGAAAATAAACCATAATGATACAATCACAGTTGCAAACATTATACCTTACAAACAGTGCCAACACAGCTATAGCTGTAAACATTATACATCACTTATATCCAGTCATTGGCAGTCAACCATTACATAGCTCATTGAAATCCTACCTTCTTTTAAACCTTGTTCCTCCTCTGCCTGTGTTGATTTTGACCTAATCAATAAAAAAGGATTATTGAATGCAGCGAACAAGTACTTGACACCCACCTGTTAGTGATATAGATAAGTTAACATATAATTATTGTAAAGGCTTACAATTCCACGTCATATGTGCAATTGTGGAATTCTTAAACCTGCATGCAGGACATGTTATGCAAAAACAAAAGCCTTGTTGAACACTTTCAATTGTGACCCAGTATCCTTTATGTATAAAAAATATATATTTTTGTATAACCCTAAGAAGGAAAACCTCAAAAAACTTTGCACAAGTGTTGTAGGATATTCTGCTTCACCTACTGCTCAAGTATATATATATCTATATATATATATATATATATATATATATATATATATATATATAGACTCTTACCATTCCCTCTTTTTGCTTATAATTATAGCTAACCTGTAAATGTTCTTCCTGAACATGAGTTAGAAAATGGAGACCTAACAATAATATATCTCATTTGCTGATATTTCCAAAAGACCACTTTCCTCACATTCCATTATTGTGCCAGCAATTGTAGATCAATGAGGGCTTATGTTCCTTCCTTTTATGCTACGAAGTCTGACAGCCATATTATCCATTTGCCCTCCCAGTCTATATCCTAAGCCAGAACTCCTGCAGTTTTCATATGTGACTTACTGAGTTGACCCACAGTGGAAATGCAGACCCCCATATATTCTTTGGAAAAACTAATTAATGCAGTTGCCTTAATACTGCATGTGATTGTACAATACTAAGCAGTCTCTCAAATAAGTTAAAGAAGTGTGAAAGTATCAGCTGAGAACACAGAACATTTGGGTGGACATAATCCTACTTTCTATTTCTGCCAATAGAAGCAACTCTGTCAGACAGAGGCTAAACAACAGATAGGGTGAGGCATGATTGTATCTATTCCAACAAAGATTACCCAAACTCAAAATTACAGTTGTGGCAAACACCAACTCTTTAGCTCTTTAGGGACATGTCCCCAACTCTTTAGCTCTTTAGCGACATGTCCCCAACTCTTTAGCTCTTTAGGGACATGTCTCCAACTCTTTAGTTTTTTAAGGATATGTCCCCAACTCTTTAACTCTTCAGAGACATGTTCCCAACTCTTCAGCTTGTTACAGACATTTCCTTATTTCTTTAGTTCTTTAGGGACATGCTCTCAACTCTTTAGTTCTTTATGGAGATGTCCCCAACTCTTTATCTTTTTAGGGACATATCCCCAATTCCTTAGCTCTTTAGGGACATGTCCCCAACTCTTTAGCTCTTGAGGGAGATGTTTGCATCTATCCCCAATTCCTTAGCTCTTTAGGGACATGTCCCCAACTCTTTAGCTCTTGAGGGAGATGTCTGCATCTATCTCCAATTTGATTTAAATTATATCAGCAGTTTGCTATCTTTTTAATCATGGGGAATCCTTTGGGGAAGCACATATAAAGAACAATATAAAATAATATGGAGACCATGAATGTTTTAACCACTGCAATCCTAGCAAAAGTAAACAAGCTTCCTCTATAAACAGACCCAGATAAACAGTTTCTCCCTTAAGTAGCACAAGTTTAACTCTGTTATAGTTAAAGTTTGGGTTGCTGATATATTCCCAAGTACTTATGGTGTGCCATGCACCACATTATGGATATGGTCAAACCTGTTTTACTGAGCTCCATTGAGGCTTTGTTTACAGGATATGATAGAGATTTAGAATTACTACTTTTAATCTGAAACATCTGTAGAGACATCAAGAATTTCTTCAACTTTTATTTAAAGTATGGTGAGGATTTTTTTTGTTATGATTAAGTAGTCATCAGCAGATAGAGGCAGACACTTTGACATTCATCTGTTCACAGCCAGAGATCTGTCCTCCTTGCTTTAAAAACCTACCCAAGGGCTCAGGACTTAACAGAAAAAAATGCAGAGGACAAGGGACATCCTTGCCTGGTATCCTTCTGCAATAAGAAAGTCTGGGACAGGTAGACATTGGTAACTACCATTCTTAAATTACTGTTGTACAGAGCTTTAACTGCATGTATAAATTTCAAGAGTGCTGTCATTTCCTCAATAACTTACCATAGGTAAGCACATGAGTCAAATGCTTTGTCAAATCTGACTGTAATTTGTTTTGCTAATTTAAACATTTTATTTATGCCTTGCATTGAAACATGCGTGGTATGCAGGTGATCTGAACTGCTTCACCATTTAATGAATCCTCCTTGAGACTGAGAAAGACTGACTGGGAAGCCATAAAGCTTAACCTGTTAGCCAGTATCTTAGCATAGATTTTCACATCAACATTCAGTAAAAATATTGTGCAGTAATTCACATCATCATCATCATCATCAGTCTGCTTCCCTGCTTTAGGAAGGACTGTAGTAACTAAGACCCTAGATGAGTTTTTGCTGTTGTGTTGGAATGTCTGAAACTCCTCCGTTAAACTGGGTGTAAACAACAAATGTAGTTCTTTACAAAGTTCACAGTTTAAGCCATCAGACCCCGATGCATTCCCTTTGGAAAATGCATTATTGCTTTTGTACGTCCTTCTGACAAATGAGAGTTGAAAATGTCTTTTGACCCTCAGTGGGGTAAATGAGAAATATCAAGATTCTGTATACATTTCTTGATTTTATCCTGAAAATCTTCTTGTTTGCCTTCTTTTCTACAAAACTTTCCATAATACTTTTGAAATCCCTATATATATATGATCACCAGTCATTACAACCTTCTTCCTCTCAGTGCACTGAACCCCTGCTATAACTGTAGCTGTTTTACACTGTTCAGTTTTATAAGCTAATGTTTTCTCTGATTTATTCCCATCTGTCCAAATGCAGAAGTCAGCAAGTATAATTGTGTTTGATTTTTCTTAAGTGTATTCTGGGCCTTTTGTTTAGAAGTATAAAACCAGACTATGCATTGATACCTAAAACAACAGGTTTTACATGACTGCCAGTCTAAATGAAATGCTTCCTCCAAAGTTCTACATTCTATAAATCCAATTGCAAAATGTATATCTCTTAATGTAAATGGTTTAAATAATAGCTGCAAAAGGGGAAGCCTTTATAGATATTTAAAGCTATGTGAAGCGCAACTAGTATTTTTACAGGAAACACACCTTACACAGGAAGACATAAATAAAATAAACAATAAAAATTATACAATACTAGTAAGTTCCACCTATAATCAGAAGCGAAGGGGAGTAGTAATTTCGTGGAAAAACACTACTTTAATGCCTAAAATCATAAACACGTTCCATGACAACTCAGGAATGTTTTGTCTAGTGACAATATCTATCAATGAAATGATATATACATTAGTGAATATTTATTGGATACCAGAACTAGGTGTTAGAGTGGCCAAACAACACTTAGAAGACATTGTACAATATACCAAAGGCAATTTAATCATACCTGGAGGTTTCAATTGCATTATAAAAGAAACTGACACAAATACTAAAACTACACGTAAGAGATCACCTTTAACAAAGTTGTTATCTGAGTTTGTTGAAACTTTTAATATAGTTGACATAAATGAGTATGCTATCCCAGATTCACTATTCTTTACACATTTTTCCCATAGACATAATACATACTCTAGAATAGATAGAGTGTACATAACAAAGGATTTAACCTCTAAATTAAATAAAGTCAAGACAATTTCATGTCCATTTTCGGACCATAACACCATAACGTTTGAGATAGACTTATGTTTCAAGAGAAGGATATCAGTAACAAGAATACCATCTTACATAACAAATCTCAAAGATTTTAAGGAATTTTATATTAAAGAGACACAAACATTCCTAGATATCAATCTTACAAAAGATGTATCTGAAATATATATATGGGATGCATTGAAAGCATACCTATATGGAAGAGCGGTGGGATGGTATAAAAATAAACAAAAACAGTGGAATAAGGAATTAATGGAATTACAGTCAAAAGTAGATAATTAAAAGCTTGATATTCAAAATGGAAACACCAACTTAATAAAAGAACTAGAAGATACTAATAAAAAATACTCAGAGACGCTACACCACAAAACAATGATCAACTTAGAAAAAAATAAACTATGTTACTATTCAATGAACCCTAAAAACCAACAAAGAATAGCAAATAGGACTAAAAAGATTATTAAAACAAATCAAATCAAGGAAATACATAATATAGAAACCAAAAAGAAAGTATCTGATTTAGAAGGAATACTAGAAGCTTTTAGGCTATTTTTTCATAAACTTAATAATCAAAATGAAAAAACAGAAACACATTCAGCATTGAAAGCTTTTCTCAAAAACAATGTTAAAGTTAGGTTATTAGACAAGCAGGTACAACTAATAGATAAACAAATAACAATGACAGAACTTAAAGCTGAAGTAAATGAGCTAAAATTAAACAAAGCTCCAGGTATAGATAATATCACCCCAGAAATGTTTAAATTACTATCAAATGAGGCTTTGCTGTTGTTGTTGAATGTCTTTACATCAGTTAAAAATGGTAAAGACATTCCTCCTTCTTGGAAGTACACATTAATATCACCAATTCTGAAACAAAATAAAGATCCCAGTGAATGCTCATCATACAGACCCATTTCACTTCTTAATATAGATTATAAATTTTTTATGGCAATACATGCTGCTTGAATAAAACAATTACTACCACTTTTGATAGAGGAGGATCAAACAGATTTTATAAAAGATAGGAACACTTATGACAACATTAAAATAATTATTTCCTTAATTGATTATATAAATGTCACAAAAAACAAAATGAATGTTATTAGCTTAGACATAAATTGCGCATTTGATTCAGTGAACTGGGATTATCTGTGGTTAGTTTTAGAAGAATATGGCTTCTCAAACAACTTCACTTTGTTAATAAAATCATTGTATGAAAAATCATTGGCTTATATAAAACTGGGATCTTGTCTGTCTAAATCTATTAAAATAACTAAGGGCACAAAACAAGGCTGCCCTCTTTCTCCGTTATTGTTTGCGCTAGTCATTGAACCCTTAGCAAATGATATACGTATGGATAAAAATATTGAAGGAATACAACTAGACAACAGCCTAGAGCTTAAAATTCAACTTTTTGCTGAGGATATTTTAATTACCTTAAAAAATAATAATAGCAGTTTAAAAGCATTATGGGATTCAATTCAAAGCTTTCAAAACTTTTCAAGTCTTAAATTTATTGAGAACAAAACAAATGTATTGCTTATAACTACTAATAAAAAAGATCTAAATAAAAAATACCATAAATATATCTCTACCGATAATATAATTAAATACTTGGGAATTATAATAACTAACAACCTAGATACTACAATTGAAACAAATTATAAAGAGACCTTAAATAATATTAAAAATCTAATACAAAGATGGAATAAATTCTTCTTTTCGATGGAAGAAAGGCTTTATATAATTAAAATGATCATATTTCCAAAAATTCTTTATGTCATACAAGCTTGTTCTTTGCCACCAGCTAAATCGCACCTAAAACAATTAAATGATTTAATGGTAAGATTCCTATGGTATCCAAAAAACAAGGATAGCTATGAAGTATCATCTAGATGATTGGGATATAGGTGTCATAGGTTTACTAGACATAGAAATATATTTGCATTCATCCATTATTAAAACAATATCATTATGGCTAAATACAAAATATACATCAAAATGGAAGCTAGTTCATGAGAGAATCTGGTTAAAATCAGGATTTGTAGTAGCAAATAAGTATACAGATTTCATACCAAACAATTTTCTATGGCTGATGAAGGAATATATGATGATACATAAGAATAAAAATATAAGTTCCAAATACATTACTTATACATTAAAAATTTTCCAAAATCTTATTAATAGCAATCCTGATATTAAAGCATGGTCATTTCTTTTATATCCAGTAGCGTACACACAAGGTAATATAATAACATTTAATATGGAAGTAGTCAACATGCTTAAAGAAAAGGGATTAATATATTGGCATCAATTGATAAACTCTGGAAAACCTCTGACAATAGACCAGATTAAACAGAAATTAAATAAGGAAGATAGTTTGTGGTTACATGTACAAGAATTAAGACAGTATATATTAAGCAAACAAGAAACAATGCAACCATCAATAAGACAAAATGTTCCTAACCTTATAGAACATATAATATTACTAATGAATCAACCCATTACTGGAAAGGGATACTTATCATCTATTTATAAAACAAACAAAAATAAAATGCATAATAATGACAAAATATGGAATTATTATAGATCAGTTAATGGACATGTGCCAAATGACAGAGATAAAAAAATAATTCTTCTCTCTCCAAAGCAGACATCACTTTCATTACATTGGATACTTTTTACATGGCAATTCATACACAGATCTTATGTAACCCCTCATAAAATGGAACTTATGTTTAAGAAAAATATTGGCTGCTGGAGATGTGAGTTATCAGTAAAAGCAGACTGGCAACATATGTTCTACGAATGCCATTTGATTAAACCATATTGGGATAAAATAAATTATTTTCTGCAAATGGTATTCAATGATAAATTCCAGATTTCCAAATCTATTATTTTGTTTAATGCACCTGTACCCAACTGTGTGCCAAGAACAAAATATGTAATCTTATGGACTCTCCTAGCTATTGCAAGGAAGAACATTACATCAAACTGGAAATCCAAAGCTTCTCCAACTTTTAAGCAATTCATGAATATGGTGTCAGCAGTATCGCAATTGGAAATGAACACTATTAAAGGAAGAACTGAAAGAACTACATCATTATACGTAGCATGGCAAAAAGTAACTGAAATACTGGAGAATAATGACTGCAGCAGATTATAATCAGGAAACAATTGTATAGAAAGTCAATTATATGTCAACAATAGACACCCTTGTAAATACTTTATTTTGGTTTTAATGTTTGATATCTGTTTAGAGGTTTTAGCCTACCTTTTTAAATAATTTGTAAATACTCCATTGTCATAAATAACCTGCATTCATGTTTTCTTGTTTTTGGAAATGAATAAAAATATTTAAAAAAAAAAAAAACATTCAAAGTTCTACATTCCATTCATCTAGCAGTTGAGCTTTAGTCCATTTACAAATGGCTTTAAGTTCAATTTTAACAAAGCCCTCTCATACTAAGAGGTCTTACAGTCCTGGGGCTTTTGAACAGAATTATTTCTGTAAACTGCACTTCAGTTCTAGAAATAACGAGATCAAATCTGCATAATTTACTTACCCCTTGAATAACTTGTATCAGTGAGAGACATTACTTATTCATAATCCATCAGGACAGAGTCATTCTAATGTCAATAACAGTTTTAATTATCCTTAGGTTGAAGAAGTTTCCAAATATCAGTCAGTCGCATTCTAGTGCATGCTTCCTTAATTACTCCCTGAAACTTGATATGTCACTCATATTATGGGTTGGATCTGTCCAACAGAGGATCCATTGTGGGTAATATAGTCTCCCTTGATAATTTTAGTCCTATTCTTTCTCAATGCATTATACTACCAAAATACTGAGCAAATAACTCATGATAGTCTGTATTTGTACCATAGACTGAACTTAATGTTAATTATTCTTGTGGGGTTTTACATTTCCCTTTTTTCTATCTACCTGCATTAATTCTCACTTTTCCTTGCAAGGTCCGACCCAAAGAACCACTCACACCAAGCAGGACTCCATGCTTAGCATTTGTATTGAGGTTCCAAAGTAAGTGATCTTTACAAAAGGATTTTAAGACAGCATATTTTTTTGCTACCTTACATTCTTTCACAAGAACATATTAAATTTTTGCACTTACGTCAGGTTTCAAGTGCTCTATGCTAATGAGGCAATATTAACTCATGTACATTAATAGTGAAGATAATAACCATAATATTTTTATGTGTCATTTATTTATTTGACATTTGTTAGCTGGGTTAGTCCAACTGGGTAAAAGCCCTTTTTCAGCAGAGGCCTGCCTAGAAAAGCTCCAAACATATACAAACTACAAGATAAAATGCAATACACTGATTAGAATCAAGGTTGTCAGAGACCAAAATACAAAAACCTTAGGTATGTAAAAGTAACCCATAGTTATGAGTAAGTACAAGATAAAAATAAGGAGGGGGAAACAGGGAAGGTAGATTAAGTGAGTTCAGAACAAGGGCAGGACCAAAGTTTGAATAAGTTGTCCGTGAGAGATTTTTTGAAGCTATAAGTGTTAGAGCTAGTTCTTAAGCATAGAAGTACTTTATTCAAACCTTAAGTGACGGAGTGATTGTAGAGAAGTTTGCCTGTTTTAATTAAGTTTGTGGATTTCTAAGAGGTGAAGATCAGGGCTTCAGAGACTACATTTTGGAGAATAGGGAGAGATGAGGGTTGAGAGAGCAGGAGAGGAGGAGGTTATGTTTAGGATGGCGTGATTGAGGTGTAGCTGAGAAAGAAGGGATTGTTGCTGGAGTTCAAGCCATTGCAGGTTTTTTAATGCTATGTAGTGGTGGGAGCAGTAGGGGAGATTGGCAGCAGATCTAGCCATTTTATTGTAAGTGTTTTCAACTTTAAGAGATAGATTGGATTGTATGTTGGCAAGGATAGGTACAGCATACAACAGACTGGGCAGTAGGAAGGTCTGAGGTAGAGAACATTTAGCTTCATTAGTGAGATATTTTGTGAGCCTATATAACATCCCTAGCTTTCAGTGGGTCTTTTTGATAGACTGTTCAATGTGGATGTTGAATTTAAGTTGGTCATCGATAGTTACATCAAACAGTTTTGTATGTGGTTCGACAGAGATAATTGTTTTATTTAGGGAGGTGACAGCGAAGGTATTTTTGTGTTGTTGCAGAGGTTTTGGGAGGAAAAGTAAAAGTTTAGTTTTTTAGGGTTAAATAGGAGTTGATTACTGGTTAGCTAGTGTTCCACTGAAAGGGGTGATTCTTGGGTAAGGGTAAGGAGGTGGGTGAGATTGTCAGAACAGGAGATAATTGTAGAGTCATTGAAGTATTGCATTAAGGAGGAGTGAGGGAAGGATGTGTAGAGATTATTAGTGAAAATATTAAACAGCAAGGGTCCAAGAAGGAAACACTGAAGGAATCCCAATTTGAACAGGGGGGATGGGGGAGGAGGCAGAGAGCCATCTGACAGATTGGTATCTGCTGGAAAGGTAGCTGGAGAACCATTAAAGTGTGGTGTTGGAGAGATTAAGACAAGTAAGTTTAGATAGAAGTAGTTTGTGGGAGACAATATCATAGGCTTTAGAGAGATCAAGGAAAAGAGAGGAGGCTAGCTTGTTGTTGTCATGAGATTTTACAATGGCCTGTGTAAAAGAAATGTGTGCTGTAGAAGTGCAGTGATGAGAGCAAAAACCATGTTGGGTTGGGGTTGAGGTTTTCCTGTATAAGATTATCAAAAAGCTGTTTATGAATGCATTTTCCAGTATTTCAGATAGGGGTGATGGTATTGCAATAGGTCTGAAATTAGTGGGGTCAGAAAAGTTGCCACCTTTGTGCTACGGTAAGACATAGGATTTCTTCCAGATTTCAGGTACTGTGCATTCTTAGCTAGATCTACTGATTAAAAGAGAAACAGTAGAAACAGGATAGCCAAAGATTTAGCAGCAAGTTTAAGGAAAAGTGCAAGAAGGTTGTCAGCGTAAGGAGAGCATGGTTTAAGCTTGCTGAGAAGTGATCTAATATAAGCAGTAGTAGAGGACTTAAGAAAGAAAGGGAGAGTGTGGGTAGAAGGAGTGGGATTGATAGTGTGGTGGGAAGTATTGTCTTTTTTAGTCAAGTTTTTAATAGAGTCAAGGAAAAAGGAATTGAGAAAGGTGGCTGTATCCAAGTCAAAGCTATTGGGGCAGGGATTAGGAGTAAAAGGGTTGCCAGCATGTAGGGGCTTGTTGATAGTATGCCAACATTTTGTAGGGTAAGAATGGGGATTATAGGTTCATAGGTAGGTACTAGGCTATCTGCCTGAAGGCATTTATATGCATCGCCAGAATGTGTTGGCTTTCACCTCCCCGTTAGATTAGTTCTCTGTGCCTCTATCCAGCAGAGCCACTGACGTGATCCCCAGGGTAAACTTTCTGTTTCCCATCCACTCGTCAATGTTTCTTTTGAATAGTGTTAGCAAGGAGCTCTGCTTAATGTAAATTGAAATCTTGTTCCAAAGCATGGGAAGTCTCTGGGACAGGAATTTATCCCTCCAGCATGTCCTATTTATTGTTGTGGTGAGGATTAGATCCCTAGAGTGTGTGGCTTGAGGGGATAAGGTTTTCTTTAGGTGGAGCATGTCCATCAATTCTGGGTTGGACATGGCCTTGTATGTCAGGCAGAGATCACCTCTGAGTAGACGATATGCAACCAAGTGCAGCTGGAGTTTCTTCAGTCGAGCTGCATAAGGCATCTGTTAGAGGCCAGTGATCCTCTTGGTGAAGTACTTCTGTGGTCTTTCCAGCTGTTGCAGGTGTCTTGTAAGGTACATCCCAAATGGGGCATTGTACTCTATGATGGGTCTGATGAGTGATGAGTAGAGGGGCACAATGACCTCTTTTGATCTGGGTGTGAACCCTTCTGTGATTAGTTGGGCCATGTAGAAGGATTTTCTAACCACTTTGGCAATGTGATTATCAAAGGTGAGATTACTAACTACTTGGGTCCCCAGATCCCTTATTATGTCTTCCGCATTTAAGGGACTACCACCTATGTGGTAGTTTGTGGGTCCTTTGTTTTTTCCAAAGGGGATGACTATGCACTTTTTGACATTTAGCTTGAGGCCATGATTTTGACACCAGGTATCCATCTCAGTGAGACCCTTTTAGAGGATGTCTGTGTCAGCCAGAGAGTCAATTATAGCCCCTAGTTTGCAGACGTCTGTGAACTTGGTCAGCCATAGTCCTCCTGTGCTTTCCTGTACCTCTAAGAAGTATATGCAGAACAGGAGGGGTTCTAGGACTGAGCCCTTGGGAATGCCACTTGTAACGGGTTTAGAGTCGGACCTAGCTCCCGCAACTCTCACCATGTGGGTTCTGTCCATGAGCCAGTTGGCAACCCATCTTTTGACGTAGAGGTTTATGTTCAGGCTTGTGAGCTTGTCTATAATACCAGCATGAGGAATGTTGTTGAAGGCCTTAGCGAGGTCTAGGAAGGCTGTTTGTACCACCTTTCCCTCGTCTATAGCCTTTATAACTGTCTCAACGAAGTCCACCAGGTTTAGGAGGCATGGTCTGCCCTTAACAAAGCTGAACAGGGTAGGATCCAGTGTTTGGAGGTTCCCAATGTCTCTGTTAATGAGTTCCATGAAGATGCGCTCCATAGCCTTACAGACCAAGCTAGTCAGGCTTATAGGGCAATAGTTCCCAGAGTCTGTTGTGGCTCCACCTTTGTGGAGCAGAATAACAATTGCTGTGCGCCACTCTATGGGTACATAGTCTGTGGAGAGGCTGAGTTTGAACAGTGTGTTTAGGTGAGGTGTTATTTCATCTTTGAGCTTGTGTAGGACGCAGCCTATGACACCGTCTGGTCCCATTGATGCTGTGTTTTTGGCTTTGGAGAGGGCTGTTTTAACCTGAGTGTTTGTGATTTCAGGGTCTCTACATTCTTCTGGAATGGTTATGGGCCCTTTTGGGGGGGGGGTGAAGTTTGGGCTGAACCTGTCTGCCAGGATGTTGGCAATATCGGTCAGTTCAGTGTATTTTGTGCCATTCTGCACTAACTCTGAGCAGATCTGAGCATTGCCATTTAGATTCTTGACAAAGCTAAAGAATGCCTTGTGGTTATCTTTGGAGTCCTTGGCAATTTTTCTTTCAAAGCTCGCCTTGGATGATTTTATGAGGGATCATAGATACTGATTAGGTATGTCTTCCCTTCTTGGGATTTTACTCTTTTCTGTACTAGTTTCCTCCTTCTATTGTATAGTTTGTTTATGTCAGGAGTCCACCGGACTGGTTTCCTTTTCTTGGAGGAGTGAGTCTTGGTTTTGCTTAGGATGGCCCGATCCATGCATTCTTGTAGGTGCCCATAGAATGCATTAGTAAAGGATTTTGCAGCTAGGACAGCATTATCCTTCAGCATGGGGGCTTTGAAACTTTCCACCTCGAACTTAAGTAACGTGAAGTTTGCTTTTGAGAAGTTTTTCACAGTGGTTTCCTTGTCCGGTGGTGGGGGAGGAATGTGGATATCAAAGTGATTTGTTTATGGTCAGATCTAACCAGCGAGGGGTTGACCTCCGGTGTGGAACACCGGTCGCCCATGTTGGTGATGACCAGGTCCAATATGTTGTCACCTCTGGTGGGAGTGTTGACCAGTTTAACCAGAGTGTTTGAGTATATAAATTCTAGGAAATGTTGGTCAAGGGAGTTAGTACTTGAGTAGTTCTTCCAGTTAATGTTTGGGTAATTGAAATTACCAAATATTAGGGTGTTTGGTAGGACCTTTATGTTTCCCAGTGTTTCCAGAAACAGGGAATGGGGTTCCTGGGACATGGTGGGTGTTCTGTAGAAAGCTACAATGTGAATTGCAGTTTTTCCCATTGTTAGTTGCACGTGGATGATCTCTGAAGCATCGTGCTGTGCCACTAACCTGGGGGTGTAGGTATCCTTGATGAATATGGATACACCCCCACATTTTGTATTTCAGTTTGGTTTCTGTGGCCAAAATTTATGGTATGAGTTGTAGCCTGGTAGTACTGGGGTGCTCTCTGGAGCCTTAAACCAGGTTTCTGTTACTGAACATATATCGATTTTCTCCATACTGAGGAGTGACTCGAGTGCATGCATTTTGAGGTTTAGACTTCTGGCATTGAGTAGCATTACCCTTAATTTTTTTGTTACTTGTGCTATTTACGGTGGCGGGTTTGTCTTTTGAGCCTTGCCTAAAAATGGCACTATGGGGGTGGCAAGAGCCATGGCCAGTATTCAAAAGCCTAAGGGTGACAGGTGCAAGCCATCTCTAGTGAAGCAGCGTGGCTTGTCGAGCATGTCATCCCAGGTCGACAGACACTAGATCTCCTTTGAATGACACCAGAAACTTAGCCAATTGTTGAAATTGAAAATTTTTTCTTTATACCATGGTATCAATCTTGGTGAGGGCAGGATGCTACTCAGGGTCAGGGTCATACCGGCCTGAGCTACATGATCAGAGAGCTCTTCCATGTCTCTTTTCATGAAGTCCAGGGAGGTATGGCTCAGGTCATTCACACCAACATGGACAATGGCAGAGTCATATTTGTACTTGTTCTGGAGTGACCTGAGTGCTTGTGTTATGTGGCAGATCCTGGCACCTGACAGGCAGCTAACAGTAACCTTCTCCTTATTCAGCCTAGTGAGTAGGACATCAGTGTGCCTGACTATAGAGTCACCTATTACTAGTCTGTTGGGTATGTTATTTTGCCTTAAGGGCTGCAATTGCATGGCACACTTGTTTTGTGAAGTATGTGTTTCATGGTTTGTGTTGGGGGGTGGTGGTTGCTTAGTTCTTTGCTTTGGAGGTCTCTGTTAGTTTTGCAGATTTTTATTTAGAGCCTCCGAGTATGTTTTCATGTATTTATGTGTGTTTTTTACCAGTGCTGGTTTAATGGGTCTGTGTGAGAATGGTGGTGTGATGCAAGCATTTCCCTTCTCCTCTTGACTGTCTGATCCAGTCTTGGGTTGAGAGCCTCCAGTTTGGCTGTATAATTGCATATCTCACATGTATTAGTGTTTGGTGGTAGGAGGAAAGGGTTGTCTGTGTACATGAGGCAGTTGTAACATTGCCTCAAAATTCCGAGATTCACCAGTTCGACTGGAGAGTACACCTGAAACTGCCGTTTGGACATGCCTGGATAGGTACAGTGAACTGTTTTACTGGATGGCTGGTAAGGTCGAATAGAGAGCCTTGTCCTTCTGTACATTACAGGAAGGTCTAGTACTAGGGTTTATAAGTGCTTGCTATAAGTTTTGAGCAAGTGCCGGGCTGAGAAACGAATGGCGTGAGTGCTTAAGTTGGAAGTTTGTCTAGTTCCAAGGGAAAAATTTAAGAGGAGACTTTGTGGAGCCGGGAATAGTTTTACCCTAGCTAACCGGTGCTGCCTGGTGCACAAACCCTGGAAAATGCGGTATTTATAGCAGGGAAATGAAAGATATAGAAATTAGCCCAAAATGGCCAATAAAGTACTAATTTCTGGGCTGAAACTCCTCCTCCAGGGACAGATAGGCTGCTCCCCTCTCTCACAGGTGAACAGACAAACTTCCTTCTATCCAAATAAGGTATGGGCAAACACAGAGATTTGTAACACAGCCCTGAATTCAGCACTAACCTGAAAACTGGACTACACTAGCTTAGAACAGCAGGAAACAAGTAAATATATATATATATATATATATATATATATATATATATATATATATATATATATATATATATTTTTTTTTTTTTTTCTTCAAAAAATAAAGCAGATACAATAAAAAACAATGCACAGAAAAGGATACTTATTGTTATATATCACAGATCAGAGTTGTAGTCAATGCCCCTAGTAATAAAGTAGGAAGAAACACAAATACAGTAAAAGCATCTATATATATATATATATATATATATATATATATATATATATATATATATATATATATATATATAGATAAAACACAATGAAAATGAACAAATTGATTTAAACAATTTACCCAATTAACCACACAAAATCTCAAAACTGAGCCCTGTTCCAGCAGTCCTCAATCAGACAAGTTCTAACTGCACACTCCAGCTACTAGGTTGCAGGGGAACCTTCTCCAAAAAAGATGGCCTGGATCAGTGCTCTAGTTATACAAACAAAGCTAGATTCAGCAGACCTGAATCTGGTCTATGCTACAGCAACAAGGTGCACCAATTTCAGAAAGAAACAGTTCAAATAAGCAGGCACAATAAGCTTGTGACCAGAAATTCCCAGCTCAGAAGGGCAGAATCCAGCCTCTCCTCCCACAAGAGTACAGACCACAACCCTCTTAATGTAGAATAACTGGCCTGAAGCCCAAGTGCTTAAGCCAGAACTAATACACTTTTAGAATAGCAGATACTGGGCCTTCAATCAGCAATTCCCAGCTTAGAAGGATGTAAGTTACCTGTCCTGCCACAACAGTGCAGACCACAATCCTTCTTAATGCAAAACAACTGGTATGAAGCCCAAGTGCTTAAACCAAACAACTTAGAATAACAGTTACAATTTAATCAGGCTACTACCAAGCAGTAATAAATGCAGCAGAATAAATAAAATTGAATACTTTTAAGAAAAGCAAAATAAAGTAGGAGGAAACACAAATACAGTAAAAGCAAATGAATAAAGTACAATTTTTTTAAGTGCAAGGAGAGAGGAAGGAAGAACCTAAGTGGGTTGGGCTTCTCAAATCTTCTCTCTGTATTAAGTTGAGTGAACACTAGACTCAGTATATGATCTCACTGTACTCGGTTTAGTGAGCAAATGAGATGGACCCAGGATGAGTGTTCTAATACAGACTTACAGGACGGGTGGGCAATTCTAGAGCCACCAACACTAATACCAACACAGGAGCAGGGAGGGTTAGTGGGGAACTAACTGCAGAGAGACACACAGCACACTGTTCAATGAAACACACAATTAGGAAACAGAAAAAAATAAAGTACAGTACTTTTAAAACTGCAAGTTTGTACTTAGCAGAAGACTAAAATGCACTACTGCAAGTTTTAGTTAACTTCAGCTTCTAATGCAGATGTTTGTAGCCAAGCAAGTCTCTCAGAAGTTGAGCATAAAATGATTTCTCAAACTTTGTGGCTAGCACTTAAAGTACAGAGGAATCCCTCTAGGCTATTAAATATCAGATAACAAAGAAGTGATAACACCACCCCTCTTGTAGCAGACACACACACAGCACACTGTTCAATGAAACACACAATTAGGAAACAGAAAAAAATGAAAATACAGTACTTTTAAAACTTCAAGTTTGTACTTAACAGAAGACTAAAATACACTACTGCAAGTTTTACTTAACTTCAGCTTCTAATGCAGATGTTTGTAGCCAAGCAAGTCTCTCAGAAGTTGAGCATATTTAACGGCTTTTGACAGAATTTTTTTATCAAGGTCAACTGCTTCTTGGTAAGATTGCGGAGATTCCTATAAGTTTGTAGATGAGTAGGAAATTTAGTTTTTTTTTTCCAATTTTCCCAGGCACTGTTTCTTCTGAACATAAGGGTACTGGTGGGCTGTGTTAACCATGGATCAAAGTTGGATTTAATTTTAATTTTTTTGGTGTTGGCCAGGGAGTTCAGAGTGTGTAGAAAGATGTTAAAATTATTGACAGCATCATCAAGTGGGAGTTCACTGAGGTAGGACTAGTTTATCAAGGAGAGCAGATAATTAAAAGTATCAGAGCTAAAGTTAGTGAGTTTATGACAGTCTTTATATTGGTGGGCTTTGTTCAATTGGAGAGGTGTGTCTTTGAATATATGTGGGAAGGTGGTCACTAAGGGTATCAGGCAGAGTGCTGGCATTGTGGTAGAGGTTTGGGTTAGAGATGATGATCCAATCAAGTGTGGTGCCAGTATTGGTGAGTTTATTCAGATGTATGGGGGAAGAGATTAGTTGGGAGAAACCATAGCGATAAATGTTAAAGTTTGAAGAGTAGGAGGTTATTTAATTCTAGTCTATGTTAACCATTACCCAGGATAATGGCTTCATAAGAGATAGTTTCAGAGATCCCAGACAGAAAGTGTTTAATAGTTGAGATGTTGTTACCAGGTGGAATGTAGCTGGCCACGATGGCTGTTTTTTGTGGATGTTTAGTTTACAATTTATAATGAGGATTTCAGTTGGGTGGAAGCTAGGAGGAGTGGTGGGATGATGATAGAGGAAAAGTTGATCAGAGTATAAAATACCTACATCTCCCCCTTTTTTGTTAAGTCTGTCCAGGCGGATGATGTTGTATCTGGGGAAGAGGATTTCAGTGGTACAAAAACCAAACCACACAAGCCCCCACAGGGAGCTAGGAATTCTCCTCACGCAAAAAAAATGAGATTTCAGTCACTCTGTGTGTTGTTAATTCACCTATTAATGTATTTATGGTGCATGATATATTGGGGGTACATCTTTAAGCTGTAAGCTTCATAATCATTGAAGAAAATTATTTAATTATCTAATTAAATGATGGATGAATTGATGTGATGATGGAATATAAAAGGCTGCTGGGATTGTATTTAGTTATTCCACTGATGGCCTATGAGGCCAAAGTACCAGAATGAAGTGAAGTGAATAAAGAAAATTGGCAGCTACAGTAGTGCTCAGTGTTTTTTTTGCTTGAGGAGAATTCCTAGCTCCCTGTGGGGGCTTTTGTGGTTTGGTTTTTGTACCATGTCATTGGAAGGATCTTCTACTGTTCCCGATGTTTTTAGAACCCAAGCTGAGATGGGCATGCTTAGATGCACAGAGATGTGGAAGGAGAGAGATAGTAAAATGATGGAGAACAATCCATGGTCCATGGGGATGGACAACTGGACTGATGAAAGGTATGAGCAGCTGGAAAAACTTTTGAAGAAAGAGGTGTCACTATATTATGATATCAAACTGGTAAAAAAATATGTGGACATGAATATAACACCTAGGGGGCTGAGAGTGGATCGACTCCCTGCATTTGATTTTTCAGAGGAAGAATTTGACCTCCTGGAAGAATGGAAGTCTGTTTCATTGGCTTGTACTACAAATTGGTTAAAAATTCTCATTAAGAGAAATATTCATGCCCATGAGAAGGTATGTAACACTATTGTACAATTGCAAGAAATATTAATTACTGACACCTCGGAGTTAAGCTATTCCTATAAACTTTTTGATATAAAATCCAGTGTGGCCAAAGTCGAGTCAGAAGTGGTTGCTAGAAAAAAGAAAAAATTGACTCGAGACATCAATGATTATAGTAGCGGTGTAATTTTTACCTGGCAGCATAAAGGAATGAGGAGACATTCCAGGCAGATGAACAACAGAAGAGGTAAATCTCATTTGGGCCCATCCTCGCGTGAGACCTCCATATCATCTGGAGAGATGGCGTCCAATGGGCAGAACAGTGTATCCTTTGAGGATGTCAGTAGGGCATTTGAAGGGGCAGTTTCCACGGATAATGGCGAGAGCTCGGAGGACTAGAATCGGGTGAAAAGAAGAGGAAGGAGGTTCCAGGGAAAGGGGAGAAGGAATTAAACTGTCTAGTGGGTCAAGTAAAGGTATGTTCTGCTCTGCTTGTAACTGATGTTTTCCTAGAGAACCGAGATGAAAATTCAATATTACAGAGGGCAGAGGAGATAAACTTTAACTCTCCCCCCCCCCCCCACCGTTATGTTTTGCATCTGAAGGTCATGCTTTTCCTGGCATATCAGTTCTAAGTGACATGATAGGGAATGAAGTAAACAATAAAGATAAAAATCTTGACATTGTGAATCTTTCTGATCTTGTGTTGTCAGAAGTAGCGACAAGTGTACTGCTTAAGGGTACGAAGTATGTACCAATGTTTGTGCCTTCACTGGTAGAGTTTATTAATGAAATCAAAACATTTTGCAGAAAATTAAATTTGAGAGTATTTTTGGGCGGCGCTAAATAGCAAAGTCATTTGCAGGGTAGAGAAGTGGATACCCTGGGTGACTTGAACTATGATTTTGTGGAAGATTCTTTGTTGGATGTTTCCCTTCATGATAATCCATTTGGTTTTTGGGACTCTGATGATGACGGTGTGGAAGATACGTTTGAAGCAACTAGTGCTTGTTTTTCAACTGGGTATGGAAAATTAAAAATACCTAAAGTGCCTTATACTAGTTCATTTGTACCCCAAAGAATACGAATGCAATTAATGTTTTTGAATGTCACTGTGTAAACAGATAGAATTTGCATATTATAAGTATATATCAAGCTGTAAGTCATGGAATTTGAGTAAAGAGCAATGGTTTGCTCTTAAACAGTTATGTTCTGTTACCGACCAATATGTATTCACACAGGTAGATAAGGGTGGGAATTGGGTGATTTTTAAATAAGAGTGAGTATAACAACATGGCCTTGGATCTGTTGTTGGATAGCAAGGTTTATAAGAAGTTGTTGTATAACCCAATAAAAGAATTCAATGAGAGGTTGTTAGAGTTATTGGAAAGAGAGGAAAGACTGGGATTTTTTGGTCATGGAGATGTTAAAAAGTTATATTTGAAACATTCTAAAGATGCCAGGTTCTTTGTTATTCCTAAAATTCAAAAATCAATGATCAAACCCCCTGGTAGACCGATAGTTTCGGGGGTGGGTTCCTTTTTACAGAACCTAAGCATCTTTTTGGACTCCCAGTTAAAAGTGTATCTCCCCAGAGTACAGTCATACATTAGGAATACCTCTGGTGTTGGAAAGTATAAAGAAGATCCAGTGGGATCCACACCTTTATCTTGACTGCGTGGATGTCAAGTGTTTGTACATTAATATCAACATCAGAATGGGTTTGGAAGCAGTGGCTAAAATACTGGGTGAAGGACTAAAAACCACATATATTTATCAATTATTGGAATTTGCTTTAATGCATAATTATTTTGTTTTTGAAGGTGACTATTATTTGTAATTGGAAGGAACTGCAATGGGGGTGGCTTTTGTTCCTTCATATGCGGTTTTATGGCACATTTTGAAAATATGTTTGTATATACTACAGATTTTTTCAAAAACCAAGTGATTATGTTTAAGCGGTTCATTGATGACTTGATTTTTGTGTGCAAGGGGGAGATTATTGAATTTGATGATTTTGTGAGGTTACTTGGTCGGAACACTTAAGTCTTGGAATTTACTTTTAGAACCAGCAGGGACAGAATGCAATTCTTGGATGTTGAATTTTATATGAATGAAAAGGGTAGTTTGCAGTACAAACCATTTCACAAGGAAACTGCTGCGGATAGCTTTTTGGAAGCTGGCAGTGCTCATCCTGGTCATTTGATAAAATCCCTTCCCTTTGGGGAGTTTAGGAGAATTCTGACCAATACTTCTGGTCAAAGGGTGTTGGAGAGAGAGTTTGATTTGGTTAAGAAAAGATTATTAAAGCGAGGATATACTATGGGACATATAGGTGAGGCTCTAAATAAGCTGAAAAGGAATACTAGCCATAAAAGGAAATGTAGTTGTCCCATTGAATATGAGCTAAAAAATTAAATGGAGAAGGCTGGTATTGAGCCCCTTTTCTTTGTGAACAAATTCTCTCCCCTTTCTGAAGTATTAAAAGGGTTAGTCAATGACCTTTGGCCCATGCTTTGTAGGGATGAAGTAGTAGGGAAGTTATTTCCGGAGAGGGTAACTTTTTCATATGGTCAGTTTAACAATTTAAAAGAGTTATTGAGACCAAGGGACAAGGCTGAGTTAGTCAAAAGGAAGGGAGTATTTCCATGTGGCATATACAAAGTGTGTGATAAAATGAAGAATGTTGATGGATGGATAATAAATGGGAAGAAGTTTCTGGTTAAGAATGAATTTAGTTGTGATTCGTTTGGTGTGATCTACATCATTGGATGTGGATGCACACCTTGTAAATGGTATGTGGGACAGACTAAAATAAAGGTGAAACTGAGGATTGTGGAGCATTTGGGTGATGTATGAAATAAGAGGTCGGATTTCCCAGTGGCCCAACACTTTTGCGACACACATGGGGGTAATATAGATAGTTTTTTCTTTAGTTTGCTAGCAAAACCCTTTGAAGGCCATACTTTGGGAGGTGATGAATTTAAATGGAGGTTGATTAAGTTACAAACTAAATTAATAGTATATTTGGGCACTTTATATCTCAGGGCTCTCAATTTGGATGTTGATTGGGGGACTTAGGTGGTTAACTTAGTGAATGTTGTTTATAGTATAGTTTAGATCTGATGGCTAGGTATGTAGCAAACAATTTTGGATGCATTCATTGATTAAATTTATTTGAGATGTAAAAATGAATGTGCAATAATTTAAAATGATGTAAAAAATGTTATATATAATACATTTTATATGTAATGAGAAGTTAGTAGTAATTATATTATAAATGAGTTTATTTATAGTAGAGTTTCAGGGGAGGGTTGAAATTTTTTCCTTTTTTTTTTGTGATATTAAGTTGATTATAATGTTAAATGTGATATATAATGATAAGGAAATATGGAAATATGTTAAAAAATAATGTGTGTAGTAGAAGAAGTGAAGTTTTAAAAAATGGCATTTGAGATTTCAGTCACTCTGTCTGTTAATTCACTTATTAATGTATTTATAGTGTATGATATATTGGGGGTACATCTTTAAGCTCTAAGCTTCATAATCATTGAAGAAAATTATTTAATTTTCTAATTAAATGAAGGATGAATTGATGTGATGATGGAATATAAAAGGCTGCTGGGATTGTATTAAGTTATTCCATTGAAGGCCTATGAGGCCGAGGTACCAGGATGAAGTGAAGTGAATAAAGAAAATTGGCAGCTACAGCATTACTCTGTGCTTTTTTGCTTGAAGAGGATTTCAGTGTCAGGTATGTGATGTTGAAGCCAGGTTTCAGAGAGGAGGAAGATACTGAGGGTGTGGAGAGAGATCTAGGAGTGAAGAGAAGTGATTTTATTTGTTATACTTTCTATATTCAGTGATAGAATAGATAGGTGCTTGCAGGTTGTGGGAGAGAAAGTTTGTATAGTGTTAACAGGGGAAGAAATGGGAGTAAATTTGTGGGTAGACAGGGAATTGTGGGAATAATCGGTATGGATATGGGATGAATGGCTGGTGAATGGGCCTGGGTTGGGATGAATATCAGCAGAGTGGATTAAGTTTACTAAGGATGGATTTGAAAGGTTGAGTTGAGGTAGATAAAGTGATATTTGGGCTTGATTTTAGTAGAGGGAGAGGGAAGTTGAAGTAGTTTAAATATATGCATGCTAGTGTCATGGCAATTAAAGAGTGAGGGTATAATAATGAAATTAGCTGAAGTCTGTAGATCAGTATGTGCACAGGAGAGTGTTGGTGATAAGTAGATATTAGTTATAGGGCAGTGATAGAAAGCAGTGCTAGCAAGAGTAAGGAGGATGAAGGTGTTTATGAGAAGTAGTATCATGATTATAAAGTTATGGTATAGACAGAATGAGAAATGGTAAAAGTGAAAAGTATAAGCCAAATTAATAAGGGAGGGAAGAATTGAATAGAAAAGTTAACGGTAGGTATAGAGGTGGTAGTAGATAGGAGGGAGGAGTGATTATACTCAGAGAGAGAGAGAGGTAAAGTGGGAAGTGTGGGTTGGGTCAATATGAGGAAGTAGATTTATAAAAATAGAGGAAGTAAGTTAAGATTGGTGGGGAGGAGGAAGATGGCACTAGTGAGGGGGTGTGGTTTGAATTGGATCAAGTATAAAGTTAAGGAAAGAGGGAGTGTGTAGGAATGGGGAGTAGGGTAGGGGGAGTGGAGTGAGCATGAGTATAGGGAGGCAAATGGAGTGGAATGGACCAGTTCACAAAATACAACAAAAGCAATCTCAGAGACTGTACATAAAGGCACTACCAGGGACTTTTGCTAAAATTATTCAGGAACAAAATATTGTTGGGAGAAGAAAACAAGTAATTTAGACTGAATATCTAGTGCAGTGCAGAAAGTTAGTTTTATGATTTCACCAGAGTACAGACTTGAGAGTACCTCTAATGGTTGTTAGAAAGTAGAGGACAAAGTGGTGCCAGAAAAGTAGCATGATATTACAGAGAGCAGTATAAGAAAATACAGGGACAGGTAATAAAAATGGGTGGAAAGAATGGACAGGGGTGTCTGCCAGAAATGGCTCGGTGATGTGCAGGCTGCAATTAAAAAAATGACTACAATTCTATTAACAAATTTAAAATTACTTCACATACATTAAAGCAATCGAATACAGCTCAGGCAGGAATTTTGTTGACCATTAGAGCTAAATTTCCACTTTGCGACCAGGTCAGGAGTATGTTAGTCAGTGTTTGTTTTCTTATTTTTCAGGGCAGATAACCTAGAATTGAAAAAGGAAGGAGAAGGAAGATTTGAGTTAGTATGTGGGAAGCTAGGAAAGTTGGGTAAAGCAGAAGATGGAATTGGCTATAGTCATTGAAATAAGGCTGGGAACTCTAATGGCAAAAGAGACAGAGAAGTTTTTCCTAGTAGTTAGTGAGGAGTATAGTTAAAACACGTATGAAAGGAATGAAATGAGGGTATAGGGAGAAAGATTACTGAGGCTAGAACCAATATATGAATAAGTACATAGAGTTTAGATAGTTTCTGCAGATGTGCATTACTGTAAAAGGCAAAAACAGAACAAAGCAACATGCACTCTGTTATAAGCAATGATGTACATATCAGATAAAGTTCACGTCCAGCTACCCAGTTGTATTACTAATATAGTGTCCCCCAAGAGTTCAACATGGTACCTTGGTAGAAGAGGCAGTACAGAATCCTTGAGGAGTCCAAACTATAATCACAGGCCTACACTGGATTTGTGCTAAAGGAGTAAACTAATAGCACAATGAAGAGAAACATTAATTCACATAATTAAATGCTTTACCATTTACATTGAAGTTTTCCATCTTTGAAACATTTCATAAATTCCCCTATTTCTTATTTTTTTTTCTCCTTTAAGTTTAGGAAGCTGTTTCTGTTTTTACTTTGACATGTCTCCTTTATTGCTGGCAAACCTTTCTTATTCCACATAATCTTCCTCATTCTCTGTCAACTATAGAGGGAGAAAACAGTTGTCAAATAAATTATCATCTGTAACAACTGCATGGCTAAAGGCTTCCTTATCAGAGTTGACCGTAATTCTTCTATGTTTTGTGAACTATCTACTTTTGGTGAACTGCTGACGTGTAGACTTAGAATATTAACATATACTACAGTGAACTTCCCAGGCCCAGACATTTTTTTGACATGGTCTGCACACCAGTTCAATTCCTCCCTGCTTGTCATTCATTTGACATGACATTTCATTGACCACAACTGCTTACAAAAGCCTGTTTTGCAAGAAATGAGGTGTATGGCCTGGAGATTAGAATTGTATTTCCTTGTTATCCCACCTGATGTACAAACACACAAAGGTTCTTACTACAGAGAAAACTTTTCTGGCAGTTGTAGTCCATTGAGAGAAGTCTTGAAATAAGCACACAAAGCATCCATACATAGTAAAAGACACTCCCATCACCTGCTCTCTGCAAGATCATGATTTTGTCCCTTTCATCAAGCAGCTTAAATATCTGCCTTGGATAATTCCATCATTCAATCCTTACTTGAAGATCTTAGTCAGTGATATATCCTTTCAATCACTACTGGATCGGAAGCATAAAGGTTAAGAACATCTCCTAAAATGGCATGTAAGAATATAGCCAGGTTTCTTTCTCTTTGCCATCTTTCTGTCTAATTAGTTGCAAATTATCCCTGTGGCTGCAGTACTTCATATTGACTCATGCTGTAATCAACTTTTGAACTGTCTCCTCACGGGCTGCTTGTGCAGTCATGATTTTTATGTATATAGGTTAGCAGCTGGCTACAAAAATGCCATTTTGCATTGTTTGTTTCAACTGCAGAATTTTTACTTTTTTATAATTGACATGTCTTCCAAGACCTATGTAATGAATTCAGTTAAATGGTCAATATTTACATTCATGTCATCTGGAAGCTGAGGAATACCTCCACAATCTCATGCCGCAAAGCTCAGCGAGAGGCAAAACTGATTAAAGGTACCTTTTGAAGTTGCCAACTTTAGCTTGAAAAATAGGGGATAGAGTGAGAATAAGACTGTTCAAATTATTAGTGGCTCAGAGCATCTAAAGAAAAAATGCATGTCATCATACTGGTGAACTATTATGGTACACTACCATCTATAAGTATACTGGTGTACTATCAGCTATAAGTGTACTGGTGTACTATCAGCTACAAGTACACTGGTGTACTATCAGCTATACGTATACTGGTGGACTATCAGCTATAAGTATACTGGAGTACTATCAGCTGTAAGTATGCTATCAGCTATAAGTATACTGGTGTACTATCAGCTATAAGTATATAAGTATACTATCAGCTCTAAGCATACTGGTACACAATCAGCTGTAAGTATACTGGTGTACTATCAGCTCTAAGTATACTGGTGTACTATCAGCTATAAGTATACTGGTACACTATCAGCTATAAGTATACACTATCAGCTATAAGTATACTGTGTACTATTAGGTATAAGTATATTATCAGCTATAAGTATACTGGTGTACTATCAGCTATAAGTATACTGGTTCACTATCAGCTATAAGTATACTGGTGTACTATCAGCTCTAAGTATACTGGTGTATTATCAGCTATATTTATACTGGTATACTATCAGCTATAAGTATACTGGTGTACAATCAGTTATATGTATACTGGTGTACTATCAGCTATAAGTATACTGGTGCACTATCAGCTCTAAGTATACTGGTGTATTATCAGCTATATTTATACTGGTATACTATCAGCTATAAGTATACTGGTGTACTATCAGTTATAGGTATACTGGTGTACTATCAGCTATAAGTATACTGGTGTACCATCAGCTCTAAGTATACTGGCGTATTATCAGCTATATTTATACTGGTATACTATCAACTATAAGTATACTGGTGTACTTTCAGGTATAAAAGTATACTGGTGTACTATCAGCTATAAGTGTACTGGTCTACTATCAGCTATAAGTATAGTGCAGGCAGCAACAAGATGTGCAACTATTTCAAGGTCTGTACTGCAGAACTTACTTTTGTCTTAATCTCCCAGTTTGACTATAGCTTTTGTAAATAAAAGTGTGTGTAGTCCAGTATCTTAAGCTGTCATTATTAACCTTTCAACTTTTGGTTTAAATTCACTTCTTAACCATTCATGTGTGATATCTTTATCAGCCTGTTGTTCTCGCAGTTTTCTTTACTAGCCACTATAATTGTGGGTTTTCTAGCATATTCTTTCTTTTCTTCTGATCACAATCTTCATTTTTTGACATTTTCAATTACTACCATTTTTGTCCACTGCTGGTTTGATTTCCATGCACACTCCTTTCAAAAATGTATCTGCTAGTCTGAACAAAAATATAATAGTTAACTTAATTTCTTCATGGTTTAGAGCTTTCAATAGGTTTTGGTCTGATATGATAGCAAATATTTATGTAGTACCATGATTGCAGACCATGCATATTGCTAATTCTTCTTTTTTTCTTCTTCTTCTCCAAATGTATAAGGTTTCTAAAACCTTGACAGGAATAGATCTGATTATTAAGTCATGAAACAATTAAAGACCATGCCCTGGGATTTATGAATATTTTTTTCCATGCAGCAGCAGTGTAGTAATTTCTGCATGGAATATGGCTGCTGTGCGATTCAGTAATGTACCATTTTGACGTGTATGGGCAAGCTGCCTTCTGTGCAGGATGCTAATTACCTCACTTGCTGGTGAAAACCATACAAATGAGGTTAAATAGTGATCCCAGAAGCAGGGAGGTAACCGTGCAGGAACAGTGAAAGCTGCAGAAATGTATTCAGCAACTAGCCAAATATATTTCTGCAAAAATGAAAACGGAGCCATGACAGCTGCAATAAAAGCATGTTCCCTAATCTGTAGGCATGCCAATGGCCAAATATATGAACTGTTTAATTTATCTAAAAATAAACGGTCTTTTTATGGCCGATCTCGGCCGTTGAGCATAGGGCAGCGCCGCACAAATGAGATTGTGGGGGGGGGGGGTCGATTTTATGGGAAACCTGCATTTTGCCATTATACTATATGGCAAGCTGAATCAAAACAATGGCAGGGAACAGTGGTTGCTAAGGGGGAAGGCTCTTGTGTAGTGCAGTAACTACAGATTAAAGCAGTGGGGTATGTTAATTAGGGGACTTATAATGAATCACAAAATTCTTCTAAGTGTCACACTGCACCTAACAGTATACCTGCTCTTACACCATCGTGTAGGCAGGAGGAGCAACTAACATGAAAAGGGTGTGTGTCATGATTGCTGTAAGCACATTGGAGCTCTGTTACCTGAGTTTGTGCTTAGCTAAGCACAGCTAAGCGAAGGGTGTGTCTGAGGCTGTATAGTCTTATACCATGAACTGAGGAGCATGTTCATGCCCAGGGGAGGGCCATTTCTTGCTGTTTACACTAGCTACAGGGTTTAAACAGGAAGGATATAGGGAAAAAAGGAAATAGCAGAACAAGAAAAGTGCAGTACAAATCAGCAATATGGGATTCTGCAACCCACAATGGGCCATTGAAAGCACTCAATAATACAGCTGGCAGGTGGCTACATAGCTGAAAATGGGAGTAGATGTAAAAAAAGAAATAAAGGGCAACAGCACAATAAAGGAGAAATGAAGTAGAAATCACGAATATGGGACTATTGCAACTCACAGTGGGCCATGCAAAGCACATCGTATTGCATCTGGAAGGTGGCTGCATAGCTGAAAATGGGAGGAGATGTAAGTAAAAAATAATTAAAATGGGGCAACAGCAGAATAAAGGCAATCACTAATGCCTCTAATACTCACAGTGATCAAAGCAAAGCCATGAGTAACATAGGTGGCAGCTGGAATGTATCATAGTCAGCCAATCATTCAATCTGCAGCACAACAGTATAAAGTATGGAAACACCTTACAGTCTGATTTTTCCCACAAACTCTGCACCATTGGTGTATACATGTCGGGGAATTTTAACTGGAAAAATGGTATGGGCCACCATGGTTTTGACCCATCAGTATGTGCTAGAGGCAGATGGCAGAGAGGAGGATAATACTGACAACTGCCACAGACCAAGGAGGAGGAGAAGAGTGTTCAATCCCAGGATAACCTACCATGGGCTACATGATCTGGAGAAAGTAGAGCGCTACAGGGTGGACAGAGACATACTTCAGCAAATTACTGAGCTGTGCCGGCCTCAATTCAAGAGCTAGAACCAACAGAGGGGAACCCATCCCAGTGGATACCAAGGTATGTGTAGCCTTAACAATTCTAGCTACAGGTACTTTCCAAAGA
Organism: Protopterus annectens; assembly: GCF_019279795.1. Taxonomy (NCBI): domain Eukaryota; kingdom Metazoa; phylum Chordata; order Ceratodontiformes; family Protopteridae; genus Protopterus; species Protopterus annectens. The sequence goes on along the minus strand of NC_056742.1, from coordinate 182,446,941 downwards.
CCCACTGGGGACATCATGGGGGTTTCACAGGCATCTGCATCCAGGGTACTCCACCAGTTCCTGGATACCATGCTACCACATGCCAGTGAACACATTTACTTCCACAACACCCGTGAGGAGAGGACCAGCAATATGAGTCTCTTCCACCATGTAGCAGAATACCCAGAGGTACTGAGTACCATAGATTGCACACACATCCACATCAAAGCACCACCCAGTGAATAGGGTAGGGTCTACATAAACCACAAGAGATTCCCCTCCATCAACTGCCAGGTCATGTGCAATGCCAAGGGCATTATCATGAATGTGTGTGCTGGCAGCCCAGGAAGCTATCATGACTCCCACATCTGGCATTCATCACATCTGTACCAGGCATTCACCAGTACCCCCAATACAGTATCCCGTATGGCCATCTGGTGGGGGATGCTGGCTATGTACTGGAGCCGTGGATGATGACACCCTTCAGAAATGCACATACACCCACACAAGAATGTCGTAATGAGGAAAACACACAAACCAGGATCATTATAGAGCATGTGTTTGGGATGCCCACGTCATGGTTGTGCTGCCTTGACATATCTGGTGAAGCCTTGCAGTACTCTCCAGTCACATGTGCACACATGTTCATAGCATTTGCCATGCTATACAATATGATCCTGCAGAAATAGCTGCAGCAGGAACAGCACAGCCCACCACCATTGCCAAGGTCCCCATAGACACAGAGGGGCTCACAGGAGGAGGCCCCTGAGCCTGTTCCCATATGCAGACAGAGGCTTTTCCAGTATGCTCATGCCTTGGCAAAATGGCAACACATAGCACACACACTGACACTGTAGGGACTGCAGGAACTGACACCTCTCCCTGACTCACACACACAGTAAAATGGATGGCACACACATCACATTACCTGTAACTTACCATATATAGGCAGTGTACTGTGTGCATCTAACATAGGCAGCCCTCAAGCATCGTCCTCATAACTGCCACAAACATAAGGTAAGTCAGTTTTTTTAACACTAAATGAATGAAATAGTATGTTCTGCTAGCATATCTATGGTAATGTTGCATGCATGCAAGAGAATGGGGTGGCCTACTGGATAGCAGCACACAACTGACAGCTATGTGGGACACCAGAAAATGTCTGGCCAAAACTGGCATCCACACACTATGCAGTATTACCCAAGATGGCAACTCCCACTACAGTATATGTGTAGGGACAACTAACTGGGGGTTCAAAGGTCACAGGCACGGATGTCCGGGTGAGGGTCCCATAACCACCCATCACACCCACACAGCAAGTCAGCTGTAGAAAACCACAGAGAAATGTCTGGTAAAGGCACACAAATGGCAGCAATGTTGAATTAATCTACAGTCTCACACAGTGATAGCACAGCAGGACCCACAGTTGCAGTAAGGGTATGAAGGGTAAGAAGTCTGAAACTCAAATGTATGCCAATACAATCTGACCTGGGCTCTTTACTGATATACCTCCAGTCCCCAAGACAGGGCACAATAGTATGGTAAATGGAACCAAAATATAAAGCAAATATCAGCACAGTCAGTATAAATGTGTGCAGTTGCAAGGTGTGCAGCCTCATATACCCACACAAATGTAGTAACATATATGTTGCATGGAAATAGCAGCATAGCACACATTGGCAGGGCTGTACCAATACACATGAAAACATGTTGCCTGTCCACAATATGCAGGGGTCGATGAACTATGTGTATGTATGGTTAATGATGTCTGGATCTGGTGAGCACATTCTCCTGGCAGTTGTCTTGTACTGCCCTAGGTACAGTGCTGCCTTTGACAGGGTCATGTGCAGATAACTGCAGTGGCAACTGTTATGCATATCGTGACACCTGTTGCTCTGCCACTGACATACTTGGAAGTCACAGTGCTATGCAGAATATACTACACATATTAGTGACATATTGAAGGATGTATAACAGAGGTGCCAAGGCTTTTGTGAATATAAATGCTTTGTGGTACTGTTGCCACTGGCCATTCTCATTAATCCTTTTTTTTATGCTTGCTTTTACAAATAATGGACATGCCTGCACAGTTGAATGCACTCTGTACCCACACCCATAACTCCCAACCTCTGACAGCAAGATGTCTGGACAAGGGCAGAAATAAAATTGGAACAAAGGCACAATGATAAATATGTGTTGTAAATAATGCCCTTATATACTGAGAAAGTTGGTAGGGTGAGGGGTTTGCAGTAGCGGGAATGGTCTGAAGGTTATGTATTCTGAAACAGTAATGTCTGTATTATTTTGTAACATCACACATCAATTATATGTAACTAACTTGCCATAAAAACTCAAGTTTACATAGAAAGGATGAAACCTCTAGCCAAACACCTGGGCAACCTGCCAAAAATGTACAGGTCAGAGGTATGCACATACAAGGATATGACATCTCAGGTTAGAAAGATACCACACAAGCAGAAGATACCCAGCCAGTATATCACTAGGTTGCTGGACTGTTTACACAGCTGTGTGTCATTACAATACTGGCTGTAGCCATACCACACAAATGGCCTTGTTGGGCAAGAATTTACATAGCTGCCCTCATAATATTGGTCTATGCATCATACAACTAGTATTCCTCTGGTAAAGCCTTGCGATGATCTGAGTATGTCTGGCACTAGGTAATGATACAAAACATTGCAGTTTCAGACTACAGACATGTCAGAAAATGTCTGCTAAACAAAACAAGTAGTTTGAGGAAACTCCTGTGTACTCCTGAGAGGTATGGCTGTAGCACACAAATCTCTGGACTGGAGTACACCTATCTCTGGAATGGAGTCCCACACTAACTATAGAAGGTCACACTGGGCATGTTCCTACACTTAGAGAATCACAGGACATGTTGGAACTCACATCGGAATATATGACTGCATTGTTTATATATGTCTGTGCATACAGACAGCTATGTACACCTCAACTGTCCACACCATCACACACACACACACACACACACACACACACACACACACACACACACACACACACACACACACACCAGACAGAAGTACCCTCAGCTAGTTGTAGGTGGCCCATATGTGATATATATATATATATATCTGTTGCATGAGATACACACACACACACACATATATATATATATATATATATATATATATGGGCAACAGATAACATATGTCAAGCATATACACACAAAAATGTGGGGAATTGAGAGACAGACAGTGATACAGAGAGAGACACAGAGGGGACACAGAGTGAGTCACACACATGGATACTCTGAATGGCATACAGTGATGTCTTGCTGTGGACAGTGGCAGACCAGTTGGAAACAGTTGCATGTGCCAGCATAAAAGGTGAGCCCCTATGAGTAACAGTTCTGAGGCTGAGTTTATAATATCACATCACATGCCAGTGTGTGTGTGTGTGTGTGTGTGTGTGTGTGTGTGTGTGTGTGTGTGTGTGTGTGTGTGTGTGTGTGTGTGTGTGTGTGTGTGTGTGTGTGTGTGTGTGTGTGTGTGTGTGTGTGCATGTGTGTGCATGTGTGTGTGTGTGTGTGTGTGTGTGTGTGTGTGTGTGTGTGTGTGTGTGTCCATAGGTCCAAGTAATAGGAGACTCTTCCCATTCAGTACACTTCACATTGCCCTACTTCACAAGATCTGCTGCTGTCTTTCACCTTAGGACTTGGACACTGATCACCACTATAAGCTTTGTAGCGCATGCAATAACTGCGTAAAACTATAACTAGATAGGTAGGGGTTCTAATCTCAATACTGTCAACTGTGTGTGTGTGTGTGTGTGTGTGTGTGTGTGTGTGTGTGTGTGAGACAGTTGTGTATGTGTATGTGAGAGTGAGGGTGTGTGTGTGTGTTTGTTTGTAGGTGAAACAGTTTTAGGCCATTCCCACCCACAACACTTCCCAGTGCCCCACTTTATCAGTCCTGCAGATGTCATTCCCCTTATCAGCAACCTTGGCCAGTTGTCAGCCCAATAATCTTTGTAGCAAGTGAGATAACTGCATAAGACTATAATACAAATCACTAGCTACACAGGGGTTCTAATCTCAGCTATGGCAAATGAATGTGTATCTATGTTTGTAAAAAGAACTATTTTGATAAGTCTCCCACCAACTGCCCTACTTTATCAGGTCTACTGATGTCATTCCCTTATCAGCACCTTTGGTCAGTTGTCAGCCCAGTAAGCTCTGTAGTGTGTGCAATAACTGTATAACACCATAATACAAATAACAAGATATGCAGGTGTTCTACTCTCAGATCTGGCAAATGTGTGTGTGGATGAGTAAGTGTGTGTGTATGTTTGTAGGAAGAAGTATTTTGATAAATTTCCCACCCACTGACATACTTGATTGATCAGTCATGCTAATGTAATTCCCCTTATCAGCACCTTTGGCCAGGTGTCTCTGTAGCATGTGCGATAACTGTGTAACACTATAGTACAAATAACTAACTAGACAGGGATTCTACTCTCATATCTAGCAAATGTGTGTGTGTGGGTGTTTAAGTGTGAGTGAAAAAGGGTATGTTTATAGGAAGAAGTATTTTGATAAGTTTCCCACCCACTGGCATACTTTATTAGTCATGCCAATGTCACTCCCCTTATAGGTTCATAGGTGTGTACTAGGTTAATAGCCCTGGAGGCATTGCAAGCCTAGCCCATAGAAGTGCCCTGCCATTATGCCATCCGACATTAGTTCCCAGTGCCCCCATCAAGTATAGCCACTGGAGTGATCCTTGGGGTGAACATTTTATTACCCATCCACTCATCAAGATTTCTCTGTAACAGGGTCATCTATGTGCTTTTCTGACATGTATGGGAAGTCTATTTCAGGGCATTTGCAATCTCTGGGTGAGGAACCAGTCCCTCCAGCATGTTGTGTTGATTGTGGTAATGAGGTCAAGGTCCCTGCTGTGTGTGGTGCAGAGAGAGTGGGATGTCTTTAGATGTAGCATTTGTAAAAGAGCTGGGTCAGACCTGGCTTTGCAAGTCAAGCAGAGATCACTTCTAAGTAGGTGATATGAGACAGAGAATAGCTGGAGTCTTTTGAGTCTGTGTAGTACATGTGTTTAATGCATAGGATCCTTGTTGTGAGGTACTTCTGTAGCATCTCCAGCCGTTGCAGGTGTCTAGTGAGGTACATGCCAAATGGGGCAATATACTTGATGATTGGTCTAATGAGGGAAGAGTACACAGAGGTGATGACCTCTTTCTTCCCGGATGTTGGTAATGAGATGTGCCACATAGAAGGATTTCTTGACCACAGTAGCAATGTGGTGGTTAAAGGAGAGGTTGCTGTCAACCTGTGTCCCCAGATCTCTAATAACACCTACAGTGTTCAGTGGGCTTCCATCGATGTGGTACTTAGTGGGAGATGTGATTTTACCAAAGGAGCTGATGATGCATTTTGTGGTGTTAAGCTTCAGGCCATGGTTTACACACCAGTCAGTGGTCTCTGTGAGGCCTGTCTGTAGGATGTCTACATCACTTGTGGGGTTAATGATAGATCCCAGATCACAGTTGCCTTTGAACTTGGTCAGTCAGAGTTCCTTTGTGTTGGCCGGAACTCCTGAGAAGTAGATGCTGAACCCAGGACTGATCCCTGTGGGACTCCATTCATGACTGACTGACAATCTGACTTGGAGCTCTCTACTTTCACACTGAGTGTTTTATCTGTGAGCCAGCTTGCAACCCCACCTAGTGATATAGGTGTTGATGGGTAGTTTGGTGGGTTCATCTATAATTCCTAGACTAGTAAAATCAAACAGATCAGCGACTTGAAAGGAACAACACTTTTATTCACAAGTAAAATCACAGTGACTAAGCACTTTCACCCAGAAATTGGGCTTCTTCAGAGTCAGTCTAACACAAAGCTAAAGGGTTAATTATTTCTATTGTAACTTTTTAATGATGTGATTACGTGCTGTTAATTGCTATAAAAGTGTTGATTTTCATGTATCTGTTTGGTTTTACTAGTCTATGAAGCTATTTTATTTTTCAGGTCGATTCATCCATAATTCCTGACTGAGGAGTGGTATCAAGAGCCTTGGCCAGATTGGTGTAATCTGTATGCAGTGCCTTACTGTCATACACAGCCCTGGGGACTGACTCAAAGAAGTCAACCAGGTTGAGCAGGCATGCTCTCCCTATCACAAAGCCAAACTGTGTGGGGTCCAGAGTTAGGAGATTATCTATATGTTTGTCGATCAGGTCCCTGATGATGTGCTCCACAGCTGTACATATCCAACTCATCAGGCTAATGGACTGATAATTCCCAGGGTCTGTAGTTGCCACACCTTTATGGAGAGGGATGACTGCAGCAGTGCACCATTTGGGAGGGACAAAACCTGAGGTGAGGCTATGACTTAACAGGGTACACAGATGTGGTGTCAGGTATCATTATAGTTCATGTATAACACAGCCAGAGATAATTTGGGTCCCATGGAACCTGTATTCTTGCCCGTGGACAATACAGGTGTAACCTGGGTGGCAGTAATCCTGGGTGCCTGCCATTCTTCTGGCATTCTGGTTGTTCTGCTGGGTGGAGAGAGGTGTAAAGATGGCATTGAATATGTTGGCAAGAATATTGGCAATCTCTGTTGGATCAGTATAGGAGGTAGCATTGTGCAACTCAGAGCACTTCTGGGTATTGGTGTTGAGGTTCATGATATAACTATCAAAGGATTTGTGATTGTTGTCAATTTATGTCGCAATTCTGCCATCATATGCAGCTTTAGATGATTTCATGAGGGATCTCAAGTTGTTGTTGAGGCTAATAAAGACTTTCCACTCTTGGGACTCCCATCTTTTTTCTGCAACAGTTTTTATCTTCTGTTGTACAGGTTATTAATGGCAGGGGACCACCAGATTGGCATCCAGTGGTTGGAGGAGAGTGCCATGGATCTGTTGGGTATGGCTAGTTCCATGCATTGATGTACATGTTTGTACAGTGCATTTGTTTATGATTTGGCAGTCATGTAGGTATTTTTCATTGGCATGGGTGCTGTGAATTTAGCCACCTCTGTTAGGAGTCCATTGTCAGCTTTGGAGCAGCCTTTCAAGGTGGCTACCTTTGTGGGGATGTGGGTGAGATGTAGATTTCAATTGTGGTTACTCTATGGTGATCAGACTAGCTAGCGATTGACTACTGTTGTTAAGCAATGGTCCCATATGATAGTAATCAACACAGGTTAAAGATGTTGCTTCCTCTACTGGGTGTCAGAATGAGCTGGTCCATGGCATTGGAATTGATGAATTCTAGGATGTGTTGGGCCAGTGTATTGGTGCTTGAGTATCTTTCCCTGTTGATGGAGGGGTAGTTGAACACTCCTAGTATGAGAGTATTAGGTTGGACCTTGATAGATTCCAGGGTGTTGAAGAATGTGGGTTGAGAGTCTAGGGACATGGATGTGGACCTATAGCAGGCTATGACCTGGATTTCACTATTACCCAATGCCAGTTGTATCTGAAGGATCTCAGATGTATTATGCTGGGATACTACTCTAGATGTGTGCATATCATGGAGACACCACTGCCTTTGGAGCTGTGGTCCATGTTTTGGGGCTGACAGGTGTGGAATGAGCTATAAGTTGGTAGTGCAGGGGTGCTGTCTGCTGCTGTAAACCAAATCTCCGTTACAGCACAAATGTTGATGTTCTCAATTTTGAGGAGTGCTTTGAGTGGCTGCATCTCGAGATGTAGATGTCTAGTGTTGAGCAGCATGACCCTCAAGATTGGATTTTTGTATAGCTGCTCTGGTGCTAATTTGATTTGGAACACCACCTAAAAAGGCACTATAGGGGTGGCAAGATACTTAGCCAGTACATGAAAACCCAGGGGTGACAGATGCAGGCCATCTCTGGCAAGTCATCGCAGTCTGTCAGTCATGTCATCCCAAGCAGACAGATACTGTATCACATGAGAGTGACACCAGACACTTAAGCCACTTGTTGAAGTCAATCATTTGTTGTTTGTACTCCAGTATCATTCTAGGTGACAGTAGTATACTGCTCTGGGCTACTGTCATACCTGCCTTGCCCACATAATCTGAGAGCTCCACCATGTCTCTTTTCATATAGTCCATGGATGGGCATCTTAGGTTATTCACACGCTCATGGACAATGACAGAGTGATACTTGTATTTGTTGTGGAGTGACTTGACTGGGTCTGTTATGTGTTGGATTCTGGCACCTGATAGCTAGCTGTTACCTCCTCCATGCTCAACCTAGTAAGTGGGACATCTGTGTGCCACACTATTGAGTCACTTATGATTACTGTATCAGGCAAGGTGGTTAACCTTTGGGGCTTAGGTTGAGGGGCACACTGTGTAGGTTAGATATGTGTCCTATGGTTTGTGCTGTGTTGTGGTGGTTGAGTGGGTGTCTGTCTTGGTGGTCTCCGCCGTTTGAGTAAATGCCTATTGAGTGCCTCTGTGAAGGTGGGTGTGTGGTTATTGTTTTTATGTCAGAGCTGTGATAGTGGATGTTCTGGAGGGGTATGTGCTCCATGTGGTTTGTTGCAGGTGTTGACCCTTCTCCTCTTGACCAGCAAGTCTAGTCTTCGCTGGAGAGTGCATATCTTCCAATTCAGTGATACACGGGTATCTCTCACATGACTGAGTGTTGGGATTTTAGAGTAGAGGGTTGTCAGTGTACATGAGGCAGTTGCAACAGTGCCTCAGAATGCCCAAGTGCACCAGGTTAGTGGGCAAAAGCAGAGAGAATTGCACTTTAATCATGCCAGGAGGGGTGGTCATAACTACTATATACTGGAGCTAATTCCGTGAGGAACTACTACTGCTGATGGTGCTCAGGTGTACTAGAATAAGCAGTAGCTCAGTGTGATGAGAAATAGCCTTGTTGTTCATTTTAGCACACCCTGACATGGTTCAAATCCAGGGAGTTGTACTGAGATGTGTGCATATATACACGCAAGAAATTTTGAATATTTGGTGTTTGTGTGGTCTGCATTGCTCTGAGTATCACTAATCTCAAAACTTTTTATTTAAGGTTTGATCATTTCTATTTTGTATCTTATTATAGTATTACACTTGTTTTGTTTTAAGTTTTCTGTTCTGTTGGAGTTTTAAGAGTTCTTGGCTAGGGCCAGTTAAAGAAGTTACCAAGAATTCATTTGCAAACTATGAATAACATCAGTTAATTAGTGGGAGGAGCTGAGAAACAGCATTGCTCTTTTATTTAGAAATATCTGTAGTTATCCGAAGTGTTTGTGTGGCCTGCAGTGCTCTGATTATCACTCATCTCTGCATTTAATTTTGATTTGAAGGTCTTTATTTAAAGTTTGATCACTTCCATTTTGTATCTTATTCTAGTATTACATTTGTTTTGTTTTAAGTTTTTTGTTCTGTTTGAATTTTTAAGAATTCTTGTCAAAAATGCACTTTATTCATCTGTTTTTACTGTATTTGTGTTTCTTCCTACTTTATTACTTTATTTTGCTTTCACTGTCTGTTCTTACAAGTACTCAATTGCATTTATTCTGCTGCATTTATTACTGCTTGTTAATAGTCTGATTAAATTGTAACTGTTATTCTAAGCCTTTTGGTTTAAGCACTTGGGCTTCAGGCCACTTCTTTTACATTAAGAAGGTTTGTGGTCTGCACTTTTGTGGAAGGACAGATAGCTTACGTCCTTCTAAGTTGGGAGTTGCTGATTGAAGGCTTAGTGTCAGTTATTCTAAAAGTGTCTTAGTTCTGGTTTAAGTACTTGGGCTTCAGGCCAGTTATTTTACATTAAGAAGGTTTGTGGTCTGCACTCTTGTGGGAGGAGAAGGGTAGCTTCTGCCCTTCTGACCTGGGAATTTCTGGTTAAAGGCTTATTGTGCCTGCTTATTTGAATTGTTTCTTTCTAAAATTGGTGCGCCTTGTTTGTTGTCGCATAGACTAGATTAAGACTTGCTGAATTTAGCTTTCTTTGTATAACTTGAGCACTTATCCATGCCATCTTTTTTGGATAAGGTTTCCCTGCACCCTAATGACAGGAGTGTGCAGTTAGAATTTGCCTGATTGAAGACTGCTGGAATGGAGCTCAGTTTTTAGCTTTTGTATTGGTTAATTGGTTAATTCCTTTAAATCAGTTTGCTCATTCACTACTGTTTTATTTAACAAATTACACTTTATTCATCTGTTTGTGTTTCTTCCTACTTTATTGCTTTATTTTGCTTTTCCAGCCTATTCTTAAAAGTACTCAATTGCATTTATTCTGCTGCATTTATTACTGCTTGTTACTGGCCTGATTAAATTGTAACTGTTATTCTAAGCCTTTTGGTTTAAGCACTTGGGCTTCAGGCCACTTCTTTTACATTAAGAAGGTTTGTGGTCTGCACTCTTGTGGGAGGAGAGGGTAGATTCTGCCCTTCTGAGCTGGGAATTTCTGGTTAAAGGCTTATTGTGCCTGCTTATTTGAAGTGTTTCTTTCTGAAATTGGTGCACCTTGTTTGCTGTAGCATAGACTAGATTCAGACCTGCTGAATCTAGCTTTGTTTGTATAACTTGAGCCCTAATCCAGGCCATCTTTTTTGGAGACAGTTTCCCTGCACCCGAGTGGCAGGAATGTGCAGCTAGCACTTGTATGATTGAAGACTGCTGAAACAGGGCTCAGTTTTGAGTTTTTTATTGTTTTTTTGGTTAACTTGTTTGAATCAGTTTGCTCATTTGCTACTGTTAGATTAAAAAACAAAAAGTTCTATGTTGTTTTCCTGCCTTTCCTGTTACTAGAGTAGTCCAGATACAGATTTGCTACATTCAGGACTGTATTGTAGTTTCTGAGTTCCACAGATCTTTCTGTGTTAGAGGGAAGCCTCTCAGCTTATCACTGGGACTGGTAAGCACTAGGTAGCCTATCTACCACAAGAGAAGTAGTTTATAGCTCCCTTTCAACTTCCTGCTTTAAAAGCCTGCATTTGCATGGAGTGCAGCACCACTAAGCTAGGGTTAACTATAACCGATGCCAGAAAGTCTGCTCTTCAATTTTTCCCTTAGATCTTGCTAGTTCTTGGCTCTCTTGCATTTAACTAGCTTATTCATCTAGCACATTATCTGGCTTCTTGTACCAATTATTGTAGCACACATAAGTGCTAACAGCACTAAACGCCCTGTAAGGAAACAGCTCCAGTACTAATTAATAATGACCATCCCTCCTGGCATGTCTAAAGGTCAGTTCCCTGTGCTTTCCCTATTAATCTGGTGAACATGAACATTCTAAGGCAGTGTAGCAACTGCCTCATGTACACAGACAACCCTCTCCTCTTACCTCCCAACACTCAGACTTGTGAGAAATGAACTTATGTATCTAAACTGGAAGACATGCACTCTCCAGCCAAGACCGGAATAGCTGGTGAAGAGGAGAAGGTCAACATCTGCACCATACCACATGAAACACATAGCCCTCCAGAACATTCACCATCACAGCTCTCACATAAAAACACAAACCACACACACACCTTTTCGGAGGCTCTCAACAGAAGTCTACGCAAACAGCAGAGACCTCCAAATTAGAAACACACTCAACCACTACAACACAACACAAATCACAATACACATAACTCACCTACACGGTGAGCCCCACAACCTAAGCCCCTAAGGCAAAACAGCTTGACCAATACACTAATCGTAGGTGACTTGATAGTGAGGTACACTGATGTCCTACTCACTAGGTTGAATAAGGAGAAGGTAACAGTCAGCTGTCTGTCAGGTGCCAGGATCTGACACATAACACATGCATGCAGGTCACTCCATAACATGTACAAGTATGACTCTATCATTGTTTATGTGGATGTAAATGACCTGAGATGCACCTCCCTAGACTACATGAAAAGAGACATGGAGGAGCCTTCAGATTATGTGGCCCAGGCAGACATGACCCTAGCTCTGAGTAGCATTCTACCATTACCCAGAATGATACTGCAGTACAAGCAGAAAATGATTGACTTCAATAATTGGTTTGGTTTCTCATGGCATTCTAAGGGGATCCATTATCTGTCTGCTTGGGATGACATGATTGACAGACCTCGTTGCTTTGCCAGAGATGGCCTGCATCTGTCACCCCAAGGTTTCTGGATGCTGGCTAAGGCTCTTGCCAACCCTATAGTGCCTTTTTAGAAGGTGTTCCAAAGACCAAATTACCACCATAACAGCTATAAATAAATGGAATCTGAGGGTCATCCTGCTCAATGCTAGAAGTTTAAATCTCAAAATGCACTCACTCAAAGCACTCCTCAAAATGGAGAACATCGACATTTGTGCTGTAACGGTGACCTGGTTTAAAGCAGCAAAAAGCACCCCTGCACCACCAAGCTATAACTCATTCCATACCTTTCAGACCCTGAACATGGACCAAAGCTCCAAAGGTGGTGGCATCTCCATATTCATGAAGGATATGCACACCTCCATACTAATAGCCCAGCATAACACATCAGAGATACTTCAGGTGCAACTAAGAGTGGGTAAGATGGTGATTCGGGTCGTAGCCTGCTGTAGGTCCACAACCATGTCCAAAGACTCTCACTCCACATTCCTAAGTACCCTGGAAATGATTAGGGTCCAGCCCAATGCTCTCATACTGGGTGACTTCAACTACCCCTCAATCAACTGGGAAAACTACTCATGCACCAATACACTAGCCCACCACTTCCTGGAATTCATTAATTCCAATGCACTGGACCATCTCATTCTTATCCCCACTAGAGGAAGCAATATCCTTGACCTGGTTATTACTAACATGGGCAACTGTTGCTCAACACCAATAGTCAATTCCTTCCTGGTTAGATCGGACCACAAACAAATTACCATGGAAATCCACATCTCACCCACACCATTAGCAAAGGTAACCACCATAAAAAAACTTCTCCAAAGTTGACTTTGGGGTCCTAAAAACAGTGGTGGCTAACTTCACAGCATCCATGCAAATGGAAAATAGATGCATGACCACTGAATCATACACCAGTGCACTGTACGAACATGTACATAAATGCATGGAATTAGCCTTACCTAAAAGAACCAAGATGCTCTCCTCCAAAAAAGGAAAACAATCTGGTGGTCCCCTGCCATTACCAAACTCTACAAGCAAAAGAAGAAACTGTTGCAGAAAAGCATGAAGTCCCAAGACTGTTAAAACTCCCTTATTCACCTCAACAAAAAATTGGGAGTGTGAAGGTGCAATGCCCTGTAGACTCTCAGATGTTGTTGGTGCTGACTTATGTCCACATGGCCAATGCCCATCTCCCACCACACGCTGTAGCACAGACATGCCACGGTCGAGGATTGCCAAGGTCTCACCCCACCATCTATTCATGACCTCAGTATTTTGACGTGTGAGCTCAACAAGGTCATGTACATCACCACCTAAATCAGGAAGAGTTGCATCCACCACCCTGAGTACTTTTCTAGTGTGGCACTCACTACATGCCTGTGCATCCATGACAGCCCAAAACATGTGTCTGTTGACTCCTGCTGTGGCACTTGCAACAGCAGCTTGATGAGCAGCAGTCCTCCTGTGAGCACCCCTGTCTATCCAACTGTGTGGGACCTTGCCTGCACTCTGGCTATGGCCAGTGTCTACACTCACACCTGACATAGTCACCACACTAGCCTGTTCAATGTCACTACCTGCCAACTGTCCATCATCTGTGGCCACTGGTGATGGGGTATGTGTGGGCATTGTCACTGTGAGTGTGGAAAGTTGTGGACAAGAGTTGAATGTCAACCAATGGTACAGATTCAGCCCCTGACAACCGAACCTGTACCTTACTATTCCTATCATCATTGTCAAAGTCTGCAGAGATAATTACATCACTTTCCAAGTGGGAGCGATCCCGTACCCCATTGCCATCTGTGAGGGGAAGGCAACATATGTACATTAATACCTGCACTTTGAGGTTGGCTGGTACACACACAAACACACAGACACACAGACACACACACACACACACACTTACTTACAGGTAAGGTGGCACAAATCTTTAACACAGACCAGGTTTGCCTACATGTAACTAACAATATAGAGCTCTGGGATACGTGATTAGTGTTAATAGGTGATGGACCTTCCCCAGCACAGACTGCACCCATGTGCACATCATTGCCATTCGCCTGTTTAGCATAGCGGCAAGTACTACAAAACATACCTCAGAACTGTACAGATCCTCACAGGATGTGTAGATGTCTGGCTCATATGTTTGCTCTGTTTCTAATAATCCCTGTGTTTCTATGATACAAAACTGGGATTATCTGAGGAGTGACATCACTGATTAATGACATACATTTGAGTGTCAGACTTCCAAACCAGCAGTCAATGTATGGTCACAGAATTCCTGTTACACCACCAACCTTCTAAGCTTACAGTGGATATGATAAGTGTGCAAAACCCTGTTAACATGCCATGTTCTTGTAATATATAAGATGAGACCACAATAATGCATTCAAATATGTCACCCATCTTTTATGTGACATATGACCTGTGCAATCTAATCGATAAACAAAAAAACATGTTACATGTAAAATATAATGACTGCAACATGTACAATATGGTGGTTGCATAAGTGTGCACACCCTTAAAATAATACTTTGTTGAATCACCTTGTAAGTGACTTACAGCATTCACTTTTCTTATGAAGGTGTCTATCAGCATGGCACATCTTGACTTGGCATTACTTGGCCACTCTTCCATGCAAAGGTCACCTAACTCTTTCAGATTGCAAGGGCAGCTCATGTGCACAGCCCTTGTCAGGTCACACTGGAGTTTTTCTATCTGGTGTAGGTCTAGACTCTGGCTGGGTCAATCCATAACTATGAGTATGTTCAAGTGGAGAAATTCTTAGGTAGCTTTGGATGTATGCTTTGGGTTTTTGTCATGCTGAAGGCTGACACCCCTCGCCATCCTCAGCATTCATGCAAATGCCTGAGGGATCTGGGCCAGATGTGGGCGTTATTTGGAACTGTTCGGAATTCTCACCACTGTGACTACAGACCCAGTTTGGCTTTGGAACAGCATCCCCATAGCAGGCCACTGCCACCAGCATGATTCACCATGGGGATGTTGGTCTTCAGGTTAAGAGAGGTGTTGCTTGTGTACCACACATACCTTTTGGTATTGTGGCTGTGAGGTCAATCCATAGTCTTATTACACAATAACACAGTTTCACACATGCCTTTGGAAGACTTGATGTGCTGTATTGCAAATTGTATCCACCCCTGGATGTTTTTTGGTGTGGGAAATGCTTCCATCTTCTGACCCTACCTCATAGGCCAGACGTATGCAGAATACTGGAGTGTGTTCTCACATGTAGTACACAACACCACTACTTGCAAGAGATTCCTGCAACTTCTTCAGTGTTGTTGTATGTCTCCTGGCAGTCTCCCTGACCAGGTTTTGACATGTATTGTCATTATTTTTGGAGGGACGTCAGGTTCTTTTCAACAGCACTGTTGTCCCATATTCAGTCCACCTGTTGACAACTGTCTCCACTGTGTTCCATGGTGTAAGCAATGCTGTGGTAATGTTGTACCCTATTCTTGACTGATACCTTTCAAATATGAGATCCCTTTGCTGCTTTGTAAGCTATCTGCAAGCCATGGCTGTTGCTGTTGCAGGCAACTGAGCAAATTTCATGAATATCCTACTTGGCCATCAGACTGTTATTTGGTGTTACTCAGAATGCCTTTACTTGATGGCAGGTGTGTACCCAAAAGCAGACTGATAGCTGTCAGTAAATCACAAGCTGCTGCAATAAAATATTATTTGAAGGGTGTGCACACATATGCATTCAGCTTATTGTAAGGTCTGAATACTCCATATTTGGTGCCCAGCAGATTGATTGATTTTACAAGTTAATTGCTCATGTCATAGGTCACATTACAGGTTGGAAAAGGTAAGGAATGTCATATTGTGGTCTCAATTTGTATATATATATATATATATATATATATATATATATATATATATATATATATATATATATATCACAGACACCTGGCATCTTAACAGGGGTGTGTACACTGTTTATATCCACTGTATGAGAGTAATGTTTCACACATGTCCCTACCTTAGGCCGTTTGCCCCCCCCCACATTTTGTTGGTCTCTGTCCAGAAGTCTTGCACAGACAGGCTGTGAGGTATGCTACAGGGATGTTACATTCTCTTCAGATAGGCTACTGTGGTGATCACTGTAATGCAGTGCAGTTAACCACACCATAAGTGAACATCCACATAAAGCAATATAGTTATGTGACAGTTGTGTGCAGGGTATCGTGCATGGCCTTCACATGTTTGAGGTATTGGCAAACCACAACAGAAGAATTTCAAACTCACCAGTTTCAGGCTGTCATCCCACATCCAGGCCAGAGGGACATAGGTAGTTGTGGGAGAGAAGTATTGTTAGCAGACTCACATGTGGCATTGGTACAGGATGGATGCAGAATGTCTGCACATTTACAGTACAACCCCCAATACTACACAATTTGCTGTCCTTCACTATAGATGTGCACCTCTGTGCATTAGAAAACCCCATCCACAACTGCAATCTGACCTGACACATGCATGTAGATACTCTACAAATGCAAGTATGTCTGCTACACCAGTCTAGTAACCTCCATTGGGGCCTTACCTGCACGCTCCTCCTCATCCATTGTCTGGGTGCCACCCACCTCCAGCATGTGGGGGGTCTGTACCCTGATGTTGTACTGGGAAGGGTGCCACAAGATTACCGAGGAGCTCCTCAGTGGGTGTCAGTGGGGGCTGTATGGCTGGGCCCCCACCTGTGGCTGTGTGGTCCCTGGCACCTGCAGCAGCCCTTTGCTGGGCATGGCATATGAGGTCATTTGCACAATGCTGGACCTGCTCATATGTACGTGTGTGCAGGCCAACATTGTTTACCCTGTGGACAAGGCCATCTCATAAGCTGGTCCTCTCCCGCAGATGTTGCTGACTCCAGCCAAACATTATGGCATGGTTCTATAGTAGGGTTTCTATGATTATACTTGTCTCAGCCATTGTGAAAGTTGACCTTGCTGATTCAAAATTGCACCTGGAAGACATAAAAAGGGAAACACATCACAGGACCTCATACATTTGGCAACATTATGTTCGGAACCTGCACAGCTACACTGAATATCAGTAGCCACCACTCACAACCACACCATACCCCTGTAGTCTATCAGCACTGTATCTGTTTGCATTGCACTGCTGGTTCTAATGTTTCATATTCCCCCAGTGAGGGCTAATTAATTTCATAATCCTCTATTCCTCATTCATGTCTGTGTAGAGGGATGACATTGGCCATCTTCCATGCAGATGGGATATGGATGGTGCCAAGGCTTGTTGTGACTACATTGTATAATGGAGCTGGGAGCACATGTAAGATGCGGACTGGGATGTTATCATGTCCCATGGATACTTACATTTGTTGCCTTTCTGTAGGCAATATGTACCTTCTCAATGGTGATGAGTGGAGGGGTGTGGATGCTGTGCATATCCACCTATACTGATGCTAAGCCATGGGTTGATGTTTGCCCTAAACCTATCTGCAGCAGGTTGGCTATAGCTATGTTGAGTGTATGCAGTCTGATTGACCACCATTACAGGGTGGGTTGGTTTGTTGCCTCTGAGATTGCAGACATATGTGAAGATGGTCTTGTGATTGGCCTTGGTGGATGTGTCCAATTTGTACTCAAAGTTAGCCTTACAGTACTCCACCTGTGACCTTATATGCTTGATCAGACAAAGGCAGATGATGCCAAGTTGGTGCCTGCTCCTAATTTGCCCTGTACAGCTAATGTAGGGAACAACTTTGTGGCTTGTGTATT
This sequence comes from Protopterus annectens, assembly GCF_019279795.1. Taxonomy (NCBI): domain Eukaryota; kingdom Metazoa; phylum Chordata; order Ceratodontiformes; family Protopteridae; genus Protopterus; species Protopterus annectens. Next base: position 182,429,117 of record NC_056742.1, on the reverse strand, counting down.
GCTGCTGTCCAGCAAAGGGGATTACTCTACTTTGGTGGAGGCAAGTTTTACAAGTAAGGTATGGCTGAGTCCATACAGCTATGTTGCTGTACATATAGCTGTTTGTAGTAGGCATGGACACACAGTCATAACACAGTTGGACACCTCTCCACTTTCAAACAGATAATCATGCTTAGTGTAGTACCCATAGCTGTGTCAAGGCAAAGCAACAACTAGTAGCTGTAGAAATGTCACTCTGTTGGATGCACAGTAACTAAGATTACACACATGTACAACATGTACAGCTTATTTAATTGACATTTTGCATCCCATGTCTGCTGTTAATAGGCAGCCAGGTACACCTACTCATAGTGAAATGTGCACAGGTAATGCCTGTTATACATTCCTGTTCTATGTCAGTATGGCACACTGTATTCACACTCTTGCTGCCCAGTCATCCCTCTCAACCCATTAGAGCAGGAAATCTGTAGGACGCCACACATACATGGGGGCAATGGGACAAAATTAGTGACACTGTCTTAATATTGCTTTAACACACTTGAGTCATTCAATAGCACAGTAGCCTTTGCATTGACAGTCATACCTTGGAGGATGTCAAACACGCATTTGGCAAGAAAAGAGGAGAAAGGCTAGGAGTGTGGTAGTGAGGGTAAGAACTTTTAATGTTGTCAGTATAATTGGTATAGGGACAGAGCTAGCTGATATGATGGCCAGAGGAAGGTGGCTATATTGTGTGTGCAAGGGACCAGATGGAAGGGGAGTATGGCTAGGTGTATTGGAGGCAGGTAAACAATTGTGCTATCGGGGTGTTGATGGGAGAGGAAAGGGGGTAGGGGTTATCCTGAAGGAACAGTATGCCAAGGATGTTTTTGGAGGATGACAAGTGTCTGATAGAGTGATGTTTATGAATCTGCAAATTGATGGTGTAATGATGAATGTCGTGAGTGCATATGCTACGCAAGTTGCTTGTGCGATGGATGGGAAATAAATGTGAAGTTAGTTGGTTGACGTGGTGATGACTGTACTGAAGGGTGAGAGAGTGGTGATTGCAGCAGATTTCAATAGCCATGTTGGTGAAGGGAACAGAGGGGATGAGGAAGGGATGGGTATGTATGGTGTTCAGCAAATGAATACAGACAGTGAGATGGTAGTGGATTTTGCAAAAAGGATGGATGTGGCTGTGGTGAATACATACTATAACAAGCGGGAGGAGCACAGAGTGGCATACAAGAGTGGAGGGAGATGCACATAGGTGGAATATATCCAATGTAGGAGGGCCAGTTTGAAAGAGATTGGAGACTGTAAAGTGGTGACAGGAGAAAATGCAGCTAGGCAGTAGAAACTGTTGGTCTGTAAGATGATGTTGATGATCAAGAAGTGGAGGAGTGTGAGGGCAGCACCAAGGATCAAATGGTGGGAACTGGAAAAGGGTGATTGTGAAGTGGAGTTCAGGGAAGAGTTAAGACAGGCACTGGGTGGCAGTGATGATTTACCACACATCTGGGTAATTACAGCAGAGCTAGTAAGGGAGATGGCTAGAAAGGTGCTTGGTGTGACATGTGTATGGAGGAAGGAGTACAAGGACACCTGGTGGTGGACTGAGAAAATACAGGACAGTATACAGAGAAAGAGGTTGGGAATGAAGGAGTGGGATAGTCAGAGAGATGAGGAAAATAGACAGGAGTATAAGAAGATGAGGTGCATGGCAAAGAGAGGTTGCAAAGGCTAAGGATGTGACACATGAAGACTTGTATGGCAGGTTGGACACTAAGGAGGGATGAGAGGACTTGTACCAGTTGGCTAGACAGAGGGACTGAGCTAGAAAGGTGTGCAGCACATAAGGGTCCTAAAGGATAATGAGGGAGATGTACTCACAAGTGAGGAGAGTGTGTTGAGCAGATGGACATATTACTTTGAGAGGCTGATGAATGAAGAGAATGTGAGAGATGGTTGGATGATGTGGGTATGGTGAATCAGGAAGTGCAATGGCTTACCAAGGAGGAAGTAAGGATAGCTATGAAGAGGATTAATACTGGAAAGCCTGTTGGTCCACATGGCATACCTGTGGTACCACAGAGGTGTTTAGGGGAAAGGGCAGTGGTGCTTTTCACCAGATTGTTTAATGATATCTTGAAAAGTGAGAATTTGCATGTGGAGTGGAGAGAAAGTGTGTGTATACCATTTTACGAATAAGGTTGATGAGCTGTAGTAACTACAGTGGGATAACATTGATCAGTCACAGCATGAAGTCATGGAAAAGAATAGTGGAAGCTAGGTTATGCAGGGAGGTGATGAGTAGTGGTAATCAATATGTTTTCATGCCAGGTAAGAGCACTACAGATGTGATGTTTGCTCTGAGAGTGTTGATGGAGTAGACAGAGAAGGTCAGGAGTTGCTTTGTGTCTTTCTGGACATAGAGAAATCATATGACAGGGTGCCTAGAGGGGAGTTGTGGTATTGTATGAGGAAGTCATGAGTGGCAGAGATATATGTAAGACTGGTATAGGATAAGTACAAGGGTGGTGTTACAGTGATGAGGTCTGCAGTGGAAGTGACGGATGCATTTAAGGTGGAGGTGGGATAACATCAGGTATCAGCAGTGAGCCCTTTCTTATTTCCAGTGGTGTTGGACAGGTTGACAGACAAGATCATACAGGAGTCCCCATTGACTATGATGTTTGCAGATGGCATTGTGATCTGTACTGAGAGTAGGGTACAGATTTAGGAGATCCTGTAGAGGTGGAGATGTGCTCTAGAGAGGAGAGGAATTCAGGTCAGCAGGAATAAGATAGAATATCTGTGTGTGAATGAGAGGGAGGGTAGTGGAATGTTGAGAATGCAGGGACTAGAGTTGACAAAGGTTGATGAGTATAAATGATGGGGATCAACATTTCAGAGTAATGACAACTGTGGAGGACAGGTGAAGAAGAGAGTAAAGGCAAGCTGGAGAGGGTGGAGAAGAGCATCAGTACTAATTTGTGACAGACAAGTACCAGTAAAAGGGAAAGGGAAGGTCTACAACAAGGTAGTGAGACTAGCTATGTCATATGGGGTGCTGACAGTGTCATTGACAAAAAGGCAGGAGTTGCAGATGTTAGGATTTGCACTGGTTGTGACGAGGGTGGGCAGGATTAGCAATGTGTGTATGACAGGGTCAGCCCATGTTAGACAGTTTTGAGACAAAGCATGTTGGACTTGTGCTGTTTTAGTCATTATATGTTAGCACAGACATGAGGGTGTTACTGCAGCAACTGTGTCAGCTTATCTACTCCAGTATTTCGGATATGTCCCTATTTCCATGGCTTTTTCCCCCACTTTGTCAGGTCTGGACCAGATTTGTTGCACTAAGGGGTTCTGAGCCTACCTTGGGACTGTCTATATTGTTGCAGTATGCCCAGGTTTACTGCTCATATTTCTGGTCTGTTCCACTGATGCATTATTTTCATATCCCTTGGAAACTATTGTGATAATCTGAGGATTTCTGACAGTAAATGATACATAATTTTCAGTTTCATAACACACATATTTCAGAACATGTATGCTGAAACAAACCCTCTCACTCTGGCAATATTCTACATTTATAAGAGTGATATTTAAAATATGTCCCTAGTTTTGTCCCATTGTCCCTCATTTGGGCATTCTTGGGACAGATTTTTTGCAGTAAGGGGTTGGTAGGTATAGTTCTGAGTTATGACTCCACTACATGTTGAGCATATATATATAGACATATATATATATATATACATATCCATGCATATATACGTGTGTGTGTGTGTGTGTGTGTGTGTGTGTGTGTGTGTGTGTGTGTGTGTGTGTGTGTGTGTGTGTATATATATATATATATATATATATATATATATATATATATATATATACAAAACTTGACTGATTCTATGGAATCTTTTCCCTACAGTTGAAGAACCATATGTTAGAAAGAGCATCAGACATCCCTACTGCTCAAATGTTGTAGTGGTGCATTACTCTGATTATGGTGCACAGGGCCCAGGGTTCAAAACCTCTCAGGGCTGATAATTTTTTTGCTCTTACTCTCACTTACACCTGCACTAATTCTTTAAAAGAAAAGAAAAAGGGGTGTTAGAAAAGTGGTGGAAAAAGGGCATACATAGGGAAGAACAGTATGAAAGTTAGCTATGAATGTGTAGGACAGGTGTATGGAAGTTCCATAGCTGTCCATTTCTTATACAGCAACAGCTGTGCATTTGTACAGAATTTGGAGTTCAATTTGGGCACTCAAATCCCAGAAATAGGGGTGATGACAACATAAATTTGTTGTTAAACCTGCTAAGCATAGCTGAGCATTGCTAACCATTGCTCAAAGTTCATTCTCATAATATACCACACTAATGACTTCATTTATTAAGTGCATATGATTTCCATTACATGACATGGCTGTATGTGCTTTCATTATAGTAGCAAGGGGTGTAACTATACTGTATGGGACACGTGTATACATCGGTGTTTACACATGTTATATGCACTCACACATCCATTTTACACCAGCTACACTACCCTGGGTGAAAAAAATAACTTATCACATATTTTAATATGAACATAGTACTTTTAACACTGTTTTCCCATTTCCCATGTAAATTTGGATTGCCTGTTGTATTACTTGAACCGTGTACTCCTGCATGGAAAGCTGGGACTCTGACCATTACACTATCTTGGTATGGGGATTTGAGCTGTATATTTTTATTTATTGCCTATTGGATATTAATATTATATTACTACATTGAATGGAGAGTATTGAGGTTTTTGGCTATGTCATTGAGGACTGCTGTCATGACATAATGGCATACATTTCAGTTTCAGACTTGTATCCTTCTGAACATTAATGCTAATGAATAACCTGTTTTCTATCAACTTTCTGTCTATCCTCTGTGCAGATGGGATGACACCGGTGCTCAGGCTGTGGCTGACAACACTACAGAATGGGTCTGAGAGCCCATGCCTGTGTTCATGTTGGATGTAGCCAGGAATGGTATCAGGCCTATGAACACCTCTCTGCATTGCCTTTGAGAGGGCATTACAGACCTGCTTCCTCATTATCAGGGGAGGGGGTCAGGTGCTGTACACACATATGTGTACCTATGGGGAGACTCTGCAGCTGGTTGCCTATATCCATGGCATATGTTGTTGTGGTGTTATTGAACACCACTACAGAGCAGATATGTGTGTTGCCTCTGGAATTTCAGACACACATCTGGAAGGCCTAGTGACTGGCCTTGGTGGATGTCTTCAGTTTGCACTCAGACAGCCTTAGGGTACATCACCTATGACCTTATTTGCTTGTACAGAACAAGGTGACATGGCTTCCAATGAGGGAACTGTTCCTTCTTGGCCCATCCTGCCATTATTTTCACCTATGATGGTAGTTGTGTATTGCTGCTGTCTACCACTGGCATTGAGCCTACCTTGAGAGGGTTGATGTTGACCTGTTGGGTCTTGCTGAGCCCATAAAGCTATGTAGGTGCCCACATAGTTTTGTGGTGTGGGCCTGGACACTGCTGTTACTTCCAACATATGGGACACCCTTCATATGGGCCTTGCCCATTTTCCTTGCCTGTACAGGGGACATTACGAAGGTGTGGGGCCTACAGCTTTACAGACAGTAGGTGAGAATACCTCACAGGACAGGACATGTGGAGACAGCCGAACAACATGGGGGACAAAGTTCCAGAATTGGGTATGGATTGTATGTCATTAGTGCTGTTATACACATGGAGGGTTGCTAGGGTTCATCTGGACACGCATTTACTGGGTGACTTGACATTTGACAGTGATACACCTCTGACATAACTCTCAACTGGCATGTTGTCCACAAACTGGCCAGATATTTGACTGTTATTCTTGGTCTGTTCCTCAAACAACGTTTGTTTTTCTGAGGTTGGTAGGATAATGTGAGTATTGTAATCAGTAACTGTTGACATCCATTGGTGTTCCAGACATCATATTTTTCAGGGATGTTATGTTACAACAACACATGTAACACCAGCTGTTTCAGTTTGTAACACCATTATGGGTGATATGTCCCTCTTTTCAGCCCCCTGTCCCACAAGTACATCATGCATTGTCCAGATGTCCTGCACTATGAGGTGCAGAGGTTTGATATATTATTAATTACGGCACTCCAGTTATCATCCCAATGATCTGGCATACCCCTGGCCATGGTATAAAGCGGTAGCCAGGATTATGGTTCCACACCCTAGTAATTCTGTGGAAATCTGTACACATGACAGTTATGTATGTCTGGCCATTTTGAACAGAGTGTCAAGATTGTGTAAAAGTGTTGTGTGTAGATGTTTGTTGGGCTGGGTAGGGAGAGTAGCAGATGTGAATGCCATACATCATAACTCTGCATGCTTCTACATCTGCTGGTGGTATATCAAGTCTGTATGCTTGCAGGGGCTGACTGTGAAATTTCCTACCAGACCTCAGGATTTCCATTAAACTGTGAATTAGGCCAGTATATGTTGGTGTAGTGTGTGACTGGCAGTCAGAATATGTTTGTTCAGGCAGTCGTTCTACTGTAGAGTTCATTTTGGGTACTGGTATGTTGCTGTTACTGTGGTGCAAATGTTTTTTAGGTGGACATTTTTGCACCACTCTCTGCTTTTTACTACAGTTCCATACCTGTAGTGCATGCTGTATTTGAATATACATGGGTAATTACCCAGGGATGATTTGTGGGAGTGTCATGTTGGTCTTACTGCACTTCATAAGGTGCTGGATGTCATGTTTGTCAGCTCTCAGAGGACTTCCATTCTGGTTGGTCTGTTCAGACAGTTGTTGTTCGTGGCTAATCAGTAGGATACTCTGGGGAATGCAGTCAGTAAATGCTAACATCCATTAGTGTTACTGACTTTATATGCCTGAGAAAAGATATGTTACAACAAAGGCAGTAATATCAGCAACTATCTACATTTATAGCAGCAATAAGTCCAATATACCCCTGTGTTTGGGCCTCTGTCCCCAATTATGTCAGGCTTTGTCCAGATGTCATGCACTAAGAGGTTCAGAGGTATGTAATATCATTATTTATTGCATTCATTCCTGCTACCATCCCAGTGATGTCGTAGACCCCCCCAGACATGTAATAAGAAAGCGGCCATAGATATGACTATGTGCCTATACATTCTGTGAGAAACTGTACATTTGAGAGGTCTGTGTATGTCTGCCTATTGTTAAAAGAATGTCAGGATTGTGAAGCAGTGTAGTGTGTACATGTTATTTGGGCTGTGTAGGGAGGGGTACATGTGAGTGGCATGGGCCCTTTCTATCTGACTGTGCATGCTGCTCCTGTTTCTGGTTCCCTATCACCTGTATATGTTTGTACATGCAGACTATGACATGTCCCATAACACCTCAAGATTCCCACTACACTGTGACTTAGGGCAGTAAATGTAGGGGTAATGTGTGAGTGGCAAATGGAATTTTGTTGCTCACAGAGTCATTATACTGTAGTGTTCAATTTGCTTACTGGTATGTCACTGTGACTGTGGTGCAATTGACATCAGTGTCTGTTTTCTACTAGTGTTATATCCCTGTAGTGCCTGTTATATTTGCTAATACATGTGTACAGCCCCAGAGCTGGACTTGGGTCATGTTATGTCAGTCTGATTGTAGACTGGACATTGCTAGGTAGCTCAGTGTAGTTTCCCTAATGTTATGTCCACATATTCATAGAATGCCCAGTTGTCTGGCTGATATCTTTGGTCTGGTCCCCATAACTGTTGTGTATTCCTGACACATCAGTGGGATGATGTGGGGATTGAGGTCACTAACTAATGAGAAGCAATTGAGTACTGGAATTGTGATATTTCAGTCGATATATGTTAGGACATAAAGTGTTAATACATCAACTTTCTCATCTTCTCTACTCACATATTTTGGATATGGGCCTATTTTCATGCCTTTGTCCTCTGACTTTGTCAGACTTGGTCTAGATTCATTGCACTAATGGGTTCTAAGCATACCTTTCCACTGCCAGGATTTTCACAGAATGTCCGGATGTCTGGCCCATACTTTTATTCAGTTAAACAATTTGTTTGTATTTGTCTGGTAAATCATGATGATGATCCAATGATTTATGTCGGTAAATAATGACATAACATTTCAGTTTCCATCCCCATGTCCTTCAGTAATTGTCTGCTGAAAATCACCCTGTTGCTGTAGCAAATGTCTTCATTTGTAACAGCAGTATTTCAAATATGTCCCTATATGTGACCCATCCCCTATTTTACAGCTTTTGTACAGGTTTCTTGCATTAACAGGTTCAGAGGGATGTTGCTGAGGTATAACTGCACTGCATTTTTATATATATATATATATATATATATATATATATATATATATATATATATATATATATATCCTTCCTTTATATTTTTATATATGCTTCATCAGATATATATATATATATATATATATATATATATATATATGCGTGTGTATATATATATATATATATATATATATATATATATATATATATATATACAACTCATGAATGATTCCACAAAGCTTTCTCCGTAATGTTGTATGCCTCTATTGCTTGATATGTTTGAAAAAGCAATCTGACTGTAGTCTTCAGGGTCATGGGTTCAAGAATTAAGGCTGCCTTTTTTTTCATTAATGTTAAATGACCAGAATGCATGATACGTTTGTTAAAGCATTGCACTTTCTCACAGCTCAGATGGTGTAGTAGCATTTTCCTGTGATTGTAGAGGACAGTATCCTGGGTTCGAGACTTGGCAGGGCTGACTATTTTGTTGTTGGGAAGAACAAGGTTAGATGGATACAGACTGATTATGGCATATTTAAGCATATTATACTTATAATTTTATATTATAAAATAATATTTGTATACACGTTATAATTTTACATTTATCTTCCATGACATCCCCCTATGTGCTTTCATTAAATTATATTCTTGTGTGACTATACAGTATGGGGCACTTGTGTTTATATGGGGGTTTCACATCTTTTCTACACTGACATCTCACTTTTGGAACTGCTACACTTACCTGGTTGACAAAAAAGTTGCTTCATAATTTAAGTTACTAAAGTAATTTTAGCACTACTTTCGCAGAGGAAAATAAGCTCCCTGTCATGGTACTTGAACCATGAGCACCTGCATACAAAGCCACAACTCTAACCACTACACTATCTCAACTTGGAAAATTTGCCTTTCTGTTTGCATTTAGTTCCTATGTGATGTTTAAGCTATGCTAAGTGGATAGCCATAGCATGCACACTCACTTAGCTACACTTAAACATCCCTTAGGCTAGTGAAAAAAAAGTATATATTATTATTATATTATTATGTTATATGAATGTGTATTGTGTTGTCCTGACAACTACTTGTGACTGCAATCATGAAATACTGGCATTCATTTGGCTTTCAGACTTATGTCCTTCAGGGACTCCTACTAATACATATCCTGTTATCTATCAACTTTCTAAGTGTGTGAGTGCATTTTTTCAGGCGTGTCCCTAATGTAGTATTTATTCTCCTCATCATTTGTGCCTTTGTTAACATGCACAGCTGTAAGGGGATATTGGCATACATTTGCTTTCAGACTTCTACCCTTACATAATTCATGCTAATGCATGACTTGCTCTCTATCAATTTTCTTTGTTTGTGGGGCTATATTTGTCCTGTTTCACTTTTGGGTGATTTATCCCCTGTTATGTGTTCATTTGCACACATTTCCCGCTTAAGCAGGTTGCAAAAGTGTCATATAGCATTTTAGCAATGCAGGGGGTGTGTCACATAACCTGTCACACACCCACTGCATTGCCTTCCTGTTGACAAGATGTGAAATTGTTCGAACTCGCCGTTTGTTCTTACACACGGGTTCAGAGCTGATACTCAGCTCTGAGTCGGCCACATCACAAGCTCTACATCTCAGAGAAAGCTCGAGGCACAGTTCTATCCCATGATCCTCCGGTACTATCCCTCAGATCTAGTTTGCTGCTGTAATGGTTCACATCAAAGAGAGGCTCGGGTCAGTAGAAATTTTTTGTATTTTTATATATATAGCTCTTTTGTGTGGTTTATAGTAAATCAGAGTAGTATAGTGTTAGATAGTGTGTGTGTGAATATATTTACACGTGCGCCTTTTACTTATAATAGTAAAAATTTTCTTTCTTTAGGATGAGGGCTATTTGACCCTGTCAGGGCTCTGACAGTTGTTTATTACAGTGTGTTCGTTTATCCATATACTTAGAGATATATTTACCTAGGAAATAGTTTAGAGTGTGCAGTGTTATTTAGTAGTTTATATTTATATATTTACATAATAGATAGTTTTAGAAAAATTATTCTTATTAGCTAGTTAAAAAAGTGTGTAGTGTCATTTAGTAGTAGATAGCTAGTGTACAGTGTCTATCTACATAGTTTAAGGTAGTGTTTAAATTCCTTTGAACATGGCTGAAAAGGTAAAGTCAGGGTTCAAAAGGTGCCAATGTGGACATAAAATGTCCATTACGGACAACCATTCTTCCTGCGTCTACTGTCTTGGCCCTCTCCACCTGCAGGAAGAATGTTCCATTTGTCATTCCTTCAGTGGGAGGGTCATGATGGAGAGGCGCAGGAAGTTGGTTGATAGAGGGTTATTGAAACCCGAATTCCAAGATGCCCTGTGGAAGGCTTATCTAGAGTCTAAGTCTTCAAAGGGATCTAAGTCCTCTAAGGTATCGGAGCCCAAGTCATCGGCTCCGAGCACCTCATACAAGATTCGGTCACCGGCTCCACAGACCTCAGGGCCGAGCATCGAACGTTTGTCTCTGATCGAGGCTCAGGTCTTGGAGCCGGTGTCAGAGGTGCCGCCACCTTCGATCCTTCACTCGGTGATGACTTCAGTCCCTTCGACCCATTCTTCTAGGCCACTGTCCGACACTGATGTGGATGGAGCGGTACAGAAGCTCATGGAGAACACGGCTCTATCCAAACTGATTGCGGTTTCATCCCAATTGGTTTCGAATCTGGAAGCCCTTCTTATGTCTTCAACAGATCCTCCTCCGAGACCCATAGAGTCATCGGAGCTGGGAGTCGAGGATCCGATGATTGTAGAACCCCCGGTGCCGGAGCCTCCAGGAGTGCGATCGGCACCAATGACCTCAACACCTTCGGAGCCTATCAAAGTGTCTCATAGCCGACGTTGTTTCCTTGGTTCCGGGACGGAGAGTTGAACCGAGCTTTCAGTACCGACTCTCCCCCTTGGAGCCTCAGCTCAGATTAGTTCGGCTCCGTCCTCTGGATCGGAGCCCATGGTCCCTGTCTCAGGGAAACTACTGGGCTCTTCAGACTCAGTGGGGTCCTCGGGCCAGGACACCGGGGCCTTCGACATCATGAGGAAGGTCTTGTCTGAACCGACTTTGACTTCATCGGAATCTTCTTCTCCTTCCCCTAAGGTGCTGTGTTCCGCTTCTGTACCATCGGTCCCAACAAAGCATAGAGATCCAATGCCTCAGCTAGCCCCAGGGGGTGTCCCCTGTTCCTTGGCAGCTTCCCCAGATGGCCCCTCTGAGGAGGTACCGAGGAAAAAAATTGTGCAAGAGGAGGCACATTGATTCCCCACAGGAATCCTTAACTTTGGACATCAATTTGGATGAATCAGAGGGGTCCCCACGGTCCCCATCTGAGGATGTCGCTTTTGCTGACATCCTAGATGTTCTGAAACAGAGGGGAGACTGGCAGACCCTTGCCCCTACTGAGGATGAATCGGTGTTGCTGAAGGCATTTGGGGCTCGACCTTCCACCTCCTGGGTGACCCTGCCCTACGACGAATTGATGGAATTGATAACTCAAAGGGTGTGGGAGATGCCTGATACAGTGGAACCAGTCCCTCGTAGATTGAATTAATACATTACAGCCCCTCAGGACAAGGCGTATCTTACCAAAAGAGTCCCGGTGGATGCTATGGTGGTGGCGGCGGCCACTAAGAAGGAAATGTTCGAAGCATCTTCCTCTGTCCATCCTCCTAACAAAGATTCCAGGACTATGGACAGGTACGGAAAGCACGTTTTTAGTTCTGTGACTTTTTCTATGCGATCGCTGAACTACCTTATGCATTTCCCGCGACTACAGAGAGATCTCCTGAAAGAGCTAGGAGATACTCTACAGGGTAACACAGATGCTGCTGTCTCTGACGAGGTAACGGCACAGCTCAACACCCTCAATTCCATAGTTAACACGTCCATGAGGCTCATTTCATATGCAGCCGAAGGGTCGACTAGAGCTGCAGCCTCAGCAATTGCTCTGCGGAGACAATCCTGGTTGTGCCTTTGCTCCTTTGCAGAAGCCTTCAAGTCTTCCTTTACTAATACCCCTTTTGATGATGCCTCCCTTGTTGGACCGAAAGTAAAGGAGACTCTCACTAGGTGTGAGCAAGAAGGGAAGACCTTGTCTGCCATAGGGGTCCATTTTTCTGCCCCATCTAGACCATACCCCAAAGGGCAAAGAGGCGGAAATATGTGGTTCCGGAAGACTCAGGGGTCCTTTCAGTCCACACAGAGTGATCCCCCCTCCAGAGGCAGAGGAGAGGGGAGGAATGGAAGATGCCGCCCAGGTGGCAGAGGGGGTCCGCAAAACCAGGGCGACAGGGATACTATCCTTGGAAAGCCCTTCCAGCGCTCCTGAAAGGAGGCCCAGCTGTCCTGCTCTGGAGGCGGTCGGGGTCGCTTGGCTTTATACCCAGAGGTCTGGCTAAATCTCACTTCAGATTCTTGGGTAAAAAGCATAATTACCAGAGGCTACACTATTCCATTTCAAAAATTTCCCCCTACCCCCAAAAGATTCCCAGATGTCCCACCCAGTCTGCGGGATCAAGCAGTTGTAGAAATAGAAAGGCTGCTCATAAACAGAGTCATCCAACCAGTCCCTGCGGACCAAATAGGATCCGGAACTTACTCAAGGTTCTTTTTAGTTCCAAAGAAAACAGGGGACTGAAGGCCAATATTGGACCTCAGCAGACTCAACACCTTCGTAAAGAAGGAACATTTCTGGATGGTCACGCTACAGTCGATCCTTCCTTTTTTACAGGAGGGCGACTGGATGTGCTCTGTAGATCTCAAGGATGTGTTCTACCACATCAAAATGGACAGAGCGTCAAGAGATCACCTGCGCTTTTGGCTGGGAGCCAGTCATTAGTTTCGGGCTCTGCCCTTTGGTCTCACCTCAGCCCCCAGGGTGTTCACCAAATGCATGGCAGTAGTGGCGTCTCACCTGAGACAGTTAGGATTCTGAGTGTTTCCGTATCTAGATGACTGGCTCCTTACCGCCACCACCGAGCATCATCTCATACAGGCCAGAGATTACACCATAAATCTGTGTTTCAACTTAGGCATCACAGTCAATTTCGAAAAATCTGTCTTATCGCCCTCACAGCATATTTCATTTATAGGAGCAGAAATAGATACTTCTCTGGCTCTAATCAAACTAGCCCAGGCAAGAGTATCAGCCCTCAATGATTAAATCTCAATCTTACTTCAAAACAAGAGAGTTCCCGCAGAACAAGTTCTAAAGGTCCTGGGAATGATGTCAGCTACACTTATCACAGTCCCCCCTAGGCAGGATGCACATGAGAGTTCTCCATTGGCTGCTTTTTGCTCAGTGGTCCTTCCAATGCCTCCCATTGTCACACAACATCTTGATCACAAACTCTTGCAAACGGGAACTTCTATGGTGGTTACACAGTCAGGATCTGACAATGGGCCGACCGTTTGTACTACCCAGTCCGACAGCCACTATAACCACGGGTGCTTCCCTGATAGGGTGGGGGGGACTTTTTCAGGGGAGAACTGTCCAAGGAGAATGGTCCAAGTTGGAGTACAACCTGCACATCAATGTCCTAGAGCTGAGGGTGGTGTTTCTAGCGTTGCAACACTTTCACGACTCTTTACCTCTAGGAACGGTGACAGTTCAGATGGACAACATGCTTGTGGTCTGGTACATCAACAAACAGGGAGGAATCAGGTCTTACCCATTATGCAGAGAGGCCCTGAGAATTTGCCAATGGGCTGTATCCACCGGACACTTTCTGATAGCAACGCACATCCCGGGGACGTCTAACGTCATTGCGGACAGATTGAGCAGAGCAATCCTGTTGCCTCACGAGTGGTCCCTCAAACCTCAAGTGGCGGAAAGGATTTTCCACAGATGGGGCCAGCCTTGCTGCGACCTATTTGCATCCCCCCTGAATGCCAAATGCAAAAGCTATTTTGCCCTACTACCCCCTCCTGGGGGTGCCCCCAGGGACGCACTGGTACACGATTGGCCCCCGGGTCTCCTATATGCCTTTCCTCCTGTTCCACTCATACCCAGATTCTTGCAGAAAGCCAAACATCTGGAAAGGACGATAATTGTGATAGCCCCATTCTGGCCTCAACAAATCTGGTTCCCCTTTCTTCGAACCCACCAGTTGGAGGAGCTGTGGATTCTGGACTCAGTGTCAGACCTATTGACGCACTCATCGGGAGTTCCTCACCCATCTCTCAGGTCCCTCAAACTGACAGCTTGGCTGCTCCCCTTCCCATCTTAGCCAGGTCGGATCTCTTGTCCCCAGCAGTTCAACATATAATTGTGTCTTCCCATAAAGCTTCCACTAGGAAACTGTACAGGAGCAAATGGAAACGATTTGCGTTTTGGGCCTCACAACACGGTATAGACCCATTAGTGGCCCCAATACACAAGATATTAGAATTTCTTTCGACTGTTTTTCACGACGGAGCTTCGAATTCTACAACCACAGTACAACTTGCTGCCATATCTAACTTCCATGTTGGTGAAGGGGAAAAATCTCTCATGTCCCACCGACTTTGCAAAGCCTTTATGAAAGGCACCTTTCTCCTCTGCCCACCTTTTCGGGATCCGGTTGTGCCATGGAATCTGAACTTAATGCTATCCCGGCTCATGTTGTCCCCATTCGAGCCAGCGTCAATGACTCTACTCAAGTACTTGTCGTGGAAAACTCTTTTTCTTGTGGCGATCACTTCGGCTCATAGGATTTCAGAATTAAAAGCATTGTCTGTTCAGCCCCCTCACATGATTTTTCATCCGGATAGAGTGACATTACGTACTAACCCATCCTTTCTTCCAAAAGTGTGCTCAGTCCTAAATATTAACAATCTATTGAACTGCCCACTTTCTTCAAAAGCCATTCTAACAAATTGGAATATATGCTGCACCAGTTAGACATTCACAGACAGCTCAGGTTTTATTTGGACCGAACTAAGGTAGACAGAAAATTGGATCAACTGTTTGTGTCATATGCTGATCAGAGGAAAGGGATGGCGGTGACAAAATGCACTTTATCCAAGTGGCTTTCAGAATGCATAAATTTTGTCTATTCAGAATCCAGACAGCCACTTCCATTTAAGCCTAAGGCTCATTCTACGAGGGTGTTTTTTACTTCCTTGGCCCATGCTGCTCATTTGCCATTAGAGACCTTCTGTGCGGCAGCAACTTGGGCAAAACCGCACACATTTATTACTCATTACAAAGTTGATAGAAACTCCAGGGACAGGGCGTCGTTTGGTTCCACTGTTCTCAGGAACATTCTTCCTTGAGCCACCAGGGGTAAAGGAGCTAGGGACGCTATCTGTGTGTAAGAACAAATAGCGAGATTGAACAATTTCACATAAAGAAGTTATGTCCTTACCATAACGTTCCATGTGAATTGTTCATCTCGCCTTTGTTCTTACATTCCCTCCCTCCATCCCCTCTCTGCATTCTGGAAGAACGGGTAGGACTAGATGCTGGTTCATCTCTCTCTAGGTTACAAAATTGTCTGTTCCCTTAGTGGACAACAAGTTAGGTTCATATCTGTGTTATGAGTGAGGATAGCATTTCACTTGCTGTGTATGCTTCAGTGCGTTTGAACGCAATGATTGTGGGTACCCTTCGGGTGTTTGCAAACTAGATCTGAGGGATAGTACCGTAGGATCATGGGATAGAACTGTGCCTTGAGCTTTCTCTGAGATGCAGAGCTTGTGATGTGGCCAACTCAGAGCCAAGTATCGGCTCCGAACCCGTGTATAAGAACAAAGGTGAGATGAACAATTCACATGGAACGTTATGGTAAGAACTTAACTTCTTTTTTTATTTCATTGTCCGCAGACAATGAAATGATAATTTTTTTTCATTTTAGTGTCTGTGGACACTGAAATACTGGCATAATATTAGAGCAAAACTCTAATATT